>NC_061513.1:338356143-338439435 GCF_022539505.1 Lolium rigidum | reverse complement strand
GGCCACACGGAAATAAACATGCAACCTTGCATGGCCATATCAATTCCTGCTAACGTGAAGGTAAGCAATCACTAGGTTGAAAACGGTGGAGACCACCAAATGTGAAGTGGATAACATGGACCACGAGTCATTTTCCCATGGCCATGCCCTAGGGGCTTGCCCTCGAGAGCCAAAAAAAATCCACCTTACCAATCATGCCTGTACCGCCCTTGGTTCTGCGAAAAACGGAAACGTTGCTGTGAGCAAATACCATGTGAGAGAGTTAAAAGAACCCATCACAAAATTGTACCCCCTCCGCTGTAAATTATGCGTTGCGATTTTTTTTCTTCCAAAATGAGCAAACCTACGCACTGAACCATGCCTAGATACATTCCTATTAAGACAAAATATGACTAAAAGTGTGACACTTAATTTGGAAAGGAGAAAGTATTAGCCATAAGGGTATGAGCAACCGGTATAACGGGTGCTCCTATATCCCTCATTTAGCAGGGGACAAGCCGCACAACCCTCGTAGCACGCGGCGACGATCAGTTGCTCCTATATGTCCTCTTTCTTCTTTTTGATGTTTTTTTCCGTTGATTCTCTTCCGTTTCTTTTTTTTGTTACATTTTCTTTCGTCCGAAAAAATTCAAAAATCTAAAAAATAAAAAGATTGAACAAAAAGAAAAATATGAACAGAAACCAAAACATGAACAATTGAATATTTAAAGAATTTAAAAATACGAACGAATTTAAAAATTTCAACAAAAAAATAAAATTTGATAAAAAGTTAAAATCCGAACGAAAGTTCAAAATCTGAACAAATTCAAAATGGAACAATTTCTAAAAATCTGAGCAATTTCAAAATCCAAACAATTTTCATCAAGAAAATTTTCAAATCTGAACAATTTTCAAAAAATTAACATTTTTAATATGGTTTTTTAATCTGAATATTTTAAACCCAAACTATAAAAACCAGAAGAAACAGAAACCAGACATAAAACCAAACAGAAACATTGATTAGGAAACCGAAAAAAAAACATCCTAAACTGCACTTAAATCAACCAAACCGGACAGAAACTCCGCCTGGCCCGATTTCTCCGCGGGGTTCGCACGCGGTCGATCCTATACACTGCCGAAGAAGCCGGGCCTGCCTTATCAACCGGTAGAAGCCCAGCCTGCTATCAGTTTACAACAAGCGTGCACTGTACTGATGTCGCACAATCGCAGCAGCCCACATCCGCAAAGCCTCTGTCAAAGGCTATCATTCTGCGCATTTTCGGACGTAGACAGGATGCGTAAATCCTTCAGTTCTGGGCCGTACTGCTGCTGCTGTATGTTTCTTATGATCACTCGGTGTTAAATTTGTATGTTTTCGAACTTAATAACTCCGAGAACATAAATACAGTACATGGTCAAGGGTTTACCCAAATTTCAGAATTTTGTTTTAACTATTCTGCTATTTTTCTTGTCGTGGTAGAGGATGCGACAAGCAAGTCAGTTTGCCTGATTGCCTCACTTTATATTGATAAAAAAGGACAACAACTTCATGGGCCAGAGACGGTGTTGGAAGAAAACCATGTGAATCCAATGATTTGTTGTTGTTGATTTGTCATTATGCTTGTTTATCAACAAAATATGGGTGAGCAATGCGGTGCGCCTTTGGCTCACACTAGTGCGTGTAGTCGTCTCTAGCTGATCCAATAAAGTACTTGTATTTTTTTGTTAATTTTAAAGCTCTATGTATTGTTGATGATGATTATTAACAGTTTTGTAAAGAAAGGAGTTTGGCGTCAATGATCTTGTTTTCTACCCCCTCCGTTTATAATGTAAACTGTTTAGTAAACTATTTTAGTGTATTAAACAGAGGGATAGCTCTGTTCTTTGTCATGGATCTATGTTAGAATCTAGTAGTCGATCGAGTGACATTAAACGAAACAAGAGCCCCCCCCCCCCCCAAACACTATCTGCAATTACGGATGCTCACAAATTACCCAGTCAAGGAGAGCCTCGCTAAACTTGCAATATTTTTCCCCAGAAAAAAACTCACCATATTCTCGCCACCGGCCGTCATGCCCCAACACGTACCCACTCCTTGTCGGAGTCACTGCTGCGTCACCGTCATAAATTAGGACATCAAATGCATGCTTTTCATGTTCTAAATGATGTATTATATTCCATCCGATCTAAATTAGTTGCCGCATTGGTACAAGTTATTTGGATCGAAGGGATGAGGAAGTAGGATAATTGAAATTTAAGTTGGACTTTTGTCCTGACTTGTAAGGCAACGGTAGCACGTTCGCCACAGATGGTTACCGGCAGTATAGCCCAAAAATATTTTTCTCTCACTCACATCCACATTTCTCCTGACGCATACGTCGTTCTCCTCCTTTTTTCCAACTGGGAATTTTCATGGAAGCAGGCGGAATATTCCTACCACTGAAACAAGTGGCACGTACTGCATCCTCCAAGAGAAAAAAAGGGAAAGGAGCTGAAGAGGGGAACGTCGTACTGCCTATCATGCGCTTCATTTTGCGTTTGGTCCATAGCTTAGTTGATAAGGCAATGCACGTGCGAATCACTAGCTTACTGAGATCCATCCTTTGCTTTAGGCAACTGCATGCCACTAGTTAATCAGCTCGCAAAAGGCTTCGCTTTGCTAAAGCATATGTAGATCGACTTTGGTTTTGGTTGCGATCTCACGCTTTTAGCTAAAACCCATGTGAATATGTCGTTCTAAAAGAGTTCATGGCGTTTTTCACGACTTGGGAGAAACCATAGCCGCGGGTGAGACGTCCGCTCATCAACGTTTTTCCGTCAATAGAACAAGCTATTCCTGTTGCCTCCACTTCGGTGTGCGAGGCAACAGAAATTCCGTAAAAACGCCTGATGTGTTATTTATACATTTTGTGTGTTTATATAGATATATGTGTTCTTACATTTTTTATGGGCCTAACATATTAATATCAAGATGATAGCAGTTATACACAACATAATATAATGTCAAGAGCCTGGTTTTTAGAAAATATCAAGATTTAGTTAAGATTAATTGAGATATCGCGCATGACCAAAATATTAAGGAAAGAAAGATATAACCCCACCAGAGCAATCAACGACCTCTAGAAACATGAAAAAACCACAACCATTGGCAACACCTACACCACGAAATTGGTTCTCCATCAGCGTTTCTCCATAAAGGGAACAATATATAAGTGCAATCGCCAACCAATCCAACTAGCAAAGTCAAATCATGTAATTTCACCTTGGAGAAACTCCGAGCAAGCTGCACACACTGCCTTCAACACACGGACAACGAGAAGTGTGCCTCTGTCATGTATAACCAATGAAGTTAAGATCTAGCGATTTCACCCTAGACAAACTAATTCATCTTGTGTTGTCCCCACTTGCATAGACTCACTACTGAAAAGCAATCGAACGCCATATGTCGCCAGGAACACCATCACCACGCACACGGTTCAATTAGGAATCGCCACTCAAACTAATTAGAGTTGTATTCGAATGTGCTACCAAGCGACATGTTCGACTGAATGTCTCACGTTGTCAGAAACCAATGTGTGACATATCTGGCTACATGAGGCCCAATGGCCATGGAAGTTGAGCCAGGCTGGCCACCCAGATCTCGCCAAGCAGAATTAGAATTGCTAGATCTTTTGTTTGAAACGTCTTCATAAGCAACACGCTCCTATGATTTCACTAAAACCACAAAAGCATGGAACACCCATCAAAGGTTCGGAGGTGAATCAAATACTTCTATTTAGAAGCTTACAGATTCTAGATTATTTACGGTCAAATCTATGTATGCAAGCCTTATGAATGATCACACTAGATTTCTTCGTAGATATCTATGAAAGATAAATATACATTTGAAGATTAAGATCTTTACGTGGTTCTTACATAAAAGGTTATGCTGATGAAATATATTTTCGCTAAGGATAAATAGAGTACTTGTAAAAAATGCGCTTTATGTGATTTCTAAGAGTCTATTCACCATATGTTTATCGCTTGTCTCTTTAGTCTTCTTATATGGAGGATAGTTCACATCTTTTAATTTCCCCCTCCGAACAACTTTACAAATATATTTGAGAATTGGTTAAATGAGAATAAAAAAATTAAATTCCTGTGAAAGTTTGTGCTTTAGTTTGAACCATATGCAATCGTTAAAACATCACTGCTTTGAATAAGATTGAAAATGCTCACTTTCTACAAGTTATTCATAAGGCCACGCATGCAATATCTTATCCCAGAGGACAAACGGGCACATATAGATTTCAACCGGGGTGCTAGTGGCATACTATTAGAACAGAAGATGTATATGCACTTTATGTTCTTATTATGTTACGCTGGTTCATTTATGTATACACCTTGTGTGATGCATGACTTTACAGCCGTTGGTAACCAGGACTCCACTCCACATGACATAACCTTGTTCTGTGGAACACCTCAAAGGATTCCAATTTCTGCATGAATCACCAAGAAATCCCACACGGATCAAAGAGGTCTCAAAATAATTGCTGTGATCTCCAGGACATACGTGGTTCCACGGTCTTAACTCCTGCACCTCAAGTCTCAACAAACAAACAAAAAAACAATCCATGCATCTCAATGATTCGCGCATATTCCGTGTATATGTTTACTGATCACTGAGTTAGGGCGTGTGCTTGGACCTTACACCTGTATGGGCCAAGATAACGTAAACAATAGCACATGATTAACGAGAAAGCGAGACCCGATCCTGCGCACATACATGATCCAAAAGGCAGGAGATTGCGAAAACGACGTGAACGTCCGGAGTGAAGGAGTGGGTTACTATCCTAGATGCCGGAAACGATGCAGAGGCTGCCGGTGACATGGCTAGGGGTATAGTCCCCGGGACTTTATTTTTGGAACCATCCGTATATAAATGGTGCCACATGTGTGCACGTGATTTCCGGGTGTAGTATCAACCATTTATTCTTGGAGGTTAAGACTGGAATTTTGTAGTGTACAGTGAACTAGTGCAGACTGCAGAGTACAATACTCTGGCTGAAAATTTCAGAGTGAACCTTTTGCTTGGAAGTTTGCTCATGCTTACAGTTTTCCATCAGATTAGATAGCGATTTTGTTTGGACGCCAATATTACAGAGAGGACAATTTCTGAAGCGAACGGTTTTGGATATCTTATTCAAGTCTCATTTGGCGGGGATTGTAGGATTTGATCCATCGCCCCCGGTTCAAAGGATAATTAAAATAATGGTACTTCAACTTCGATTGGATCTAGCTATAATCTATGTTTGGATGAGTAGAAAGATATGAAGCTCAAAGCGGATGCCATCCTTCTTCTTAGTTAAAGTTTCAACCTTTTTTTTGCGAAAGGTCTCAACTTCTTCCCAACTAAAAATGGCCACATGACAACTTATTTTAACTTTTTGATGTCGGTCGTCATCCACCGTCAGTTAAAAATCGGACGGCGGCTAGGGAGTCGTTTGCTCCGGCCGAAAAAATACTCTCTTTATAATTTTTCTTTTATTTTAGGGAAAGATCAGATATCAATTAATTTTTTTTCTTTTTTTTTCTAGTCTCAAAGGATTAATGGCTCATCTGCTATTTATGGAATATAATAGGCTATTTTTAATTAAAACTTAGAGTGTGTGTAGAGAGATATGCAAGGCAGTTCATTTCCATTAACCGACTTGAACCTAACTAGCAACCGGCGTTAACTCGACCCATTTATGAACCATTTCCAGCTGCCTGACCCAAAAAAAATAAAGTTATATATTTTGGTATGCGCGGATAAATACACTGGGATTGAAAATATAACATAGCAGCCCGACGTAAACCGACCAGGGGTGTTGGAAAAAACTGAAAAATACGTCGTGTCATTGGAATTGTCCCCCCCAAGCGAGCAAGGGGACGCATCCGTATTTATGTCTGTTGGTCGACCAAAATGAAAAAAGGTGTCCGAAGCAGCTGGAGATGTCGTAGATACACTTCCATGTCGTGCTTCTCTCGTGCAATGAGTGCATCACCCACATTGGCGTCCCCCTGCCTGGGCGCGCCACCTAACCTCTTTCGGGCCTCCAAGGCCCCTAGGTGAGGTTCAAGTGCTCAGATCCTTCTTTCGGTAGAAAAATATTTCTCCGAAATCCTAGCTTAATTTGACTATGTACAGATCTCTGAAAGTGAAAAATACATAAAACAGAGATTTTCTGTTTTACAGAGTTATAAACCAAATAAATAAGATAATTGGTAAATCCTCATAAATTAATATAAAATATGGTATTATCATCTTATATGTTGCAAATATGTGGGAATTCATGTTAATAAAGTACAAAATTTATGTATGCATTGGGACGGTTAGCCGACATTACTCACCACGGCATCGGTGATGTTGGGGAAAAATTAAAATGCGTCGGGCCAATGGATTTACCCCAAGGAAACAAGTAGATGCAGTCGTATTTATATTTGTGGGTCGACCGAAATGAAAAAAAGTTGTCCGAAATGAGTCAAGCAGGTGGAGATGTCCTAGGTACACTTCCGTGTAGTGCTTCTCTCGTGCAATGAGTGCATCACCCGCATTGGCGTCAACCTGCAGGTCCAATTGTTGTTTTACTCCCACTTCGAGACGTACACGAAAAGCTGAGGAAGCTCGGTGCTTGTAGGAAGCTTCGATGAAGACGAAATCTGACGCATAGCAAGAGAGAGGAGATGGAAGCTAGCAAAAGACGGCATGGATCGAAAAGAAGGCAGCTAGCTAGCAAGCTATCGGCTAGGCGAGCCAGCAAAGTCAGAGATGCTTTCGACCGGCACAACAAAGCTAGCAACGGCGATTTACACAAAAATAACCCAAAAGTGGAAGAAAAGCACAGACTGACCCTCCGGCGAAACTATTTCACCAATCTAACCCTTTTGTGTGGCGCCCCTCCCAAGGGCGCCACACATGCCCATGTGGCGCCCACGGCGCCGGCGCCACACACCCATCCTACGTGGCCCGTCGACGCCGAGGCTGGTGACCCCGATCCGACGTGGCGGCACGAGTGGCGCCGCTCCGGCCGGCGCCACACTTTGAAAGTGTGGCGCCCACGGGAAGGGCGCCACACATTGACTTAAGTTTGGGCGCCGCGCGCGCCCGGCCCGACCCTCTTCTTTCTTTCTCTTCTTCTCTTCCTCCTCCCCAACCCGGTTCTCTCTCTCCTCCCTCTCCCCCACCAAATCCACCACCAAATCGTCGGATCTGTCCGTGGAGATCGTTCCCCATCCATTTGTCAAGGTAATCTCCTTCAAATCTTCTCCATTCATCCACTAATTTCATAGATCGGGCTAGATTTGGACATGAACCCTAGACATGTTTTCTTTCTTTTGTGCACTCTATATTGTATTGTTTGTGTTGGAGATGGTAGCCTCATGTATGCATGTGTTTGAACCATAGATGTGTAGAAATCTACATATGAAATTTCACATGTATGTGTATGAACTCTATGTATGTATGTGTATGTATGTGTATGAACCCACATGTATGCCTAGTATTTGTGATGGAGTTACTCATATTTGTTAGTTGAAAGGATCGTAATATGGTTCAAAAACGTAAACATGTAGGATGGCCGGTGCCGGTGGACGGGGAAGGGGCGGCCGCCGCGGTCTCGGGCGCCCCGGGCCGGGGAAGGGGCCGCCGCGGTGGAGCAGCAAGGGCCCCACGATCACCGTCACCTGCATCCTCCTCGTCTTCGCATGACGAACGCCGCTTCGAGTTCCTCCTCCGCATCGACGACGACCCACTCGGCATCAAGCGGCTACCGGACAAGTTCGCCGAGTTCGTCGACGGCGTCGAGCCGGCGCACTTGCAGCCTACGGGAGGCTAGGCTGCAACCTCGTCGCCGGCCCGTGGAGGTCCTGTTCGACGGGCAGGGCAAGATGTACCCGCACACGGGGTGGGACAAGTTCGCCCGTGACCTCCACCTCGAGCCCGGCTGCCGGCTCACCTTCTCGTACGAGGGGGACGGCGAGATGATCGTCAAGGTGTTCGACGACACCGCCTGCCGTGTGCACTACCCCCACACCGGCGAATCCGGCTCCGACACCGATAGTTAGAACGTCGAGTGTTGTCAACTCTATCTTCGTTGCTTCGTGTTGTTTGAATGCTATCTTAAATTGTATGAAACTATGTGCTACGATGTTAGGTTTGATGATGTTATGTCCATGATGTGTGTACAAAATGGTTGTTGGTATGATGTGTGTATGACATAGCTTTTGACATGATGGCAGTGTTGTTGGAATATGGTAGGATTTTCCATGGTTTTAACACATGCCAATGAGTGGCGCCCTTCCCACTGGCGCCACATTGCGAGTGTGGCGCCCGTGGCATCGGCGCCACGGATGCATGTCTAATTGCACAAAACATACTCGTAAGACAAATCGTACGGGACTTAGCCGTTTTGGCGACCCTCTTTGTGTGGCGCCCGTGGCATCGGCGCCACACATGCTCGTGGCGCGCGTGCCACGGGCGCCACACGGAGAGGGTCGCCAAAACGGCTAAGTCCCAGACGATTTGTCTTACAGTATGTTTTGGGTCCAATAGTTCATATAAGTTGGCATGTGTGGCGCCGATGCCACGGGCGCCACACAAGCACCTGTGGCGCCAGTGGGAAGGGCGCCACACAAAGAGGGTCGCCAAAACGGCTAAGGACTTATCGTCCGGAGCCCCTGGATGTTTTCGACCCAATAGGTCATATAAGTTGGCACGTGTGGCGCCGATGCCACGGGCGCCACACTTGCATGTGTGGCGCCAGTGGGAAGGGCGCCACACATTGACTTGTGTTAAAACCATGAAAAATCCTACCATATTCCAACAGTTTTGACAACAAGAACATTGCACTGAATATGTACCACACATTGACACAGCATAAATGGTTCAAATGACAAATAAGGTTCGACGACATCAAGGTTTCAATTACAATAAGGTTCAACGACACGAAGGTTCGAGAAGATCAAGGTTCGGACAACATAAAGGTTCGACAACAAGAACATAGCCAAAGGGACATCACTGCGTCGCAAAGGCTCCCTCCCCCTTGCCTTCTTCTTCTTAGCTTCTTCAGCCAATTCTTCCTTCTCCCTTAAGTCACGAGCCAACTGAACGACCGAATCGAAGAAGTGGTGGCGCTCCTCCGTCTTTGCAGCTTCCGCTTGAGCTCTCTCCTCCTTGATGCGTTCAGCCTCCCTAGCCACCTCCTCTAGGTGCATCCTATTGGCCCTCTCCCTCGCAATTTGCTCAAGTTGGCAGCTCCTCGAGGAATTTTATCCGTGCCTCGCGGTCCCGTTCGGCCTTCGACTTGGCATTCCTCCTCTTGTGGAACAATATGTATTCCTCATACTGTTTTTGCATACGGGCACTCTCCGCCATCTTCTTGTCTTCCTCCTCCTTCTTCTTCCTCTCTAGTGCTTCCTTCTCCTTCTTCCGCACCGTCCTTACCGCCTCCTCCCAAACGGACTCCTCCTTCTCATTGCCCTCCCATGCTCCCTTCCCCTTGGTGGGTTGAGTTGCCATACCTGTAAACCAAATTGAAAAACCAAAGTTAGTCATGGAATATGAAAATAGAAAGTACAATGCAAGTAGTAACTTCGAGACACATACGGATAAGGCCCCGCTAGGTATCGTAGCATACTAGCACTGTGACGGCCACCTCTACTAAGCCCTACGTGAATCCTTTGTTGCCTTGGAGCTTGTCGCCATTGTGGTTGATGCCTTGAGGCTTGTTGCCTTGGACCTTGTTGCGTAGGAGCTTGTTGACGCGTTTGGCTTGGAGGAGGTTGACGCGTTTGGCTTGGAGGAGGTTGACGCGTTTGGCTTGGAGGAGGTTGACGCGTTTGGCTTGGAGGAGTTTGACGCGGTTGGCTTGGAGCTTGTTGGCTTGGAGGAGTTTGACGCGGTTGGCTTGGAGCTTGTTGGCTTGGAGGAGTTTGACGCGGTTGGCTTGGAGCTTGTTGGCTTGGAGCTTGTTGGCTTGGAGCTTGTTGGCTTGGAGCTTGTTGGCTTGGGGTTTGTTGGCTTGGAGGTTGATTTGAAGCTTGTTGGCTACTTGATGCTTGACTTGTGCTAGCATCATTGCCCTTTGATTTTTTGCCGGATGTGCACTTCCTTTTATTGTGGCCCTTACTATTGCAGGATCCACAATTAGTTGGCTCGCGAGCTTCTTGGAATAACCTGTTTCCGGAATGACCCCATCTCTCTTGGATAGTGGCCTAGCTCCAAGAAGTAAACTTTTACCACCATCAACCACGGCTCCATCCGCAAGACTAACATCACGGAACAATGGTACCCGGATATCCCGTCCGGTTACCTTCTTGAAGATCTCGGCTCTTTCGGCTTCCTTAGCGGTGAAGCCATCCTCGTCAACCTCCTCTTCGGGTCCATCATCATCCGAGTCCGACGCATAGCATCGGGAATAAGGAATGGAGTGGTCCATCTCCTCTTGCGTCCAATATTTATCCAAATCACCCACATTGTTGCCATTCATCTCGAAACAATCATCACCATCTTCGTGCTCATCATACTCATTATCCAACGGAGGTTGTTGGGCAATGGGAGATTGGACAATGGGAGATTGGGTGGCCTCTTCTTGGCTCATGGGTGGAGGAGTCCTCTCTCGAACGGGGAGGAGGGCCGGTTAAGGTCAAGCTCGATACGAGCCTCAACCGTCTTGGTTGCAAACAACTCCAAAGCCTTATCTTGTGACCCGGCCACCGTCTCCTTGTAAATGGACCAACGTTGCTCGGAGTTGATACGCATTATCTTCCAACGGGTGTGCATTCCAAACCCCACATTATGCCTTCCCTCTAGCTCAATACCATCATTTGGCTCATTCCAATTCAACTCAACCCTAACTTGTGCTACCACCTCCGCAAAGTTAGGGCTAACGTCAAACACCAAGTCAACCTCTTCCGGGTCCGGCTCTATGTTTCCCTTCAAGTAAGCATCCTTGTCCACATGATGAACATGAACAATTCTTTCCATCCCCCTAGCATAATGGGAACAACACATACACACATGTGTTCATTAGATACCATAATCAACATAATCTACCCATACAAACTAGCACACTACCATTTCTTCTACTTCAACAACCCTAACATCCAACCAAATCCATCTCCACCCTCAAATCAACCAAATCCACATCTAGGGTTTCACATATAGATTGGAGCAAATACACAAAATCAATGGATGAAAAGAGGGAAACGGAGGAGATTACCTCAAGCAACGAGTTGGGAACGATCTCCACGGACGGATCCGACGATTTGGTGGTTGATTTGGTGGGGTGGAGAGAGGGGGAGAGAGAAAACCGGGCGCCTTTGGAGGAGAGAAGAGGAACAGGAGGAAGAAAGAAAGAAGAGGGTCGGGCTGGGCGCGCGCGGCGCCCAAACTTAAGTCAATGTGTGGCGCCCTTCCCGGGGGCGCCACACTTTCAAAGTGTGGCGCCGGCCGGAGCGGCGCCACTCGTGCCTGCCACGTCGGATCGGGGTCACCAGCTCGGCGTCGACGGGCCACGTAGGATGGGTGTGTGGCGCCGGCGCCGGGGCGCCACATGGGCATGTGTGGCGCCCTTGGGAGGGGCGCCACACAAAAGGGTTAGATTGGTGAAATAGTTTCGCCGGAGGGTCAGTCTGTGCTTTTCTTCCACTTTTGGGTTATTTTTGTGTAAATCGCCGCTAGCAACCGCAATTTATCCAGATCAGGCCGCACGGTGTGAACCTCCCTCCTCCTTGTTTCTTTCTTCTTTCGTGCCTGCCCGGTTTGTCTTTCCAACAAGATAAGAAAAACTCTGAAAAAAGCGCACGTCGGTACATGCATGTGCATGCGTATGCACGGTGAGGATGCATGGCACCGCACGACATGGCCGGGAGAAAGAATGGCGTGATACGCGTACTAGCTAGCTAGCCGGGAGATGGAACGCACATGCGTGATGCGTGGCTGCCAAAAGTATGGGACTCCACCAGGAGAAGATGTGATGCGGACCGTGGAGTGGACGGCAACACACACACACACACGCACACGTGTACTGTTGAACTTAGCCGAGAGAGGTTAGCTACTTTTCTAAACGGGAGGCATTCGCCCTGCATTAAATTAATAACATCGAAATAGAATTACGAAGTGCTTAACTTACATCAAGAAAGAAGATAAGGAAGAAACACAGTTTGAAGATCGAGTTTCTCGTCCATCCGCACGATCAGAGCATTATAGAAGCTGCGTTGAAAGGTATGCCACCGGCAAACGATCCAACCTTTGTGATCAGATCCTGGCCCGGTATCAATGTGGAGTCGTCCGCCTCCATCTCCAAAGAAGGCCCCTGCCTTCTCGCTCAAGTTCGAAGGAGTACCGTCGTGAGGCAGAGTAGCTCGTAGAGCACGAGAGGCACACAAGACAGGTTGCCCAGGAAAAGAACCAAACATTATCACCTCTTCGCGTGAAACCCGCAAGCCCCATCGTCAATAGTAGAGTTGATCATGACGCAGAGAGAAGTCCAATTTACCCCCCTAAACTCGTCTCAAAGTTCAGATTACAACCCTTAACTTTACTTTGGTTCAATCTTCAACCCTGAATTCCATAAACCGTTCGGAATTGGACCTTCTACCCTTTTTTAACATGTTTTCAACCGGTTTTTCTCGCCAGTTAGCGGGTTTTCTTCCTATATACCGTGCCAACTCATCAACATACAACATACACGATACAAGAAAAACCAGCTTAATACAATGCAAGGGGTGATTCTGAACCGTTTTTAGAATTCAGGGTTGAAAGTTGAACCAAAGTAAATGTTTAGTTTGAGATCCCAAAATAAGACACGAGAAGAAGAAAGGCAACACGGGCCACCATGAAAGGCCAAGCCAGGAAAGTTGTTGTCTCATGCCATCCAACACGGCCATGCCGCCGTAGAGGGGATCCTCCCAACCCCTCTTGCCTAGCTCGAGGGTGTCTCACCACCAGTGAACAAATACCACCCAAGGTTTTGTAGAGCAAAACAAGCAGAGGGCAGCGACCAAACATGGCACCACGTCACCTCAACATAAATGCCGCTACTAGAAGCTCACCGGCCACCTTGCTGCGCAACCTTGCTGTCCACAACTGGCGCGTGGTTGACGAGGGAGGAAATCCCTGTGTAGAAGCTTTTCGTTCCCCGGCAACGGCGCCAGAAAATAGCTTGATGTCTACGGGTGCTTCTATTCTTGTAGACAGTGTTGGGCCTCCAAGAGCGAGAGGTTTGTAGAACAGCGAGCAAGTTTCCCTTAAGTGGATCACCCAAGGTTTATCGAACTCAGGGAGGAAGAGGTCAAAGATATCCCTCTCATGCAACCCTGCAACCACAAAGCAAGAAGTCTCTTGTGTCTCCAACACACCTAATAGGTGCACTAGTTCAGCGAAGAGATAGTGAAATACAGGTGGTATAAATAAGTATGAGCAGTGGCAACAGCACCAGAAAAGTGCTTTGCCCAGGACAGTAAACAAGCAGTAAAACAGTAAACAAACAAGCGATAGCGATATTTAGGAACAAGGCCTAGGGATCATACTTTCACTAGTGGACACTCTCAACATTGATCACATAACAGAATAGATAAATGCATACTCTACACTCTTGTTGGATGATGAACACCAGTCGTTGTGTAGGGCTACAAGAGCTCCCTCAAGCCGGAGTTAACAAGCTCCACAATATTCAATGTTCATGTTTAAATAACCTTAGAGTGCATGACAGATCAACACAACTAAACCAAGTACTAACATAGCATGCACACTGTAACCTTCACACTATGAAAGGAGGAATAGATCGCATCAATACCATCATAGTAATAGTTAACTTCATAATCTACAAGAGATCACAATCATAGCATAAACCAAGTACTTCATGATGCACACACTGCCAACATTACATCATGGAGGAGGAATAGACTACTTTAATAACATCACTAGAGTAGCACATAGATGAATTGTGATACAAAACTCATATGAATCTCAATCATGTAAGGCAGCTCATGAGATCATTGTATTGAAGTACATAGGAGAGAGATTAACCACATAGCTACCGGTACAGCCCTTAGCCTCGATGGAGAACTACTCCCTCCTCATGGGAGACAGCAGCGTTGATGGAGATGGCGGTGGTGTCGATGGAGAAGCCTTCCGGGGCACTTCCCCGTCCCGGCGGCGTGCCGGAACGAGAGACTCCTGTCCCCCAGATCTTGGCTTCGCGATGGCGGCGGCTCTGGAAGGTTTCTCGTACCGTGGTTTTTCCGTATCGAGGTTTTAGGTCTGGGACCTTTATATAGGCGAAGAGGCGGAGTCGGAGGGGCGACGAGGCGGTGTCACCATAAGGCGGCGCGGCCAGGGCCTGGGCCGCGCCGGCCTATCATCTGGGGGCCCGTGTCCCCTCTCGGCGACTCTCGGGTGTTCGGATGCTTCCGGGGATTCTAAGATGCTTGGGCGTTGATTTCGTCCGATTCCGAGAATATTTCCTTACTAGGATTTCCGAAACCAAAAACAGCAGAAAACATCAACCGGCCCTTCGGCATCTCGTCAATAGGTTAGTTCGGAAAACGCATAATAATGACATAAAGTATGCATAAAACATGTAGATATCATCAATAATGTGGCATGGAACATAAGAAATTATCGATACGTCGGAGACGTATCAGCATCCCCAAGCTTAGTTCCTGCTCGTCCCGAGCAGGTAAACGATAACAAAGATAATTTCTGGAGTGACATGCCATCATAACCTTGATCATACTATGGTAAGCATATGTAATGAATGCAGCGATCAAAACAATGGTAATGACATGAGTAAACAAATGAATCATAAAGCAAAGACTTTTCATGAATAGTACTTTCAAGACAAGCATCAATAAGTCTTGCATAAGAGTTAACTCATAAAGCAATAAATCAAAGTAAAGGTATTGAAGCAACACAAAGGAAGATTAAGTTTCAGCGGTTGCTTTCAACTTATAACATGTATATCTCATGGATATTGTCAATGTAAAGTAATATAACAAGTGCAATATGCAAGTATGTAGGAATCAATGCACAGTTCACACAAGTGTTTGCTTCTTGAGGTGGAAAGAGATAGGTGAACTGACTCAACATAAAAGTAAAAGAAAGGCCCTTCGCAGAGGGAAGCAGGGATTAAATCATGTGCTAGAGCTTTTCAAGTTTTGAAATCATATAGAGAGCATAAAAGTAAAGTTTTGAGAGGTGTTTGTTGTTGTCAACGAATGGTAGCGGGTACTCTAACTACCTCATCAACCAGACTTTCAAGAGCGGCTCCCATGAAGGACGTTATCTCTACCAGCAAGGTAGATCATCCCTCTTCTCTTTTGTTTACACATGTACTTTAGTTTTTTTCTTTATTTATTTTAGATGACACTCCTCCCAACCTTTGCTTTCTCAAGCCATGGCTAACCGAATCCTCGGGTGCCTTCCAACAATCACATACCATGAAGGAGTGTCTATTTGCAAAATTAAGTTGCTTACTGATGAATCGCAGCAAAACATGTGAAGAGAATTATTAATGCAAGTTAATTAATCGGGGCTGGGAACCCCATTGCCAGCTCTTTTTGCAAAATTATTGGATAAGCAGATCAAGCCACTAGTCCATTGTGAAAGTCTGTCAGAAGTAAATGACAAGATCGAAAGATAAAACACCACATACTTCCTCATGACCTATAAAACATTGACACAAATAAGAGATAATAGCTTTTGAATTGTTTAAAGGTAGCACATGAGCAATTTACTTTGGAATGGCGGAGAAATACCATGTAGTAGGTAGGTATGGTGGACACAAATGGCATAGTGGTTGGCTCAAATATTTTGGATGCATGAGAAGTATTCCCTCTCGATACAAGGTTTAGGCTAGCAAAGTTATTTGAAACAAACACAAGCATGAACCGGTGCAGCAAAACTTACATAAAAGACATATTGTAAACATTATAAGACTCTACACCGTCTTCCTTGTTGTTCAAAACTCAATACTAGAAATTATCTAGACCTTAGAGAGACCAATTATGCAAACCAAATTTTAGCAAGATCTATGTATTTCTTCATTAATGGGTGCAAAGTATATGATGCAAGAGCTTAAACATGAGCACAACAATTGCCAAGTATCAAATTATCCAAGACATTTTATCAATTACTACATGTAGCATTTCCCGATTCCAACCATATAACAATTAACGAAGCAGTTTCAACCTTCGCCATGAACATTAAAAGCTAAGAACACGTGTGTTCATATGAACCAGCGGAGCGTGTCTCTCTCCCACACAAGGATGAACTTATTCAAACATAAACAAAAACAAACAGACGCTCCAAGTAAAGTACATAAGATGTGACCGAATAAAAATATAGTTTCAAGAGAAGGAACCTGATAAATTGTCGATGAAGAAGGGGATGCCTTGGGCATCCCCAAGCTTAGATGCTTGAGTCTTCTTGAAATATGCAGGGATGAACCACCGGGGCATCCCCAAGCTTAGACTCTTCACTCTTCTTGATCATAGTATGTCATCCTCCTCTCTTGACCCTTGAAAACTTCCTCCACACCAAACTTTAAGCAAACTCATTAGAGGGTTAGTGCACAATAAAAATTCACATGTTCAGAGGTGACACAATCATTCTTAACACTTCTGGACATTGCACAAAACTTCTGAAAGTTAATGGAACAAAGAAACTCATTCAACTTAACAAAAGCGGCAATGCGAAATAAAAGACAGAATCTGTCAAAAACAGAACAGTCCGTAAAGACGAACCTGGAAGGGGCACTTAACTTGCTCAAACGGAAAAACTCAAAACTAATGAAAGTTGCGTACATATCTGAGGATCACACACGTAAATTTGCAGATTTTTTTGATTTTTTTACAGAGACTTCTGCGCGAATTCGTGACAGGCAGCAATGCTGTTTCTGCGCAGCAATCCAAATCTAGCATCAATTTTACCATAGAGACTTTACTTGGCACAAAAATATGATAAGGAGAAGTTGCTACAGTAGTAAACAACTTCCAAGACTCAACAAAACAAAAATTGCTGTAGTAAAATAAACACATGGGTTATCTCCCAAGAAGTTCTTTCTTTATAGCCATTAAGATGGGCTCAGCAGTTTTAATGATGTACTCGCAAGAAATAAGAGTTGAAGCAAAAGAGAGCATCAAAAAGCAAATTCAAAACACATTTAAGCCTAACATGCTTCCTATGCATAGGAATCTTGTAAATAAACAAGTTCATGAAGAGCAAAGTAACAAGCATAGGAAGATAAAACCAGTGTAACTTCAAAAATTTCAGCATATAGAGAGGTGTTTTAGTAACATGAAAATTTCTACAACCATATTTTCATCTCTCATAATAATTTTCAGAGGCATCATGAACAAACTCAACAATATAAGTATCACATAAAGCATTCTTATTCACATGCATAAAAGTATCATTACTCTCCACATAAGCATAATCAATTTTATTAGATGTAGTGGGAGCAAATTCAACAAAGTAGCTATCATTATTATTCTCATCATCAAATATAGGAGGAATATTGTAATCATAATCAAATTTATCCTCCATAACAGGTGGTACTAAAAGACCACTATCATTATAATCATCATAAATAGGAGGCAAAGTATCATCAAAGTAAATTTTCTCCTCAATGCTTGGGGGACTAAAAATATCATGCTCATCAAAGCCAGCTTCCCCGAGCTTAGAATTTTCCATATCATTAGCAACAATGGTGTTCAAAGCGTTCATACTAATATGTTCCATAGGTTTTTTAATTTTCGCATCAAACCATCCATGTCTTAAATCAGGAAATAGAATAAGAAGCTCATTGTTGTCCATTATGCCTAACTAGTGTAAACAAGAAACAAAAAGATGCAATTGCAGGATCTAAAGGAAATAGCTTCGAGCACACACACAACGGCAACAGAAAAGTACTTTACCTGGGACCGGAGTATGAGTACCTTTTACCTTTCCTCCCCGGCAACGGCGCCAGAAAATAGCTTGCTGTCCACAACTGGCGCGTGGTTGACGAGGGAGGAAATCCCTGTGTAGAAGCTTTTCGTTCCCCGGCAACGGCGCCAGAAAATAGCTTGATGTCTACGGGTGCTTCTATTCTTGTAGACAGTGTTGGGCCTCCAAGAGCAGAGGTTTGTAGAACAGCAGCAAGTTTCCCTTAAGTGGATCACCCAAGGTTTATCGAACTCAGGGAGGAAGAGGTCAAAGATATCCCTCTCATGGACTGGGATTCAGTAACATTATTACAGCAGGGCACGGCGTGCCATGCCTCCTTCTATCCATCTTCTAAATTGAATCCAATGGCTCACAGCAACTGAAGGCAAAAGAAGAGGGCACGCACACTGTTAAGTATGCTCAGTGATGTAAAATTTCAGTGTTCAGTCGGACATATTGCTAAATTATTCTTTGTATAATATCAGTTCAGAGGCACTATTCTTTTCTTGGCTTCATTTTGTTCCATATATGTCTAGATTGTTAAGCTGCAGTCTAATACGCGCTAAATCGTCGCGCTAAATTACAGCGCCGAGTTGGTTCATTTGCAGACACGCTAAAAGCCGCACAGAAAACAATATTTTCACACATTTGCATACGAAATAGATCAAACAAAACGTAAAAATAAACTGGAAATATAAAAATATATTTCAAACTTCGACGCTACAACCAAATTTATTTTTAAACTAGCTTAAACTACTCGGAATCCCAATCGAAGTTCGAGGAGCCCGGAGTTGATGTCCACTCGAAGGAGGAGGAGGAGTTGACGATGATCGTCGACGGGCCGGCGGCATTTTTTTTCTCCTCCGCCTTCCTCGCGGTCTTCTCCTCCCTCTCCTTCTTCCTCGTCGTCGCCTTCGCCCTCCTCTCCTCCTGGTCCGCTTTCTTCGCCGCCTTACGCGCCTCCTTCTTCTCTTCCTTCTTGTCGTTCGAGGCGCAGGCGCCCCCACTCGAGGCGCAGGCGCTCGTCGTGCTCCGTGATGACGAGGCGCTACTCGAGCTCACGCTAGCGCTGCCTCGTCTCGCGCGTGACGGCCGACAGCGGCAGCGCGAGGTCTTCCGCCTGCTGCCGCGTCCAGACGTCGTCGAAGTTCACTGAGCGACGGGAGCGGCCGAGGCGTCAGGCGAACGCGTCGTACGCGCGCCGCCTCGTGCGCCGCCTCGAATGTCCCGAGCCCGATGCGCTTGTCGCCGCTGCGGATCTCGGCATAGAAAGTGTCGGTCGGCCGCGCGCGGACGCCGCGGTAGCCGGAGCTCGAGCGGCGGCGGGGCGGCATCTCGTCGGCGTGGAAGCGGAGCGGCGGCACGAGCGACGTGGAGCGCGGCGGGATCGATGCGGAGCGAGGTGGAGGATGGCGAAGCGACACGCGGGTGAAACTTCTTGGTGGTTGGGTGCGTTTTATAGTGTGCGACGATCGTCGCGGCAGGTTTGGCGTGTAGGATAGCGCAGAAGCGCGCGTGGCAAAAAAATTAGCGCGCGCGGTTTTTTCGCGCGTCCGTCCGCTGGAGGTTCGCGCGCCCTCTCCCGCGCTGTATTTCGGCGGTTAATTTAGCGCGCGTGTTTTGCTCTTAAAATGGGCAAGTATGCTCAGGAAAAATTGTGTAAGCTAGAGTTTATAACTTAAATTTTTATTTAGACTAGGCAAATACTGGGCAAGTACGGAGGAAAAGTCTGTGTGTGCCTGTCCTTTTACCTTTGCTTGGTGTGAGCCATTGGATTCAATTTAGAAGGTGGATGGAAGGGGGCATGGCACGCCGTGCCCTGGTGTTGTAATGTTACTGAATCCCAGTCCCCCTCTCATGCAACCTTGCAACCACAAAGCAAGAAGTCTCTTGTGTCCCCAACACACCTAATAGGTGCACTATTTCGGCGAAGAGATAGTGAAATACAGGTGGTATAAATAAGTATGAGCAGTGGCAACGACACCAGAAAAGTGCTTTGCCCAGGACAGTAAACAAGCAGTAAAACAGTAAACAAACAGCGATAGCAGTATTTAGGAACAAGGCCTAGGGATCATACTTTCACTAGTGGACACTCTCAACATTGATCACATAACAGAATAGATAAATGCATACTCTACACTCTTGTTGGATGATGAACACCAGTCGTTGTGTAGGGCTACAAGAGCTCCCTCAATCCGGAGTTAACAAGCTCCACAATATTCAATGTTCATGTTTAAATAACCTTAGAGTGCATGACAGATCAACACAACTAAACCAAGTACTAATTAACATAGCATGCACACCGTAACCTTCACACTATGAAAGGAGAAATAGATCGCATCAATACCATCATAGTAATAGTTAACTTCATAATCTACAAGAGATCACAATCATAGCATAAACCAAGTACTTCATGATGCACACACTGCCAACATTACATCATGGAGGAGGAATAGACTACTTTAATAACATCACTAGAGTAGCACATAGATGAATTGTGATACAAAACTCATATGAATCTCAATCATGTAAGGCAGCTCATGAGATCATTGTATTGAAGTACATAGGAGAGAGATTAACCACATAGCTACCGGTACAGCCCTTAGCCTCGATGGAGAACTACTCCCTCCTCATGGGAGACAAGCAGCGTTGATGGAGATGGCGGTGGTGTCGATGGAGAAGCCTTCCGGGGGCACTTCCCCGTCCCGGCGGCGTGCCGGAACAGAGACTCCTGTCCCCTAGATCTTGGCTTCGCGATGGCGGCGGCTCTGGAAGGTTTCTCGTACTGTGGCTTTTCCGTCTCGAGGTTTTAGGTCAGGGACCTTTATATAGGCGAAGAGGCGGAGTCGGAGGGGCGACGAGGCGGTGTCACCATAAGGCGGCGTGGCCAGGGCCTGGGCCGCACCGGCCTATCATCTGGGGGGGCCTGTGTCCCCTCTCTGGCGACTCTCGGGTGTTCTGGATGCTTCCGGGGATTCTAAGATGCTGGGCGTTGATTTCGTCCGATTCCGAGAATATTTCCTTACTAGGATTTCTGAAACCAAAAACAGCAGAAAACAAGAATCGGCCCTTCGGCATCTCGTCAATAGGTTAGTTCCGGAAAACGCATAATAATGACATAAAGTATGCATAAAACATGTAGATATCATCAATAATGTGGCATGGAACATAAGAAATTATCGATACGTCGGAGACGTATCAAACCTCCACCCCTTGGTCCCCACGCGATGCCTCCAAGGAGGAAACGACACCAGCATGCCGCCACGACCCAATCAGAGGAATTTTGGTTTCCACCGGGAGGATGGGGGAAGGGGATGGGAGATAGACCTCGATGTCGCCTCTAAGAAGGGGAATGGCACACCGCGTCGTTGGCGTCGTGACTGCCACCACCAGTCAAGCGTTTCACCCCGGACCAGAGCCCCCATCCTAGAAGCACAAATGGAAGGCCACCGTCTTCATATCGGAGGCGGAGGCCGACGATGCGTCATCAACAACACAAACTAGCAGCCTCCCCCCTCCCTGCCCTCGCAGCTGAGAAGGACGTCCAACAACAACGGCAAGCTCCCCTGCTGCTGGATCGACGCTGCCTCTCAAATACATAGGCCACCACCTCCGATGCCAAAGCTCTCCTCCCCCCCAGCTCCCACGGAGTGCTGGAGCAGCAAGATCAATTCTCGCCGCCAACGTCCTTGGCAGCCGCAGGCGGGCTTGCCAGCAGGCTCGTCTAGCGGCAGCGAGGGAGAAGGAAATGGGCGAGAGGGAGAGGGTTGCCTAGCTAGGGTAAAGGGGCTCATTCGCTAACATAGTTCCGTTCATTTTAAGAAGAGTAAAGTCTGAATTTAACCCTGAGTTCATAGAGGTAGTCGAAAACAAACCCTAAACTCTCAATCCCTGAAATCAGCACCCTAAACTCTGAATCCCGGTCAATACTGTCAGAAACTCGTTTCCCGCTGGGATTTGCTGACGTGGCGGCAACACTCGAGCAGGGAACGTTGACCAATCTGGCTCAGCAAATTCGGACGACCCATCACCATCTTCTTCCTCAGCTTCATCTCACATGCCGTCCTTCCCCGAAGAACACCATGATGAAAGACACGCATATACTCGTGCAGTCCCTGCTCCCGTCGTCGTTTAGTTGTTGCGCCGCCTGCGATTTCCATAATGCGGTCGGCGCCCGCCGCCGTTGTCACTGCAGGAGGTCTGCAGTCTCCCATCATCGCTACCCAGTCCCCCTTGCACGAAGCAGAGCGTCGGCATGTCGTCCTAGGAAACAACGTCAGCAACGACAGAGAACTCAATCAGCTCTGCGCGGATGCGGTTCCAGTTGATTAAATCCCGCTAGTAAATTTCTCAAATTAGGTAGTATAATTTCTCAACAACTCGATTCATCTCTGATCTAGATATACCGAATTAGATTAGTCATTAGATGGAAAACAATCTAGTAGTTGAATTGGAAGACCACAATTTGATTGGGGTGGTGGAGAGGAAGGAGCTTTTGTTGAGCTAAGACGATTTATAATCCCGATTAATGCATGCTGGAGATTAAACTCAAATATTGTACTTCCTTTGAGACTAGTATAAGATTGGATTTGTTCGATGAATTCCCGGGGACTAACACACACTGCGCTTCACGAGGACTAGCACCAAGCCACGCTGCAGTTCCTCAGAGTACTCATGCTCGTGGGGACGGTTCGACGGCCTGAACGAGGTAAGGGCGGCTCTGAACAGTGACCTCGCGGTGGCGCAGATCGGGACGCGGAGGAGCTCGGGGAGGCGCGCCGAGACGTGGCCGTGCGCCGGTGCTCGAGACAGAAGGCACCGCCGCTTCTCGGGACGGGGACGAGGAGGCATGACCAACAGAAAGAGGAAGGGACGGTCCTCACACGGAGGAGGCGCGGTGGTCCCGAGAGGCAAAAAGATCAGTACAGGGTAAGTGGGCCATATATGTCAGTGTGAGAGAGATGGAAGAACCTGGCCATGTCAGCAATCCTTCCGTTTGGAAACTACGTACGTGCCACATTAGACCAGGAGGTGTAAGTTGAGGGTGCTGATTTCCGGGAACTGAAGTTCAGGGTTTGATTCCCACGGCGTGTACGAGTTGAAGGTTTATTTTAGACTTTACTTTTTTAAGAAAGGTTCTCCCGTTAATGGTGTAATGATGGATGTGACCATGGGAGCGTGACGCGTAGAGGTTGGAGTGGCGTACGTGCCTAGTTCTCCTACAAGTAAGTACAAAATGGCACAACGAAGCTGATGTAACGAACGGCCGCGGCCAGGGTACACATGTCCGCCATCACGGGGCCATCGCCTACTGCCCACCGGTGGGCTACGCGCGCGTACAATAATTCCATGACGTACGCCCGGGCGGATCCATCGTTCTTCGAGTCAAACCTGCCTAGGCTCTTGTCGTGCGAGATGGGGGTGGCCGGAGCGCGACGTGTGCGGCTCTGCCGTGCTCTCTTATCACTCGGCTTCGAGTCGCGGAATTTTTCGGGGTCCCTGCATGCATGTACTGTCCCGTTCTACAATATATAAGCTGTTTTATCAAATTATTTTAATTTATTGAAACAACTTATGTTATGGAACAGAGGGATACCACTTCCCGTCGGTTTCTACGAAGTACGGTCTACAAAATCTGCAGGGTAATTTGCTAATTAATCGTTTTTGAAACATGGTACATAAGTAGATGGTCATAAATATGTACATACTATCAACGTAAACGCGGTCTCCTACTAACAAAATATTTTGTCTCTGTTTGACATCAATGTATTAAACCTGAGGTTTAAACCCTAGTGGACCGGGGATATGAGCGTCGCCCTCCTAGCCATCCAACCACTCTAGCTCGGTCTCGTTCGCTAATTAATAAACAATTGAGTGTTGGAGCATCTTTTAAATGTATGCAGTATCATCGTAACATGTTTTTGTGATGACGGTGGCCTTGCTGCCTTGTACATGTCGCCGAGGAATACCCTGGCCTATCGGAGTCCCGCTGCTTCCGGAATGTTTGGGCATGAATCCATCCTCCTTCAAGCACCATCTTTCCCGAGCATGACTGTGCGGAGAACTTCTCATCCTCCAAATCAAACTTCTCCTATGAGGGTACCAATGGCTGACTTACTGATGCGGGGAGGGGTAATACGGACAGAAGCTCGGAGGAGAAGAGGCGGTTGCATATGTGAGGAGGAGCATCAAGAAGGAGCCTATGACGAGCAACCAATGTAGATGCCCAGACCACTGCGCATTGTTGATGACCATCGTCATCCTCCATACCTCTGCATGTCACCTACCTTACATACATCACTACATGAGAAACCGTACATTGTTGTATCTCCCTTTTATACATCCCACGCTCCCCACTCGTGTTGTCAGCCCACACTGCCACCCAACACAAACACCTTGCATCGGCCCTCGACTTCGTAACCTCGTGTCGAGCACCGCATACCATAGGGGTGGTGAGTTGCGTGATGTTATTGTACGCCTACCGAGTCCCGCCTCCATAACTTACTGCCATAGTGTCCAACGATTGGGACGAGAGAAGAGAGAGAGAGAGAGAGAGACTTACTGCCATCGCGTCCAACGATTGGGAGGAGAGAAGAGAGAGAGACTTAGTGCCATCGTGTCCAACTATTGGGAGGAGAGGGAGAGAGAGGAACAAAGAGTAGTCTGATGTGTTGGTGTATGCAACAAATATGTTTAGACGATAAGTCTTATTGGTTGTGTAGATAGCCATAATTACAGGGTGAAAGTAATGGGGCCTTCAAAATGGGCTTCTCAGGGCTCAATTTGAGGGCTAGTGTTGCCGATGCTCTTAGCGCGACATACTTGTGGTGCTAGGAGGGTTTGAGGGACACTATGAAGAAAATAGATAGAAGGAATATGACCCTGGTTTGGTTCATGGTAGGGTTGGTCAGCCCACACAACATTGGCGATGGCAGCGATCCAGGAAAAGATAACTTGCAAGAGTTAGAAGTTAGGGGTATGTTTTAGCGATGGAACGAGTGGTTAGGCTTATTTGTGGTTAGAGAACATAAGGGTGTTCACCCAAAGGAAGATTAATTCGGGGCCTTGATTTTTTTAGCAGGGTGAGGGGCCTCGAATGACCCCGATTGTTCCATTGATTTATCAGCGGTGGGTACATTTTTATGCCAAGGACCTTGGCAAAAAGATAAAATACAACACCGTACTGTAAATTTGCACATAGGACCCTGAGATAGAAACAAAAATGCAATGAAGACCCTGGTCCTCTCTATCAGAAACAAGACTCCATCGTCGGCCACCTTGACTCCAACGGGGACGAGCCACTTGGTGGCGAGAAAGGCGAGTGACGCTAACGAGAATCTCCAGAAGGCATCCCCTTTTAGATTCTAGGAGGTTGAAAATGAGATGGCACCAACAAGCCGGTGACCGAGCTTGGAGTAGCCGCCCTTCGGCTATCAGAGTCAATGGCGACACATCCCTAGGCTGTGAAATTGCCTCCCAGGATGCATTCCAGGCTGCATCAACAAGATCACCCCACCGAGAACCAAACCCTAGATGGCCAAGAAGTTAAGGTCTCTCCTGCCTCCTCCGTCTCCTCGACGGCGTAAGATACAATAGCAGATCTCAAAGATCCGGGCGGGCGAATCCATGACCGCGCTTATTGAAGAAGGCTCTCCCAGATCTGCTACCACCACCGCACCTCAACCTTGGAGGCTCGCCTGAGAGCATCACCGGAGGCTGCTCGGCGCCGCACAGAAGCACCTAAACGTCCAACCTCCATGGAAACACCTTAATAGCCATACATGCAACACATAGACAAGCCCTTACCCTAGACCTAGACCTAGACCAAGACCTAACCTAGCTACTTCTGTACAAGGAAGGGACCCTCACCTACTCTTCGCCGGCTGCCGCTGGAGAGAAGAGGGGCCGACGGCTCTGGATCTGAGGAGGGCTAAAGCTACCGGTGAGGTGGGTATTAAAACTAGGGGAGAAGGAGACGTGATCTTGTCAGATACGACAAAGCAGAGGTAACGCCACAATGGGAGCAAACATAAACAAGGTTATATAAAATGGCAAAAAATATGAATAGAAGAATTTGCGTGATTTATAGATGAACCACAAAGTTTACGAAGAGTCCACATGTAAAAAAAATGTTTCTCATAAAGAGTGCCAATTTCTCAATCCACATGAAAAATTTATTTCTTAGTCAACACATGTACTCTCTTTGTCCCTAAATATAAGACAACAATGTTTTCCATTGTTCAACAACTTATAATTTGACAATAATTTACACTTATAATATGTACATAAAATTAGTGATATATAAAGTGAAAAAAATTACAACATGAATGCAACGATACCATTTATACATTCTCAATCCATAATTTGATATATATTAGTGGTTAAAATCGTGCATCAAACACCCTGAAAAAAGGGCGAATTACATTTTAGGACATATGGAGTATATTGATTTGTGGTAGAAGTCTCATTGTTTCGTCTTCTCAACATTTAGATCGGATGCTTCTAACAGAAAATAGCAATAAAATAAAATTATGTAGAAAGTATGCGTCTCTCTCAAAGGGGAAAAAGCACACGCAAAATTTCCAAAGTTATGAGTTGCTCCAAGCCGAGTGGTTGCGCACGAGTGGAGTTTACCGCCGTCCGTTAACGAAGGAAGGAGAGCATGACCTTTCTTGTCATTTCCTGCCAACGCGCAACCCGTTAAATAACCACGGAGGGAAGAAGAGAAAGAAGAAGAGATCATAGAGACAGAAGAACCCACACCACACGGCGACGCATTTGGTACGTCTCGCGCGCGGCTCGCAGCCTCGCGTCACACGCACGCGTACGTACAAGCTAGCTAACTCGGTGGTGGGGATGACGAGGCGGTGCTCGCACTGCAGCAACAACGGCCACAACGCGCGCACCTGCCCCGCCCGCGGCCTCAGCGGCGGAGGCGTGAGGCTGTTCGGCGTGCAGCTCACGTCGCCGCCGGTGGCGGCGATGAAGAAGAGCGCCAGCATGAGCTGCATCGCGTCGTCGCTCGGGGGCGGGTTTGGGGGCTCATCGCCGGCGGCGGGAGCAGGGGGCGGAGCCAGGGGTGGCGGAGAGGGCGCCCAGGGGTACGTCTCCGACGACGCCATGCACGCCTCCTGCTCGACCAATGGCCGGGGCGAGCGCAAGAAAGGTACCAAGATTTCAAGATTTTTTTACATCCATCGCTTCATTTGGCCTGAACGTTCCCATGAAATGCTCTGCTGATCGAACGATATAACTTTTCCTCTCCTGAATGCTTGGTGACTTACCTCGTTGACGTTGAGCGAGCGAGGAGAGTGGCGTCCTAGCTTATGGTTAAGAAATAAGAACTCATGACTCTCCGTTCAATCTACCTACCGGCTACCGCCCCATGGACCACGCTTATCAGCAGGAATTAAAAAAAATTGCAGCTAGGAGAAGAAAGATCCGATTTTTCGTTGTCTTTTTTGTTGTTGTCTGACTCTATTATTCTGTTGGTTTCCTTCAAATTATCTTACTATTTCGGTTCAGGTGTCGCATCTTGAGCACGAGAGATGCAGGATTTTTTGGGTGAATAGCATAATTCGCTCTTTCTTTTAATTTCTGGAATATCCTTTCGTTTCTCCTGTTCCCTACTGTTCCCTAGATCCATATGCAACCAAAATATCATAAGGAAAAAAACAGAACTAGAAAGATGCCGTATCCTTGTAATGTCAAATAGCCCCCGGCCAAGTCCCAGTTCCATTTCAAGAAACGAGCAAGCGTTGCAAAGTTGCCTTTTTCCTGTTTTTGTTTACAGGGAACTATTTCTGAGTGAATACAGATAACTTGAACGGCAGGCTTTAAGAATTTGTTTTATTTGCTAGACTCAAGATATTGTGGCTATCGTTGTTAAGGTTGCAATATTTAGGAACCGTCCAGAATGGCCGACACAAATCTACTTCGCTCAATATCTTTTCCCACCTGGTTAAGTTACATGCACATGTGCAGCACAAGACCTGTATACTCCGGAGAGACAGTGACTGGCCACGACTACGGAGCCCCACAAGTGCCCCCTCCATGTCTCTTTGACCTTATTTAATCACCTGATCCTAAAAGTATCTAGCCATATTAATTTCCAGCTGTGTTGACCAGTCCTAGATGTTTGTAGTGATATGTTACTTTATTGTATGATTTAGGGTGAGACTTTATTATTGGCACTTGGCTTCAAAGTGACTGTAGGAGCCAACTGCCCTTTTTAGTTGCTTATGGACTAAGGTAGTACGGAGTATTTGTTTTCTATATTGTACTTTGGTGCTAAATCATACTACGTGCCAATGGTAATTAAATGAAGAATATTACGTCTCTAAAAGTTTAAGACCGAGAAATACTTCTAACAGAGTTTCATTATTTTTGTATCGGGCAACATCTTAGTCAGTATAACATACTACCAACGTGGGAATTGCAATTCTGATGTCCAATAGAACTTCTGTTTAATCACTCTCCACTGGGCCATTCATTTTCCATGGCTATGAAATTTGGGGAAGGTATCAAACATTGGGTGCCAAATGTCTTGTTGTACTCGTTATTCGTTAGAAATACGTTTTTTTCTCTTGCATTTGTGATGTGCGCAGTATGGTAATTTAGGAATTCACTATATTTGGAGGTTACAAATCGAAAATTTCAGGGGATGCTTCCTGTTTTGAGGAATGCATACATGGTGGATAATCTTCAGAACTGACAGAGGTGGAAATTAGTGCGACATGGATACAAGTTTAGTAAAACTGTATCATTTTTATAGGATATAATAATCTCATTCTGTGTGGGAGGGAATAGTACTATGCATCTGATCTAAACACATAGGAGTATATAACAGTCGCATCTAAGGCGTCTTCCTACTAGATTCATGCAAGAATCTTCTTTGCTTAAAAATATAAAGTTGAATGCTTAGTAGCCTATAAGCCTTTCAGCTACTGAAGAATTTCTAAGCAAGTTACTCTGTTAAAAGACCTTTTAAGCTAGCTATGGCTTCCCTGGAAAACAAATCTTAGTACATCAAATGTTCAGAAAAATGAGGTGCACCTATACCAGAGGTTCAAGTAGACATTCCCTGCAAAATGGCATCGCTGCTGCACAAGGATTATTGACCAAGACAAATACAGCATGAATATATATAAAGCAGGGTCATTGGCCTTTTCTCGAAATAAAAGAATGCAGCATGAAAGCCTTGGCAAAGTTCTGTTCTTGTCATGTTTTATCGTGTGCAAACATTGTGGGGAAACAGCCTGTGAAAAAACTGTTTTACTATTATATTTTTGATTAGTGAGTATTAGATGGTAAAATAGTTCTTTATGGCCCCCTATATGTCTTTGACCCTAACAACTGAACTGTCCAGGTTAGGCATTTTCAGAGCTTGATTACCCGTTATATTTCTGTAATGGGAGGCCAAAAACTGAAACAGTATTTCCCATTAAACTTAGCATGTTTATTCTGGAACAGACTTTTGCTTGAGGCAAATCTCCCATTAAACTCGGTAACTTAATTTTATCTAGTAGTAAATGTCAGCAAAATTTTCTACCCTTCCGCCCTTGTGGAACTATTGCTGTGGTTCTTTCGCTCTGTTTTACATTTTTGGACATTGTGGTGATGCATCGTAATGCTGTGTGAACTTTGTGGGAGAATTCTATAAAGAGCAGAGGCCGGAGACAGTAGTCTCCTGAATTGAAGAAAACATAAAGAAATACAACAAACCAAAGCTTGTAACTTTAGTCAAGTTTGAACACAGTGATGATCTTTGCCTTTCTTGAAATAACTATGGGCTAGTCTTCTTTCCTATTCTTCTAAGAGCCATATGTTATGGTCACCAGCTTCCAGTCACGGGCTTATATTGTGCTTCAGGTACACCTTGGACTGAAGAAGAGCATAGAATGTTTCTGTTGGGTCTTCAGAAGCTTGGTAAAGGAGATTGGCGAGGGATATCTCGTAGTTTTGTTGTTTCCAGGACCCCAACTCAGGTGGCCAGCCATGCGCAGAAGTACTTTATTAGACAGACAAACTCGTCAAGACGGAAGAGGAGGTCAAGCTTATTTGACATGGTCCCAGTAATGGTATGCATTTTTTGTTGTATGTAATAGTAGGGATGGTATGTCTTCTTCCCATTTGTTAAACTGCATGCTGATATTTGTGCTTTTGTCTTCAACCTGAAGCCAATGGACGAGTCCCCCGATGGCGTGGAAGAGTTTATGCTTTGTGATACTCAAGATGAAGGAATAAGTTCAAATAAGATGTCACTGTTTCATATTGGTGAACAGGATGAAGCAGAGTTTGATGGAGATCTGCCAACGTTGCAACTAAGGCAGCATCAGGAATCTGAATTTGCGGAGCCTTCATTAGAAGCTCCAAATTTGGAGATGAACCATGCCGTATCATTCAATGCCGCACCTGTCCCGATAATGCCGACTTTCTACCCAGCATTGCTCCCTTCTTCACTAACACTTTGGCCAACAAATGTTGCTACTCTGGAAGAAGCAGGCACAGCCCATGAAGTCCTAAAGCCCACTCCTTTGAGTGGGAAGGAAGGAATTAAGGCAGATGAGATTGTCAGTATGTCCAAGCTCAGCATTGGTGATGGTAGCTCCGGCTCAATGGAGCCTTCTGCCCTTTCCCTTCAGCTTACCGGGTCGACAAATACAAGGCAATCAGCTTTTCATGTGAACCCTTCAATGGCTAGAACTGACATAAGTAATGGAAACAACAGCCCTATTCATGCTGTTTGATAAATCATGGAATGAGCCAGCCTGGTCAATTCTTACAGATTGTATTAATGGTCCCAATACCCTATAATGTTGTGTAAGCTCCTGACTCCTGAGCCTGTACTTCTGTAAGCTTCTAAGCTAATGTATCACCATCTTATGTTTTTGTCATTAATAAAAGTAGAGATACATATGTCAATGAAGATACCCTATCATTTCCCTGTAGTAAGCCTCATACTATTGTTCCCTTTTCAGATAGAACTTTCATGCTTTAGAGAAAGTGCTTTATAAGTTTGGCATTTAAAATCTTTTTAATATGTCTTATTTATGTTTACAAATCTACAGTTGGGTGTGTTTACCGATATTCCTCAATTTTGTTTTCAGCATACAGCACATCTCCTTATAACTTGTAATTATAAAGTGAATGGTGATAAAATGATTTATTGTAAGGAACTGTCAGGATGATTTAGGTTTAGGGGGTGGGTTTAGCTTGTAATTATCAAGCGAATCGCCAGAAAAAAATTATCAAGTGATGTTGACCTTGTAGTGGCTCCACGAAGGAGATAATTCCTGATGATTTAAACAGTGCATTGCTGGCAGACTATATAATATCTGTAGAAAAATGAGTTGTTCGTTACTTCCCCAAATTAAGAAGAACGCTTAATCTCATAGAATGGGATCTGAAAAATAGCACTGAAACTGACAAAAGTTCAGGAGGATATATATATTTCTTCAGTGGTGCCATTTCTATTTGTTCTTCTCGTCTCCTTTTCAGTCCGGGTGCTGATGGTTGTGGTTCAGATCCAACCACCGTTGTTAGCTTTCTCTGCAGGATGCCAAATGTCACAGACGGTGCTATCTAACGACTGCTTCTGAACTTCTGTTCCATTACATGTTGGTGTGGATACCACAAGTGACTCCAGATGATACCGCCGGCTGCAAACTGGAAGAGAGATCGGCACTAGTAAATCAATTGCAGATGATCGAGTAGTGCTAAATTTCATTGATTTGTACTGATAAATGATCTTTACTAAGCACAAGATGAACTTAAAGCTAGTTTAAATGAAAGAATTAAGAAAATAATGAACAAATACTACTAGAATCTGGATAACATCTTTCTTTCAATCGCAATGGAGTACTTCCAATCATCATCAGCTACTAGAATCTGGATGTTTTTTGGTAACACCTTTTTTCAATCAAGCAGGGTACTCAGAAATGCTCAAAGCAGGCCTACTTTAAATTAATCAACATGCCGACCCACAATCAGCGAGCGTTCATAGTAGTTGCTGATCTGGGACACCTAATTAAGATACAGCCGGTGAACATCCAGTGGGTGGAAATTGGTAGTGGATAGTCCATATTATCCGACATTCGTATTCGAGAAATTGAAAATGGAAATGGTAACATCTGAATCCGTACGTTCGTGGAAATGGATATGGTAAATATCCAGATCCGTTTTTAAAAAAGCAAATACAAATATGGTATTGATTTTTGAAGCAAATGTGGATATGGAAATGGATATATCCGTATCCGAATAAGATTACGTTATCAAGTTTTAGTAATTTGAAACCAATATGCTAATTATCTAATCTAGACAAACTAACTAATTGATCAAATGTTCTTTTATGTGATTGAACTTGAAACTACCGGAAATTCAATTCGGCTCCCGGGTGCGTATGCACCCTCTACCAAAAAATCATATTTCGAAATGTCAAAAAATTTTAACAAAATTTTTTACATGTACATCTTCATAATATATGTCCGTTTGTCAAGTTTCACGAAAAAACAATATTTTTTGTGGTCTATATAAAAAAGAGAAAACTTATCTTGTGAAAAACATTATTTTTAGCACTGAGTTTTGTCTTTTTTACACACGTCACATGATAAGTCAATTTTTTATGAAACAATTTTGTAAGCGTGTAGCACGAGAAGATTTACATGCGAATTTTTGGTTTCAATTTTTTTTGAAATTTAAAATATGTGTAAGATGCATTTTAAAATAGAGGGAGCATATGCTCCCATGTTCCAAAACACCACTCCCCACTACTATGTATTATATCAGTATATTTATCTCTGTACCATTATATAATTGGCTCATTTTAAGACATGAGTCCATTATTTCCTTATATTTGTATCCGCTCCGAATTGAGAAAACATCCGATCCGTATTCGTATTCGAGTAACATCCGCTCCGAATTCGTATTCGGCAACATCCGTATTCGCATCCGTATTCGTTCTAAAAATATGGAAACGGATATGGGAAGGGCACTATCCGATCCGTATCCGATCCGTTTCCACCCCACATGTACCGATGGCTGGCAAATAAGTAGAGCATCAAGCTAAAGCATTTGTCATGAAAGATGACAAACCGGTTACGGTTACGCTGCAGAACATACAGAATTTAATGGGACTCCCCTCGAAAAGGCGTGATTTTCAGCCAATAGTGTCTGAACGAACATATGCTTTATATGCAGATCTTAAGGACAAAAGAGATCTTAAGACTAATGTGAAACAAAGAGTTGCTATTAGAATAAGTTTTCAATGGTTTCACATTTTTTTTCTTGTAAGGAAGTGTAAGTGATTACAGTTTCCATTTCGACTTAAGTAATGTTTTGTTCTTAAGATCTGCATATAAAGCAGATGTTCTTTGGGACACGATTGGTTGGAAACCACTCCTTTCGAGAGTTGTCCCATTAAATTTTCTACATGTTGCATCGTAAGTGGGGGTTTGCCATCTTTGATGACAAATGATTTATCCTTGATGTTGTATGTACTACGTACTTGCCAGCCATCGATATATGTGACCCTAGGTTGTTCACCAAATATACGAAAAGTGCTTTTAGCTCTCGAGCTCCAGTGCTCTCGCTATGTAAAAAAAATTAAAAATATTTTTACCAGTTACAAAAATCATGAAAATAATTCTGAAGAATCTCATTGATAGATCCCACAATTAATCATGCAAAATCCCAATCCGAAATTCTTTTTTATTTTGAGCTAAAGAAAAATGACAAAATCTGATATGTTTTTGAGATTTGAAAATGACTACTCAGATCTACAATTATATCATGTTTTGTAGCTCAAAATATTAAGTATTTAAAATTGATTTTTTGCACGTTTATGGGATACATCATTGTGTATGTGTGGATTTTTTCCAGATTTTTTTAAAACTCCAAAATATGATTATTTATTTATTTTTTAAACGAGATCAGTGGTGCCCATGTGCACCAAATCTCTGTACCCAAATATATCTTAATTTAAAAGACGCCTGTTGTGAGCATTTTTTAGTACCTGTATGATTGAAAAACGGTGTTAGTAAAAACATCCAGTTCTAGTAGCTTATGATGATTGGAAGAAAACTACCGAAAAAGAAAGCATATTGAATTCTTATTAGCTCATTTTTTTTCTTGATTCTATCTTTTAAACTAACAGCGCAATAACTTCAATTTAGCTTCTGCTTAGTAAAGATCATTATTAATACAGATTATTGCTTACTTGAGGAGCGGAAGACAGCCTGCACCACCTGCGCTGCGTACTGTTGCGAGTCCAGGCCACTGTCAAGGAGACCGAGATGCGGCACGTCACAAATGAAGCGATTCTTCAGGAGCTGACCCGCCACCAAAATATTGACGATCAGAGAGAAGGGACCAGGCGACAGTAACTTTCATCTTACAGGAGCCAACTTCTACATCAGCCTTGCGTCTACTAGATCTCTGAGCTCCAAAAACTTTAGAATCCCTCCATTCCACAGCTTGGTCCCCAACCGCCTTAACAAAGACTATCAGCTCTCCCTTAAGCTCAACAGAAACAACACGGCGTGAAATCTTCACCATGCCATCAGCAGAGACAAGAAACTTACCGTCTCCAAAAGCAAGCAATTGGATTTTCATGTCATCTAAGCTAGTGGTGCTGGCAGTAAATTCGCCTAGGTGTTTCGTTGGGTAGTCGGTTTGATGAGATTTCGGTTTCGGCTAATGTGTTAAGACAGATGGAGCTTGACCGTTTAACGGTTGTTCCGAATGACTCCACCGGCCTTGAAACGACTATGGTAGATGATGATGAAGAGGATGACATCCTAGATGGTCAACTTCTCTCGGTTATCATTGGTAATATTACAGAAGTCGATTTGGAACACTCCGAGCTTAGTTCGGTGTATGATCTAAAAGCTTTTGCACGTGGTTCTCGATCGTCGGTTGGAAAGAAATCTCGTCGACATGGCAAGAATAATAAATCTAAAATAGTTTCTCAGTGAATGACATGTTTCAGAATAGCAGAGATCTTGGTGACTTGGCTAAGCATTCTCACATTGCTGATAGTTGTAAAGATTACGATTTAGATTTTATTGCTATATCGGAGACGGGTAGGCGGAATTTCTCACAGAGATTATGATATAGATTCCTCATGCCTCAGGCCGACCACCTCCAGCGGAGGGGAAGGACACTACCGCTTCAGAACCCAGCCATCCTCAGTGATGCGGAGGTAGCCACCCGCCGCCACCAGTCGCCGAAGATCCGCCCCGGCCGCCACTACCCCGCCTCACCGTCGCGAGGAAGGAAGAGCTGGTCGCCACCGCACCCTCCCATTTGTGACCGAGGAAGACCGCTGCCGCCGCCGCCGCGCCATCCGGGCTTTGCCCGGCGACGCCCTGGGCGGCTGCGGAGGGAGAGGAGGTCGAGGGAGAATAACCTGGCATCTAGCTACAACCTCCAATCCAATCCATCTCTACAGGCCAGTAGCTCACTGAAAACCGAATGGCACAACCACCTTCAATCAGCCCACCGTCACTTGTCCTGCTAACCAAATCAAGAGTGTAAATAGTTGTCCAAATGTCCAATCAGCCGGGCGGCGGCATGAGGCACAGAAGCCAAAGGTTTTTGAGGTAACTCCAGGCATGAGACCAGTTCATCGGTAAGTACAAGGGACCGTACTGGCTGAATATTGTTCCCCCGCGTAGGATTATATTCCTACTCGTCCAGCTACACCACATCAAGGTGATGCAGGCCGTCTTATCTTCATTCGACCTGACATCATCCAGAACCAGAGAGGCCCAACTCCTCGGGTGAAGACGAGGAAGCTGGAGACCTCGTTGTTCCTCAAGGACTGTCCAGAAAAGCTTAGCATGCTCACAGACTACCAAGCATGAAATATTGTTTCATCCGCACATGTCCACAGAGCATGCTGTCAATTCACACGGACATGTGCTTTTTTTTAGAACACAGTGCAACGCAGACGCTCACAAACATGCACTCGCTGTTGACAGGCACATCACCTACCACTGAAAGCATAGCGCCGGTTAAATCCTAAAATAAATTCAGGTAAATGCAAACACAATACCAAGTCTAGGACTTAAACCTGGGTGACTGGTTCCACCACAAGAGACCTAACCGCCAGAACCAAGCTCTATTTGCATGTGCTTTCTATCTTATATATGCATCTAGATGCAGCGAGTTGCATGCTCTCGTGAACACAGGTAATTTCACAATAGATGGTATAACCTGCAACAAGACATTAGACATTCACATGACATGACTAGCTCGGCCCTAACCTGATTCAAGCCAAACACTTTTGCATTGTGAGCGTTTATTTTCGATCCTCATGGACAAATATTTTAACTTTTTTTTTCAAATGTCATGAACAAGAAAATTCGAGATGCAGTATACAAATCGTTCGGTAATATTCGTCAGATGCGCAAAGTCGTGCTGAAATGGTGAGGCTCTCTAGCATCCCCTTGTGATATTCGTGCTTGTCTTTCCCCTCGTTGGCCTGGCACTGCAACGACTCGTTGCTGCGATTCTCTCTTGCAACAGCCCAAGCCTCGACAAAAACCTGTAACGACTTTCGGCATCGGTAAAGCGCCAGAAACATCATGTTGTTGATGAGGTCCCACCCAGGTCCTTGCCACGATCACAGGTTGTTCCGAGAGATGGCACATCGGACCCGCACCTGATGCAAGTGCCATGGCTCCACGGTGAGGGATATATAAGTTTCTAGTCCGGGCCATTTTGCAGCCGTGAAAAACGCAAAAAAAATGTTAGAAGTTTTCCAGTTCCGATCTGTTTTCCTCGACCTGCTAGAGAGAAAATACCCAGTGGCATGCGACTCGCCACCTTCGACAAATTCCTGGGTTTGCCTCTGCTTTTAAGGAACTACTTACAATTATGATACTCCCTCCGTCCATAAATAAGTGCACATGCAGGGTTTTCAAGGTAAATTATGAAGTGAAGTTAAAAATACATTGGGAACATTGGGAACATGTATCTCTCCTCTTTAATTCTTTGACCTCCAATAAGCTAAGTGCATGTAGAAAACAAAAACATGTGGGTCGCATTATTGGGTTTGATTTCCGTGCAATAGTTTAATTTCCATGCAATGAGAGAGAAACAATTAAAATACATTTAAAAGATATGAATACACTCTTTTGTGGACAAAGTTTAGAGCTAAATGTCCACTTATTTGAGGATGGCGGGAGTACATGTACATACTGGATTTTAATTCTTCAATTTTCTTTGTAAATTTAACCCCTCAATTTTCTTTGTAAAATCCTGCTACAGCGCAAGGGGTATTTTCTATTTAACTGGGTAATTAAGATGAAGAAGAGAAGATACATGACGACATGAAGTACAAGGAGGGCAGCCCCGTCCAAACACGGGCACACGAGATGAAGATGCTTCAAGATGGTTGTGATTACAGCAAATGGCATGGTTGGCAGTGGCAAAGTAACGGCAGAAATGAGCAAAGGGAAATTGGAAACCCGCGCCTCGCGTCGTCTCCTCCAGGCGACGCGGGGGGCGAAACCCTAACCCCTCCCCGCCGCCGCCCCCTCCTCCCTCCCTCGCCCCTCGCCGCCCCCCGGAGGCGCTGCCGGTCGAAGACCACGGCGCCGGTGAAGGGGACGGCGGGGATCTCGGATCTCGGCCCCCGGCTCCTCTGCGCGGCCACAGGGAGGGAGGTCGCCGCGCGAGGCTCGCCGGTGCTGCTGTCGCCTCCCACGGTCGCCTCGGTCCAGGTACGTCTCTCCAGCCGGCGGCTCCTCTGGTTGCCGGGGTTGGGGTAGGTGCTGGCGTGGGTGTGGTTGTTGGGGGAGACTCGGTGGGGGCTTTTGGGCGCCGGAGCGGCGGCTCCGGGCGGTGGTCTTCGGCGTTGCCTCGCGCGGCGGCCGTGTTGGCTCGTATCTCCGGCCGTGAGGGCGGCGGGGCGGCGTGGCCTTGGATGCCGGGCGGCGGCCCTGGGCAATCTGGGGGGCTCGGCTCCTGGGGTGAGCTCGGGCGGCGGCGCTGCTCCAGGGGTGGACAGCGTTGCCTGGTGCTGGACTGTCACCGGCCGCGGTCACTTGGGTGATGCGGAGGTGGTGGTGTGTAGCACCTGTCTCTCGCTGTCGCCTCGCCAGGATCTTGACGAGGTGCTGGGCCATTTCCGTGGAAAATGAACCATATTTCCCCAGATCCGAGATTGTTGGGTCATTCTCTGAGATGGGATGATCTAAGGCGGAGTGGACAGACCATCGCGCGATCTTGGAGCTCTTGCTTGCTTGATTGGTGCGGTCGGTGTCGGCGATGAGCTTGGAGTTGGTGACTCTTGGGATTAAGTCACCTCATCTCCTTGGGCCGGCAACACTTGAGGAGGTGTTGTCGGCGGTGTCTGGTTTCTGGTTCCTTTCTACGGTCTCATGGCGTTGGCCGGCTACTGGTACGGGACGGGAAACCGGCGAAAGCCGTGCAAGGCTACGGCCGGTGCGGGTGACGATGACGTCCTTGACGCCATTTACCTTCTTGGAGGCGCCACCAAATATCCCTCCTTTCGTGTGGCTGGATCACGCCTCCTTGCAAAACTTGTGTGCTTCTTCGGTCGGGGCGAAGTCTATCTTCATCGACTCTAGGCTCACCCTCTCACCCTCCTTGTGCTTCTCGCCGCCACTGTCTCCTGGTTACAGTTACACGGTGGTTATCCCGTTTCGGTCGGCTACCTAGAAACCTAGGGGTGGTTGTCTAGCTTGGCGTCTTGCCACGGGTGACGCCGATGATATCTTCTTCAAGCCGTGGACTCAGTGTGTCGTTCGACAAGCGTCAAGGTTGCGTCTTTGGGGTGGTGTTTGGGCTAGGGCGAAAGCTCGGCAAGGCCTTGGCCAGTGCAGGCGACATCGACGCCCTTGGGCGCCGTCTTCCTCCTTGGAGGCGTTGCGTTCAAGCCCTCTTCCTTCAGCATCTCAAATTGTGAAGTCAACCAAGCTCCTTCGGTCATGAGTGTGCTCTGTTTCTGCTTGGGAGGTCCGTTAGTCCGGGACGGTGTCGGCGCCGCGCCCTCTCAGCAGGATTCTTCGCCTCTTCGCTGGACTCAAGATCTCTACCTAGTTTCTAGTTAGAGCTGCTTGTTCCCCTTTTTGTCTCTCCTGTTGTCCTCCTTTGCTGTCATGTTGAGCTGGTAACCCCAGCAGGTCCTTGTAAGCGTCGATGTACTGGTTTCCGTCCCGTCGGGCGTTATTAATTTAACGCAGGGCTTAGGCCTTCTCTTTAAAACATGGTTGGCAGTGCTCACACGTATATAATTACCAAGTACACAAGTATCTTTAACAAGCCATAACTGGTCATAGTGCATAGTATCATATACTAGTATCATGTATATGATACTTATCTATGATACTATCTCTAATAGTGGGTGGTATTATAGAGTAGTATCATAAACTTTCAAATTTATTGTTTTGCAGAATCTCAATGTAAATCTACGTACAAGATTTATTTTTCATTTACTTTTCTCGTAACATGCGCTATGATACGTATCCACCTATGTTACTCTAATCCTATCTCTCCTACTTAATTAGATGCTACATCATCATTTTTGTGGGTCTAAAATGCATGATACTACGTATGATACTACCATTATGACCAGTCTAAGGGAGTAACCACAGAGTGAACTCTGACAGCACACCATACTTGAGAAGCAATACACACTGCATTACATGATTAAATAATATTCTAATACCCTGTGAAAGAAATAAGTTGCGACTTCGAGAAACTATGCAGATAACCCACTACCGAAATATTGACGATCAGAGAGAAGGGACCAGGCGACAGTAACTTTCATCTTACAGGAGCCAACTTCTACATCAGCCTTGCGTCTGCTAGATTTCTGAGCTCCAAAAACTTTAGAATCCCTCCATTTCACAGCTTGGTCCCCAACCGCCTTAACAGAGACTATCAGCCCTCCCTTCAGCTCAACAGAAACAACACGGCGTGAGAGCTTCACTATGCCATCAGCAGAGACAGGAAACTTACCGTCTCCAAAATCAAGCAATTGGATTTTCATGTCATCTAAGCTAGTGGTGCTGGCAGTAAATTCGCCTCGAAAACCATCTGGCCATGACCCAGCAACGACTTGAACACTGATTGTCGCCTCCACAGAGCGAACAATGCTGCCGAATGTCAACTCCACGGTGCTAAGCTTGCTTGGGCAAAGACGCTTAAGAACACGCGACTCCTTCCCATAACCATCATACTTCACAACTAGAAAGCTTATAACCTTATCCTCAGATTGAATAGAGCCCTTCACTTGCAACATGACCTCAAAGTGCACAGGATCCAACACCACAATGGCACGGCTAGGACCTGTCAGTTCTACATATGGATTCTGCATGCATGGAGCAATTAGTTGAGTAAATTATAATGCATCATCATCCAAAATAAGACAACGTGGAACATAACGAATCTATGTTGCATATACAGCATGGAACTACACTACAATAACTTGAATTAGGAATCATCTTTGAGTGGCAAATGCAGAAAAAGAGATAGATAGTGATAAGCAGAATAACTTGAAGCTGGGCCAGCACAGCAGGCATGTAAAGCTTCAAAACCCTTCATAACAAGGAAATTTACCAACTTAAACAAATAGAAATAATTAAGTAGGCTATTTTGATATGCACTACTGGGGAACCTTAAATGATGTAATGTTCAAAAGATTGTTTGCCAATGCGTTGGAAATAATACTAGAGAATCATTTTCAAGCACAAGAATTATTAACAATGACAAAACAGTACCAATCTCAAACAATCATATTGTTGAGACTCTAGAGTCTGCCAATGCATTCAAGTTGCATTGGAGATTATGCTCAAATTCAAACTTGCGCACAGATAAGTAGAAGATGTGAATATTATTGAAGTACTAACTTGGTCAGAATTTATGAAAACAACTCCCACAAACCAAAATATGCTTCCAACAAGACTTGTCTTCTTAATAATATGGTTTCGATTCACTCGGCGTGTTCTTTGCATCTGTTGGGCAATATCTAGGCCCAGAATAACACTACCTCCGTTCCATAATGTGAACTCAATAAGCTACAGTCGAGCAGTTTTGTGTAGAAGTAGAAGCAACAATTCTGTGCATGGAATTTTGTTCAAGATTATGCAATTGTATCCAATTAACCCTAGGTACTTTTGACGCCACTGACTTGGGCATTTATATTTCATCTTGTCCACACCACTGCTTTATGTTTAATTCAATCACAAGGTGAGCTGAAAGATCAGGCCAGACCAAATAGCCGCGATGAATGAGAAATTACCTCCGCGGTGATTGTTTGGCAGTTATCCCTTGTGCGGTGGAAGATGATGTTGCGGTTGTGATCCAACACGTCGCGGGCGACGACCATACCGAACACTTCAAGCGGCCATGGCAAACCTTGTGGTCTTTCCGCAATTTTAACCGAGAAGACCTGCAGTGTTTCCATGGGTTCGAGGGGCGAATGGCCAGGCTCACGCTTCTTGTCCGTGTAGATCATGGGGGGAATGCGCGCTGCATCACATCGTAAAGGACAATTTTCAATGAAGGAATCTCATTGGAAAAAAGGAAAGGAAGTAGCATCACCATGACAACGGTCTGAAGGACTTACTGATGTCCTCGTAAGAACCGAATCTGCCTGTCCATACGAACTTCCAGTGACGGCGAAACGAGGCAGCTTCGACGGCCATAGGGTCAGAATCATCGTATTCTAGACCGCTATTCAAACCCTCCTTTTCCTTGATCGTCTGCTGATTCTTCCGCTCCGCTTCCCCAACCTTTCCCTTCCCCTTCCTACACTCAGCGGGGTGGGATAACCAGATTCTGCGTCGTTCCTCCTCCTCCTCCCCACTCTTCGCCCCCACCTTCTTCGTAGCGATTGCAAACTTTTCCCATAGTCGCTGCACCTCTTGCTCCACTTCAGCGTCGCTCAGCTCTGCTTCCTTGCGATTTCTGATGGCTGGTTTACCGTTTCTCCTCTCCCCATCAATCCCCCCTTGCAGTGCTTCAACTTCTTCCTTGTGATTTCCGATGGCCGATTTACCGCTCCTCCTCCTCGTCTGCTCATCAGTACTTTGTTTAGTCTCCATATCCTATGATCTCGGTGCCGACCGTCACCAATGCAAGTGAAGGAAAACCTAAAACTAGATCGATAAATCTGACTTTCGTATCGGTTGGCAGCATAAATATAAATAGCACTTCAAATCAGATGTGTTGGGCTTAGCAAAACGGAAGCCTAAGTTATTGGGCTGGACCGTTGGACATGTTATTTATTTTTGCCAAAAAGTTCGCCCAATTCCCCCGCGATCCCTATTCGCCGCTCAATGCGGGAGCGATTCGCTCCCGCTCAAGAGACGGACGGTGTGGGCCGGCCCATTAGCGCTCGCATGTATGGTTTTTCCCTTTGTTTTCTGTTTTTCTGGGTTTTTCTCAGGTTTTTTCGGGTTTTTATGGTTTCTTTTTTTATTTTTGCTGCATTGGTTTGCTGACTTAAAAATTTGTTCAGATTTATTTTTTTCTCTGATTTAAAAATGTTTATATTGTAAAATTGTTCAAATTCAAAATTTGTTTAAATTTGAATTTTGTTCAATTATGAAATTTGTTCAAATATGAATTTTGTTTGATTTAAAATTGAGTGTGGATTTTGTACACACAAGCATGGGTGTGGATGCAATCTGTACCGTCCGTTTTATTTTTGAGATCCACGCCACTTGACATTTACCTTTCCATTCTGTTTTGGCCAGTATTTTATCTGTCGCGTCAATCGTTGCTTTTCTCCGTTCTTTACTCCCCGCGACCCGCCGCCACCAGTCCATGTCGCAGTCTACTCTGTAGGGAGAGACTGTGTGTCTCTGTACCTGTCCAAAACAGAGAGCCGGCCTGGTCGCCATTGTTCCTCCAACCAACTCTCCACTCTCGCCGCCGGCGAAAAAGACCAGTTTTCCTATCCGCCCCTAACCCTGTGCGCTCGTGGGATGACGCCGCTGCCCATCTTTCCCCAGTCCCCACAACCGCCGCCGCCCAACGCACATGGAGAGCGCCGACGAAACCCTCGCCTCCCCCACCGCCGCCGCCGTCGAGGAGGCTGCGCCCAACAGAGGCGTCGCGCGAAAGGAGGTCACCGCCCACCCCGCCAAGTCCTAGCCCGTTGTCACCGCCAACGCCGAGATCGAGGACCTCCGGCCACCAGGAGCAGCTGGCCAACGCCGCCAAGGAGAACAAGGCCCTCGCCGCGGAGGCCCACCGCCTGGAAAGGTTCCTCTCCCATGCCCGGGGCGACGTGGCCAGCTTCGAGCACGCTGCCGCCACAACCGAAGGGGTGGTGGCGTCGCTCCGCGCGGAGGTCGAGCACTTGAACGCCTCCAGGCCTCCTCGAACGCAAGAAGGCTCACCATGAGGTGGATGTGCGCCTCGTTTTTTCAAGCTCCGCCTTAGGCCGCCTCGTTTTAGATCTCAATCTCTGATATTTGTTGCCTTCTCACACTTGTGTGGACTCCCGTGGGTGGCGGCGGTTCGCGGTCGAGCCCCGACGACGAGAAGGAGGCAGGAACGGAAGCAGAGGCACCCTCTCTCTCTCTCTCTCTCTCTCTCTCTCTCTCTCTCTCTCTCTCTCTCTCTCTCTCTCTCTCAATTTCTTCATATTTTCCCGTGCTTGAATTCGTTGTCTGATGTTACAGTGTCGCAGCCTCGCAGGTGACCATGGTTCCAGATAGCTCGCTGCAGATCTCGTCGGTGAGTTCGATTATTCTTGTATTTTTCATGCACGCGGTAACTCGATTATGTGACCCTTTTTTCGATCACGCGCGCTGACGCCTAGCCTTCAATTCTGTTTATGATATTCCTTGGGGATTCAGTTACAAAGCAGCCGACGATGTGAGTGTTGAACTACAAGAGTTGTTTTCGAGTTCATACAACATCATGATTCCAACACTAATCGCAGGTTGCTCCTGACCATGTGGATAAGGAGGGGCAGGAAGAGGAGAACATGGGCAGCAGCGGCGTCGAGCTTGCGGCCATGCTGGTTCCGCTCGAAGACGACGACTCTTTTTCAGAAGCTGGGTACCAAGCCGTGGACGAGGGAGATGACGAGGGGACAGAGCTTCAGTGACGAGGTGTTGAGCCACCGGCGACATTTCGGCGGCGACAAGTCTTCTTCAGACGCTGGATACCAAGCCGTGGACGAGGGAGATGACGAGGTGCTGAGCCACCGCCCACCGGCAACGTTTCGGCGACGACGGCGTCCGGAACATCATGCAGCGTTCGGCTCGTTTGACACTGATTTTGTGGCCAGGCAACAGTTAGTGTTCAGTTAGCATGTAGTATTCAGTTAGCAATTAGGACCCCTGGTTTAGCTGGGATGTTCTTCTGGCGTCAGTTTGCAATTAGTGCAGATATTTTTTTCGGATCCTTTTGGCCGATGACACCGAGAAAAAAATCCCATCTTGTACCAATATGTGGCAGGTGTAGTATGGTTGTGTTTTATCGTTGCTAATTGATCACTTGCAAATTCTTACGATTAAGAAAATATCATCTTCACCTTGTTTAGTCCGAGAAGAAAAAGAAAGAGCTGGGGGAAAGCAGAATGGGTGTGGCTGGGGCACGCATGGCTTGTCCATGACAAAAAGCTACAGGCAATCGTCAGTGTCCTAGGAATCCTGTGCGGGCGGCCAGGGACTGCTCACTTCCTTGTCTCACGGGCATGTCCCATCTTTAGAAAAGTGTAGAAATAGCTGGGAAAGAATTCTCCCATAACTTTGTTTCTCCGAATCTTAAAGCACCCACTCACGTATGGATGGATATGATAGCTTCCACACCCATGCTTGTGTGTACATATGTATTTCCGTTTAAAATTCTTTGTTTTTTAAACTAAACAAGTGTCGAATTTTGAAAAAATTTCAATTTTAAACAACTTTTATGTTTGAACAATTTTCAAATTTGAACATTTTAAAATTTTGAACTTTTTTAGATCCGAACTTTTCGAGATTCAAACATTTTTTAATTCGAACTTTTTTTTTATTTTAAAACTTTTTTAGATCTGAACATTTAAAAAATTTAAACATCTTTAAAGATCTAAACTAAAAGGAAAGAAAAGGGAGAAGCAGTACCTTTTATTGGGCCCAGGTTTGGAGTGGCCCACGGGGAACCTCTTCAGGCGGACCGAACGCTGCATCCCGCTTAAAGCGGAGAGTAGGCGCTCCCGGAGAGTAGGCGCTCCCCAATTCCCCGCACGCACGCAGCGGCTCGCCTCGGCTCGCTCCTGTTGGGCCGGCCCAGCCGTTTGGGACGGGTTTCTCCACCAGCTTTGTTTTTTTCTTAAGTTCAAATCTGGAAAAAGTTTAAATTTTAAAAAAATCGAATTTAAAAAATATCATAAATTCAAATAAGTTCATACTGTAAAGGTTCAAATTTTAAAAATTTCTAATTTGTAAAGGTTCAAATTTCAAAAAAATGTTTCTTTTTTTCAGAAACAAAAACTGTTCAAACAAAAAATTTGTTCAAAAAATGTTTTTCTCCACAAAAAATGTTTCGGAAATAAAATTTGTTAAAAAAATTCTCACAAAAAGTTGTTCATATTTAAAAATATGGTAAAAGAAATCAGAAAAGGAAGAAAACAGTAAAAATAAAAAACCGAAACCAGAGAACTATAAGGAAAAAGGAAAACAAAAAAAACTAGAACCGGAAGGTTCCGAAACCGTCACTAAACTGAAATGACAAAAAAAGGTTATGGGCCTAGGTAGTCACCCCGTGCCCGCCCGCACGCACGCGGGCGATGTATAGGATTCCGCGTTGTGGCGGGTAGAGGGTGGTCCTAGCGCTTCACGCGTCACGGAACGGACGGGTGCGTGCATGCCTGGCATCTTGGGCCACTGCCCTTTCTAGTGTGCAGCCGTCTTCTATCTTCCTATCGTCTTCACGGAACTGGCTTCCGCCGCCACGGGCCGCCTGCTACATTCACCCGCGGTCGCTTGCAGAGAGGGGTTGTCCTATTTGGTGCTTCATGCGTCATGGAACACGCGGATGCACGTGAGCATGGCATCGTGGGACGCGGCCCTTCCTCGGGTGTTATCGTCTTTTATTTTCCTATCATCTCCACGGAATTGGCTTCCGTCGTAGGCCCCTTCTAGCCTCACCCTCGTCCGCACTGCACTCCTCAACTGCAGCCAACCGTCGGTCACCGCTCCACCACCCCCCCCTCCCACGCTGCCCCCCGGGACCTCCCTCTGTTATCCTTAACCCATCTCCGGCGAACCCAACCCGTATCGCACTCCCCTAAAATCTAAGTTTTCTTCCTCGCCTATGTTGGAGACGCCGAGGAAGCCACGTCATCCCCATATCCGGTGAGGATGGCACGTGGTCATAGCCTTCCTCCCTCCCCGATCGTCTTCTTCATCCTCGGTCAGCAAGTACCACCTAATGGGCCGATGCCCACTACCCTTCCGCCCTACGCGTTTGGAGGATAACAGGTGCCTTATGCTTAGCCAAATAGGATTTACCGGTTAATGGTTTGCATTTTAGGGTGAGGAGGTGGGCCTCTTTGGGCCAAATTATCAGCATTGACGGGCTGAAAATTTGGCTCGTCAATGTCACCGCTACATTTGTAAGTTTCCCTCAGAAGGAAAAAAAAGAGTGTAAGTAGGACTGCTAACGGATTTTCGTAAGTGGTGACTGATCAACAATGACTTTTATTGTTGTGGAGTAGGAGGCGGGGGCACCGGTTTCATGATCAACGTGTAGCTTGGATTTTTTCAGGTCAAGTTTGTGTTTTCTTTCCCTGCAAAATTGAAGTTTGTGTTTCCTTAGCAGGGGCGCTCTGGACAGGTGGATACAGTAACATGTGGAAAAGGGGTTCTTGGTTGTGTAAGTTTGATCTTCTTATGGGAAAATGCATTTTGGTTTATAAGCGTAGATACAAAATGTAAAATAAAACCATAAAAAATTCTAGCTGTACATCCGCTTATTCTATGTCCGCACACAAATTTTCATGAAAAAAAAAGACGTTTTTATGACTAGTGTAAAAAGATAATTTTCGGTGCTCTAAAATGGCTTCTCTTGAAACATTTATTTGTCATTTTTACTCAGCCTAGAAAAAATATCTTTTTCCCACAAAAATTTGTGTATGAACATACTACTACCTATTGTACATCCAATTTTTTTGTGAATCCATTTTTTTTTCTTCTGAACTCAGACTCTAGATGTATATCCAATTTTTTTTCTTCTGAACTTTAACTTATTGAAATATATTTAAATTTTTTTTTTTTCATAATAGCTGTATTTGGACCTACGAGCCAAAACATCATGTCCCTTCTTATGTTCCTTTTTTGGGATGCAGAAGAAACCAATATGCGAAGGATAGAGATGGTGATGACTTCAAGTGACTTTTGTTTCTACAAGGGACTCTTGTTGCTTCTGTCGTTGTAAGTTATTTCGATCTGTTGTGCTATCATATTAGTTAACAATAAATAGAGTCAGTTCTGCATAATTGACCTGCGTTTAGAGTATAGTATTAGCAAGTTTTAAATGGGTTTCTTTTATCAAGTACTACTATTTGCGAGGCACGAAACCAGCCATATTCAGATATTCTCATGAGTGGCGTGACACTTTCTACGTGCGACCGTTGAAGCCAAGCGTACATTTAACCACGTTCACTTGCTTCTAGGACTTGTCCAAACCTCAAAGTCACCGAGTCTACAGTCTACACATATGACCTGGAAAGTAACCAGCACTATAGACTTTAGAGAACGAGACAAACAGAGCCTCTCTTCTTCCGTTTCACCACGAAGGATACACGATGGATGCGATCGTCTCTGCAGTTCTTGGTGATGTTATCAGCAGATCAATATCCTTCTTTGTCGACAGATACCGCCGGCTGCAGACCGGAGGAGCGGAAGAGAGCCTGCAGCATCTGCGCCGCGTGCTGCTGCGAGTCCGAGCCACCGTCGAGGAGGCCGAGAGGCGACACGTCACGAACCAGGCGATGCTCCGGCAGCTCGACACGCTCCGGCACTCCATGTACAGAGGGTACTACGCGCTCGATGCCTTCACTCTCCGTGTCCAAATTCAGTTCCGCCAAGCGTCTCTGCCGCTCTACCAGGTGTTTAGCATGCTCTTCCAGGAACTTACTGTAAATCAAGATGTCGTCCACAAATACTATGACAAATTTGCGTAAGAATGGCGCCAAGATATCTTTCATTACACCCTGGAATGTGGCTGGTCCACCCGTCACGCCATAAGGCATCACTCTGTACTCGAAATTCCCATGGTGTGTCTGGAAGGCGGTTTTATATTCATCTCCCTCAGCCATTCGTATCTGGTGATACCCTGCTCGGAGATCCAAGCTGGTGAACCACTTGGATCCCGCTAATTCATCCAGAAGCTCATCGATCACCGGCAAGGGGTACTTGTTCTTTATTGTGAGCGCATTCAGATGCCGAAAATCCACACATAGTCACCAGGATAAGTCTTTCTTTCCCACTAACAACACTGGTGATGCAAACGGGCTGGAGCTTGGACGTATGACCCCCTGAGCCAACTATTCCCTGATTTGTTTCTCTATTTCATTCTTCTGATAAGGACTATACCTATAGGGACGAAGATTTACTGGCGAAGCTCCTGGCAGCAGTGGTATGGTGTGATCACATTTACGATGAGGTGGAAGTCCTTTTGGTTCATCAAATACTGGTGCATATACCTCCAGGACCATGGCGATGATGTGAGGGACAGTTTGCTGTGTCTTTTCATCCATCAGGAAACTCAGCTGGACAATATAATAAATAGAATCCTGGTGCTGCATGTGTAATAGTTCCGCTTCTGAAATTATCTCACACTGCTTTGTATTAGCTGTGAGACCTTGCAATCTGCATGGCTCTCCATGATTATCGAACTGAAACCATTTGTGTGCCCAATGTGTTTGCATCAAACCAAACTGTTCTAGCCACTGCATACCCAATATGACATCATAGCTTTGCAACGGCAGCACTTTGAGAGTAGTGTGAAAAGTATTGCCTTGACATGTCCAGTGGCAATCTGGAATTTCAGCTCCACCTTGCAATAAACCACCCCCTGCCACTTTCACAGTTATAGGTTGCTTCAAGGCTTGCACTCCAGACAACTTCGAGGCCATCTCCTCACTGATGAAATTGCTGGACGAACCAGAGTCGATCAGAATAAGAACATCATGCCCTTGGATATGTCCCAAGAGGCGCATGGATTTTGAGTGCTCCGAACCCTGCACTGCTTGCTTACTGATGGACATAAGCACTTCCTTAGTGTCAGAGATAGCATCCACAAAACCTTCTGCTTCTGGACTGCCGTCACCCTCTGAATCAGAGCTGCTCAACATCGCCAGCAACTCTTCCACCACGTGCAGCTTTACCGTTGTGCTGCATTTGTGCCCTGGACCCCATTTCTCGCCACAGGTGAAAAATTCCCCTCTGGCCTTGCGCAGAGCTTTCAGAGCAGAGACTTTTGCCTGTGTATGTGCTGGTTTGACTTCACGCGTGGTTGAGGTCGGCTGTCTGAAAGTTGGGGAGAAGCTTTGGCGAGAGAATTGTCTGGCCCCTTGTTTCGGTGAAAGTTTCGATATGTCCTCGTCGATCTCCTCCTGCAACAGGGCCAAGGAAACAGCAGTATCCAGATCTTGGGGACGCTGAATCATAACAACAGCTCGAATGTCCTTAACTAAGCCTTCTATGAAACGAGTGACGAAGAAGGTTGGATCTATATCACTTTTATATGCTAGCATGTGATGTTTGAGAGTGTTGAATTTCTCTATATACTCCACTACATAACCCGTTTGTTGTAACTTGAACATTTGTCTATAGAGCATTTGATATTGACCTCTATCAAATTGTCTACTCAAATTATCACACAATTGTTCCCATGTCAACTGACTCAATTGGTCCTCCATAGTGTTTAACCACATGGCTGCCGCCCCCGCAAAATCCATGGTGGCATACTCCACACGGTGACTATTATCCACGGAAAAGAGCCGAAAGTACTTTTCAGCCGCATGCTGCCAGAGTCTCGGATTTTCGCCATCAAATCGAGGAAAATCCGTTGGTGGAGGCAGTGGCTTGGTGGAAGAAACATTTGCAGTTGACTGAACCGGGGAGACAGTAACCAGAGCTAGAGATTCGTCAGTAGTTTCGGTACTTGTGACCGGGGTGGACAGGGGAACAATCGCATGTCCCGCTGTCTCGCCCCCGGTGAATTGGACGACGCCGTGGCCGAGTTGCCCGGAGCCCAGCTCCCGTGACTTTGCGCTCGCGTCTGGCGGCGCGGGGGGCGTGGCGTTGCCGCGACACCCGGCGGTGCACCGAGGGCGCTGAGGCCCACGCTGACCACCACCCGATCGACTTGCTTTCGGACCGCCTCCAGGGACGCCGTTAGGTCAGAGACTTGAGCGTCCACTCCACTCCGCCATGAATTTATGGAGTGCAGCGAGCTTGTGTTCTCTCCCAGCTTGCTCTCCACCGAGGCCAAGCCGGACTTGAACTCCTCCTTCAGATCGGCCCGCAACGCGGCGATCTGCTTCAGCACTTCTTCCATGCCATCCTCCAAGGCTTCGATCCGGTCCGATGTTGCCCACCGAGTTTGGTGAGGACGATCCAGGGTGAGATCTGCCTAGCCTACCCGAATCCAGCGCCCGATTTGGAGGCGTTCCTCACGGAACTTTGTGCTGGTTGCTCAAGGCAACCCGCGCCCCCAACTCGGTGTTACTCTCTGGATCAAGGAATTTTACGGTGCCAGCGGTGAATCGACGACGTCTGATACCAAATGTTAAGATCCCTCTACTTCCAGATACACCTTACAAGGATTCAAGTACAGCAATGGAGGAAGGAGTTAGATCTGGAGAGCAGCAGTTTGGAGAGGAAGGGAAGACATGAGAGAGATAGGGAGGAAGTCTGTTCACACATTGGTCCAACGACAATCGTAACCCACGCACGCACTCGCTAAGACACCAGCCTGATCAACTCGCTGCGTCACAACCACCACGTGGCACCAATTGATTGGTCCTCACCGCGTCCATTCTGGACCGTCGATCCTGGCCGGCCTTCTTCCTGCACGCCTCAATCTCCTCCGCTGCTTCCCTGAAGCTGATTTGGCCACATTTTCCATTTGGTCCATGACAGCTATCCTCCGATATACCGCCAGCCTTGCAGCAGCTGCATGTTCGGCCGTCAGAGAGAGTGCGAGAGAATCGTGAGCTTTCTTCTGCAGATCGCTCTCCCCCCTGTCACAAGTAACAACTTGAGTGTTCTTCCCATAGTTGGACCTGGAATAGTCGGGAAGAGCACCCTCGTCGAGCATGTTTGCTTTGACGAAAGGGTGCGCGGTTTCTTCTCCATGATTGTTTTCGTCGACGGAGATGATCTTGAAGCCACTAAACCTGACGCGAATCCTGTTCATGACAATGGTGTTATTAAGTACAGGAATTGTGGTGCTTCACATGGGAGGTTACTGGTTATCATGGAGCTAGCTGGGGATCTAGAAGAAGAAACATGGAGACAGTTGTGCTCTAGTTTACTTGCCCATATGGCACAAGGGAGCAAGATCATAGTTACAAGCAGGTCGGAGAGGATCGTACGCTTTGGAACAGCACAGCCTCACAGACTGAATTTCTTGCCCCAGGAAGCTTACTGGTACTTCTTTAAGATTTTCGATAAAGTGGTACTTCTTTAAGATGGTCGCACTAAGAAATGCTGGCTCCGAGGACTACTCAGAGCTATCATATATAGCCATGGAGATTGCAACTGAGCTGAACGCCTCTTTCGCTGGTGCAAAAATAATTGGCACCTTACTGAGAGCCAATACCAATCTCCGGTTCTGGCGCAAGGTTCTCGAGCGGTTCAGACAATCGACCGCCAAGCATTTGCTTATGTTTGGTGAACATCCAATGGATCTCTTGCGGAAGGAACGGCCTATGCACATCTGGGGGATGACCCGCAGCTCGGAAGCCCTTGTATAATTGTATTGCATCGCTGTTACCAGGTGCGCTCTCCTCAGAAAGAAGTTCCCAGGCTGACAATGCATGATATGTTGTGTGGGAGAGCTATACCTCGTGGTGGAAAATTTGAATTCCTTGCATGGAAATCTCAGATACCGCCCTACTATAGCTACCTTGTGAGTTGCAGCATAACGACATCACAGAGTTCCATGGGGGCGAACAAAAAGCGCTCTCGGTTGCAGGGTATTTGATCCCTGAACCCTGATACAGGTGTGCAAGCGCTTATGGAGTTGACTGTATGTTGTTGTACCTACAGTAGTCTCTGATTCGTGTAGCAAGATCGGATATGAAATCTAGATGATATAGCAACAAAAATAGAAACATATTAACTTTGTAACATGTATCTCCTTATAGTTGAAATGAAATATGTTTCTTACTCTAATATATATCTATGAAAAGTGTACTCCTTCCGACCTGGTCGGCAGATACCCGAATGAACTATACTTTTGATCGCAATAAAGTACTCCTCAGAACGAAGCAAAGCCCAGCGCGGGAAGAGAAAAAGAAACAACGCGGTTTTGGCGGTAATTCCGCACACCTCTTTTGGGCCAAGCCCATTATCCGGTTTAGCCTTCTATTCTATGGCCTTTCAGACTGTTTTTTCTATCCGGTTTTCCTCTTTTTAGTTTCTGGTCTGGTTTTCTTTCTTTCGTCCCGTTTTATGTATTCCTTTTTTTGTTATTTATTTTTTCTTTAAAAATATTTTAATTTAAAATTTTCTTAAAATTTAAAAATATTCAGATTTCAAAAAATGTTCGAACTTTCAAAAGTTTAGACAAAAAAGTTCAAATTTAAAAAATGTTTTTTTAAAATATTTATTTTTAAAAAATAAAAACTTAAATGTTCAAATTAAAAATATTCTAATATATTTCAGATTATAAAAACGCTAAAAACAAACAAAAACAAAAAAGAAAGAAAAAGAAAAAGAAAACGACGGCGCGGGTTCCCGACCGCACTGCTTGGTGTATAAGAGCATCACTAGTAGTACCCCTAAACCCTCAAACCCTCAAACCATTTTAAGGGTTGAGAATGGGCATTTTTTGGCACTTTTATAGGTTGAAAAACTGGGGCAAAGTATTCCGTTATAAGGGTTGGATTTGAGGGTTCTAGTCTTTGCCCCAACCCCAACCCTTCAAACTGTCATATGATCGGCGCTTTCTGCACACCATATGAACGCAGTTGTTCCATCAATAAGCTGCCTGACCAGGCACCTATGTTATCTAGGATCATTTCAGTTTTTGATATGCTAGCATTTGAAGCCTTGTATAGTTCCAATAATGATTTTGCATCATGTAAATATCCTTGAAGTGAATTATGAAAATTGGCGGCTTCAGCAACATGGTAGAGCTCACCTGCATCAAATTAAAACTCAAAATTTAAATTGAGACAAAATATGCAACTGGTAGTAACACAGGGAATTCCATCGTGGGTAAATACCGGAGGAAACATCATATCCATTCATTCGTAAAATACGAAACGCCATTGCACATGTTGCTACATCCAGCATGATTTCCTCATCTTGCTGTAACCATACGAGGGAAAGTAATACTGAAGCCTATAGGAGCAGCAATCCGAGAGGGAGGGGAGGAAGGAGGAGGAGGCGCTGGTCACCTGGTGAGTGCTCGGGGCCGGCGTATGCGTACGCGCCCCCCCGCCCGAGTATGCAGGCGGAGGAAGTGGAGGTGGACGGCGAGGGCGGGGCCGGGCGGGATGCGGCCCTCCGGCCGCGGCGGAGCCTGGCGTCGCGGAGGCGGGTGAGGGCGTCGGGGCGGAGGAAGCGGAGGTGGACGGCGAGGGCAGGGCCGGGCGGGATGCGGCCCTCCGGCCGCGGCGGAGCCTGGCGTCGCGGATGCGGGCGAGGGCGCCGGGGCGGAGGAAGCGGAGGTGGACGGCGAGGGCGGGGTCGGGCGGAATTGAGGCGGAGCGGGCAGCGAGGGAGGCGACGGGGCCGGCGACGGAGGAGGCGGGTGGGAGGGCGGAGGCGGCCGGCTCCATGGCGCGGGGCGGGCGGGGGCGGGGCTGAAACTTCCCTCCCGCATTTTGCAACCGGCCGAAACGAGAGGAGTAGGGGTTGGGCCAGTTATGCCTCTCCAACCCCCACTTCTACAGGTTGGAAGGGGGAGTAGGGATTGGACCTCTAATTTTTTGTAGGGGTTTAGGGGTTCTAGTCTACGTCTTTTTCTCGCCGAAAACTGTAAAAAAGCAATTATTTTTACAGATTTGAGGGTTTAGAGGTACTACTAGTGATGCTCTAAGATGCCTCCTTTTAGCGGGAAGCCCATAAATGACTGCCAAGCAATCACATCCTTAAGACAGGGAGCATTAATGTATTACTGTGGTGCTACTCTAGGGAGCCGAATGATTAATCATGGTATGAATTGAAAATTACATTTTTCGAGTTCTTCAAAAATAGATTTGATGCTCAAATGGGACCTTACACAGCATGACCCATCAACTATATAAAATCAATCTCCCAACGTATGGTTGTGTGCATGAATCGATATAGAGGCCACAAGTTTAAGCTTATCCACCTTTTAGAAAAAACTTCAAAGAGATTTTATTATGGCATCCCATGTTTTGATTTTTCCTTTTTGTTTGTTTGGAGAAAGATATCAATTATCCTTCTAGATTCTTTTTGGATTGAGATGTATGGATCCATGTGTCTATATATCTATACTCTTTACATGGATTAACAAAAATATGGAAGAGGTTTATTTTCTCTCTCATTCTATATACAAGTCGCTTCCTTAATTTATGCATATGGCATCCCACTCCCTTTGACTGCATCTACGTCTTTAGGAAGCGCGGCCCAAAGTCCTAGACGCTTTTACGTCGCTCCTAACAACCGACGAATGTTAAGTGTTCCTCCTTGTTTAGGTACTTGGTACAATATGAATAAAGGATATGTATCTAAATATTGTGTTCTAAGGGCATCTCTAACCGAAGCCCAAAAAAGCTTTAGAGGAGTAAAATTGTGCCGCTAACGATCGGAACCGACTCTAGCCGAAACCCTAACGGCTTTAGAAGAGCAAACAAATTGGCAAATTGCTCATATGCCTCTGTGACCCCTAAATATCCTCCTTCACGGCCGCTTGCCTAGGTTTGAGGAAGATGATGACTTGTGATGAAGATGATAACTAGTGCTATCAATTTGCATTTGAAAACTACCAATTTGTTAGGTTTAGATGATGCTATCAATTTGTGCGACTTTATATGCATTATGAATCATCTTATGTTATGTTGTCATGTATGAATATGCTTAAAATTTCAAATTATTTTGAAAAAAAGTTTGCTCCTCTAAGTTTTGGGAGTACGGTTCTACAGATCAAAATTTAGAGGAGCAAATATAGGAAGTTAAATTTTCCGGAGGCTTTTGCTCCTCTAAGTTTTTGTACTTCGGTTAGAGATGCTCTAACATCCTTTGCATTGGTTGTTTCTCAAATGAAAGAGCGCAACCCTATTCATTACTTCATTATTTATCTCCATACTAGCAGTTAGAAAAATATAGAGATGGTATAAAAAAGATCTTAAATTTGGCAGGAAAATATCTCAAGAAAATTCGAAATAAATTATTCCCTCCCTCTAAAAATAGATGTCTCAACTTTATCTATATACGGGTGTATCTCTAACTAAAATGCATCCGTATCTAGATAAAAGCGAGACATCTACTTTTAGACGGAGAGAGTAGTAAATTTGGAACACTAAACAAGTTATTTCTGATTTCCCATGAATGTCCTACTCTTATTTCGAATGATTTTTCATGTTATTTCATTTTTCCTGATTTTATATTTTCAGAATTCCGTTTTTTCGAGGGATGGCTGGGCCGTGGCCTAGCCTTTGTAAGATGATATAAGAGCATGTCTAACAGACCCCCTAAACCACGCCGGACTTGTATAATTCCGGCGGTATACAGGGTGCGGGCGAAAATGGCCGTCTAGCAGGCCCCCTAAACGGTTCACCCCGTATCTAAAATATACGAGGCCCCGGGAATTTTCTCCCTCGCCCCTTACTTGTAGAGGGTGGAGGGGCTTGTAGGGGGTGAAAACCGCACTCGCACCACCGGACCTCGCCGCGCCGCCGCCAAACAAACTCCACTCCGGCGACCAATTCCAGCCAACGAGCTCTAAATTCTATCAAATCTCTACCAATTTCTTTCAACCCATCAAGATTTCTATCAAATAATGAAAAAACTAGATGAATTTTGAAGCAAAATTCCGCGTTCTCCCACTCGGGGCGGAGCCGGCGGGGACGGGGCGGAACCGGCGCCGGCGCGGGCAGGGCGGGTACGCCGCGACGGGGCAGGGCCGGGGTGGCCATGGCGGCCCGAGGCGGCACAAGGCGACGGGGGCCATGGCGGCCTGAGGCGGCACAAGGCGACGGGGGCCATGGCGGCCTGAGGCGGCGCAAGGCGACGGGGGCCGCCCGCGGCCTGAGAAGCGGGGCGAGGCGGCGGGGCGGCGCGTGGCAGCAGCTCGGGGCGGCATGTCCGGTGGTGCGGGGCGGCAGGTCCGGTGGGGCGGCAGGTCCGGCGGCGGGGCTGCAACGCGAGGAGATGAAAAAAGAAGCATATTCTTAGAGATGCTCTTTTACAGTTTTCGTATACGGGGACTGCTAGATGGGAGGCGTTTTTGTCCGGTTAAAAGTACTCGCGTTTTATATACAGGGCCCTCTACACGTGTTTTACGGGGCGAAAATTTAGGGGGTCTGTTAGACATGCTCTAAGCCTATTAAGTTACCTGAGGTGATGTGTGGCCTTGCGGTGAAGATGTGTGGCCATGGGGTAGGTTCTTTGGAGCCGGCGACCGGCGACTTCCCGTCCGCGGAAGGGGTGCTCCTGATCCAAGCCATCGAGAGGAGCAACGGCGGCGGCGCGCCACCGGCGGCTTTGTGGTCTTCGTCATCGTCATCGGGGTCTAGGGGATCGAGGTCCTGGGGACCTGTGTGTATTTTCAATCTTGTACTGGACCTTTCTGTAAGATCGAGGCTATAATATCACTTTCCTTTATTCCGCAAAAAAAAAGTTACCTATGTTAGCATTGTGACCCATTCGTTACTGCAAACAGTAAGCATTGGCCCAACCTCAACCCATGGGCCTAGCCTTAGTTGGGCGGCACCCTCTGCCACTGGCTCTCGTGTGTTCATCTTATAAAGTTTGGAGCTCATTTAGCTCCTATCATTTGGGGCTGAAATTAGAGAATTCATATGTGATTTCTAGAACCAACTTGTTTCGCTGGCACATAATTGGTAGTATTAGAATTCAGTTGAGAATTCCGTGATTTCTTATAATGCCTAACCTTAATTTCTCTTGGTACCCTGCCATTTGTGGACTTGCCAAATGATTTTTTCGATAAGCCGCCAAATGAAAAATGATACATTAGCTCGTTCCATTTCCTTTCATTTATACAAAATGAAATAAAATGATGGGTTACAAATGAGCTCTTAGGAGTCATGTGTGTCTCGTATTCAAGTTGAGAGACCAAATGGTCAACACGAGTTATAGTTGAGAGGAAAGCGAACACTCAGTGCTTTTATCAAGAGTATTTGCTCAAAAAATAAAAATGACATAAAAAGGTATGGGGTGCAAAAATTTAATTGAAGGAAGCAGAATTGTGATGAATAATTGTATAATTTAACGATTTTAAGAAAAAAAATAACTTGTGGATGTGTTACATCTCACTTGAATAAGTCATTTCCTCAAAAATTGGAGTTGAGTTGCTAGAGTCAATGCCTTATTAATTCAATAGGTTAAGTTTGGAATCAAAATGTGCTGACCGTGATTAGATTTTTATGATCCAATTATTAGTCATATAGGCGATTGATTAAAGAAGAAAAAAAGTAGAACCGATCACCCATGTTAATGCATGCTGATTAGTTGTTGACTATGAATAAGATTGTTTCTTCTGACATGGACGTTTCCTGTGGTTTATATTCTTTATTGCGGTACACATGTCTCTTACCACGAGTTGACTCGTTACGTGGCAAAATAACGGTGATATCGCTGACTTTAAGTGCATAAACTACACACTCGCACGTACAAAATCGTGCAAAATTCAGGTTTAAAAACTCCAATCATCTGTAGCTTCTTCTTATTTTATTTCTTCACAAGGAGATCGTCTGCAGAGTCTACCTATATATAAAACGGAGAACGACATCAGTGGAACGAATGAACTAATGGGGCGGATTACATGAAACTAAGCGCATCTTCTCTGATGCATGCATGTCCAGATGTCCTCCATTATTCGATGAAAAGAACTGTTCCTTTCAACTTCAGGTGCAGGCCATGGCCGGCAAAACAACACATTGATCGTCGAGGAAGAAAGGTAGCGATTGTCAGCGAGATGATCAATCAAAGATATTATCCAGGAACCGATCAATGCGATCCTGCCAATATTCAGAATGTGCACGTACTGGCGGTCGTACGTACGTACAATGCCCTATTGTTACTGGTCAATGTTTTCTACCTTTCTACCTGCAGTGGTCACAAATTCAGAAGGAACTTGTGCGTAGCTTATCAAGCAAAATATTTTCCAGTCTTCGTCGTCGTGGTGATCGTGCAGGATTTGATTTGATCTTGGGGGATCAGACGGATGGCGAGATCCTATCAAGGTTCGTCGGGAAGCCGTCGTAAAATATGGTGGGCAAGCAGGGTTCGTCAACACAGAATACGGGATTAGACCAGCGTGGCCGTGTCAAAATGAGAAAGTTTCAATGTGCTCATTGCTCGACCGGCCGGCGTCATGCAAGATCCTAACGAGATCTCCCTGGCTCTGTGTTTCGTCTCCGGATTGATGCAATGCATGGGGTGAGTGCTGATCTTTGATTGTGATCTTTGCCGATATCTTGATGAATCTCGGATGCGTTTGATATGTAATGTAGTCTATCAGCGGCCAGTCCCTGCTGGAAGATGCACAGGTTCAGCCTGTCACCTTGTTTGCCATTTGCCATTTCTTTATTTTCAGTATCAGAGACATCGTAAAGAATTGGATCCTGTGTATGTTTGATATGGTATCATCTGATGTAGAGGACAGGCGAGTCTACTCTTCCGTTATCAGCAGAGCTTCCAAGCCGAATGCGTACTTGTCCACCTAAGTTTAAGTCACAGTCATAGACTTGGTACAGGTGAACGTATTTCCGAGATTTATTACATGCTTTCCGACATTGTTCTTTTGATGGGAGTCGACTTGCATGTCTACTACTCCCTCCGTTTCTAAAAAAGCTTCGCAACTTTTTTAGATACGGATGAATTTATAGCTAAAACATGTCTATATACTTTCGTATCTAGATAAAGTTGAGAAGTTTTTTTAGCACCGGAAGGAGTACAATGCTTAAGTGGTGAATTTGTCAATCTCAATATTTTATGGCTCAGATCTATTGGAGGTAATCATATGAGTATAGCGTGTGTTCATAGGGATTAATGTACATCGTCTATGTAAGCATATACATTTGTATTTTGTTTATACAAAAATAAATGGTTCCCGAGAACATATGGTCCCCATATAAACATTAAATAAAAAACTTTATTAGTGACCGTCTTTTTATATAAAAAAATACACATGTGAATTCATTTTCAGGGATTTGTGTTGTTGGCAAATTTCATGGTGTTTTTGAAAAAAAAAATCATGTAAATCGGAACATTATCGAGCCCTAGAAATAAAAACCAAATCCACCGGTATAAAAAGAAAAAATCTAAGCATAGAGCATTTTTCTGCAACATGCGCAACGTAATACTTTCCTTGTATACAAGTTTTGACATGTGTAAATTAAGTCACACATATATCTTAGATGCGGTTGTGAAAGAGTTCCATTTTGCTAATGAGTTATGTTAAAAACAAAGAACAAGTTCAACGGGCAGGCGCCCCACTAAATTTTCATTAAGAAGAAGCGCTCCTTGGTGAGAAGCCCAGAAATTCGATCTTCTATTATATTTGAACAAACTTTGTATTTTCTCTTACTTTTTTCATCTTTCTACGACATTGCATCATTGCGCAGTAGAAATAAGGTAAGTGCGGTAGAAATAAGTATGTACAAGAGAGTTTACTTTTAGAGGGTCACTACAAGAATGGGGCGATATGGCGAGGGCCGGGAACCCTAGGCGTAGCCTGTTTTGGCCTCGGCATAGGCTACGCCGAGGGCCGCCTTCGGCATATCTCCTCGACGACTACCTTCCTCGGCAGATTCACTATTGTCGTCGGCGTAGCCGAGCCCTCGGCGTAGGACGCTACGCCGACGGAAAACCGTCGGCATACAAATTATGAAAAATCAAATTTGCATTTTCAAAAAATAAATTTCAAAAAAAAAAAGTCGAAAAAATTATTTTTGGCTATGCCGAAGGCAAAACCCTCGGCATATAGTTTTAATTTTTTTCAAATTTAAATTTATTTTACACCATTTGTTTTACTTGTTTGTTTTTCAGCCAAGACACGTTTAACTTTAAGTACACTTAATTTTAGATCAAATTACAATCATGGTTAAACTTTCCAGTCGGTCACTGATACGTCTCCAACGTACCTATAATTTCTGATGTTCCATGCTTGTTTTATGACAATACTTACATGTTTTTCTTGCACTTTATAATGTTTTTATGCGTTTTCCGGAACTAACCTATTAACAAGATGCCGAAGGGTCAGTTGCTGTTTTCTGTTGTTTTTGGTTCCAGAAAGGCTGTTCGGGCAATATTCTCGGAATTCGACGAAATCAACGCCAAACATCTTATTTTTCCCGGAAGACCCCAGAACACCGAAGGAGAGTCGGAGGCGAGCCAGGGGCCCCACACGCCAGGGCGGCGCGGCCAAGGGGTGGGGCGCGCCCCCCTACTGTGTGGGCCCCCTAGAAACCCTTTTGCGCCGCCTCTTCGCCTATTTAAGCCGTCCCGACCTAAATCTTTGATACCAATTGACGAAACTCCAGAAAGACTCCAGGGGCGCTGCCACCATCGCGAAACTCCGTTTCGGGGGACAGAAGTCTCTGTTCCGGCACCCTGCCGGGACGGGGAAGTGCCCCCAGAAGCCATCTCCATCAACGCCATCGCCTCCATCATCCTCCGTGAGTAGTTCCCCCATGGACTACGGGTTCTAGCTGTAGCTAGTTGGTATTCTCTCCCCCATGTACTTCAATACAATGATCTCATGAGCTGCCTTACATGATTGAGATTCATCTGATGTAATCGGTGTTGTGTTTGTCGGGATCCGATGGATTGTTACATTATGATTAGTCTATCTATAAAGTTTGTGAAGTCATTGTTGCTGCAATCTTGTTGTGTTTAATGCTTGTCACTAGGGCCCGAGTGGCATGATCTTAGATTTAAGCTCTATACTTATTGCTTAGATTGTATCTACAAGTTGTATGCACATGTCTATGTCCGGAACCAAAGGCCCCAAAGTGACAGAAATTGGGACAACTGGAGGGGAAGGCTTAGATATGAGGATCACATGTTTTCACGGAGTGTTAATGCTTTGCTCCGGTGCTCTATTAAAAGGAGTACCTTAATTTCCGAGTAGATTCCCTAGAGGCCCGGCTGCCACCGGCTGGTAGGACAAAAGATGTTGTACAAGTTTCTCATTGTGAGCACGTATGACTATATATGGAAAACATGCCTACATGATTAATGATCTTGATGTTCTGTCTTAATGCTATTTCAATCCTATCAATTGCCCAACTGTAATTTGTTCACCCAACACTTGTTATTGGAGAGTTACCACTAGTGTAGATAGCTGGGAACACCGGTCCATCTCTCATCATCATATACTCGTTTCTATATGACATTGGAAGTAGTATCAACTATTTTCTGGTGCCATTGCTCTCATGTTACTATTACTGCTGCTGTGTTACTGTTACTACTGCTCTCATATTACTGCTGCTTTCACATCACCCCTGTTAGTAGTGCTTTTCCAGGTGCAGCTGAATTGACAACTCAGTTGTTAAGGCTTATAAGTATTCTTTACCTCCCCTTTCACTAGTAGGAAAAGCCTCATCAGTGGCGCACCAAAAACGGATTCTATGGCGCATGGGAGGTGCGCCACAGAAACGTCGCCACAAAAATAAGCTTTCTGTGGCGCACCAGCCCATGCGCCACAGAGTTAACGTATCTGTGGCGCACGTGCTCTTAGGTGCGCCACGAAAAAGACTCGCGCCACGAATTCGTTTGCGGTGCGCCACGGAATTTGCTTGTATTATACACGATTTTGTGCTGCCTCCTGTACACATGCAGTTTATAAACAGCAATATACGGATATACAGAGTTATATACAGCAACATTCAGATATAATATAAATATCATGTACATAGCACAGTATATAACATAGACATCATCATCACATTACTTAGATCCCGATCGAGATACATATATAGTGGCAAGTGTCAAATGTTTTGCATACAACTCTTAATTCATACAAAATTCACAATTTCGAGATACAAAGTAGTCTTCATCCTACAAAGTAGTCGTCATCCGGTTCCTCCTTTGCTCCGTCATCTCTACCCACCAGAGCTCGCTTGCATCGGGGTCCTTCATCCAGTTCCTACTATGATGAAAATGGAAGAAAGTGAGACCAACAAGTCCGATGCACAAGAGAAATGGAATAAATGCCTCATACATTGTTGGTCAACACAAATATTAACATTCAGGGACGGTGTAAGTGAGACCAGTCCGATGCACAAGAGATTGATATTTGTGCTATCTTACCAGGCTCACTTACGCCGCTCCCGAGTGTACTTTGACCAAACATTTTAATCATCGGCATTTTGAAAATCTCAAAGCAAATGGAATGACAAAATGGAATAAGTGCCTCATACATTGTTGGTCAACACAAATATTAACATTCAGGGATGGCGTAAGTGAGACCAAGTCCGATGCACAAGAGATTGATATTTGTGCTATCTTACCAGGCTCACTTACGCCACCCCCAAGTGTACGGTGACCAAACATTTTAATCATCGGCATTTTGAAAATCTCAAAGCAAATGGAATGACAAAATGGAATAAGTGCCTCATACATTGTTGGTCAACACAAATATTAACATTCAGGGATGGTGTAAGCGAGGCCAGGTAGGATGCACAAGAGATTGATATTTGTGCTATATTACCAGGCTCACTTACGCCACCCCCGAGTGTACGGTGACCAAACATTTTAATCATCGGCATTTTGAAAATCTCAAAGCAAATGGAATGACAAAATAGAATATGTGCCTCATACATTGTTGGTCAACACAAATACTATGGTCGGAAACCATAGTTGCAGGTATACACCGCCGTATACTTTGCGGAAGGGCCCCCTTTCCCGGTCGGCGTTCCGTCAACGGGTGCTTGACGACACAACAACGCCGATCTGCATCTCCGGCGCGGAACCACGCCAGTCCCTCGCTGTCCGGTGAACGAGTCCTTGATGCAAAGACCGTGCTGGCCTGCCCAGCATTATGCCGGGCCGTGTTGCCGCGCTTCAAGCCGTGTGTCCCGCGCCTGCACTGTTCGCCTTCTTGCCGGTGAACCAATAGGCTGATCGTTGGAATAAGGAAACCGATGACAGCCGGTCGCAAGATTAAATTGCGATCGGCCGTCATCGGCTTCCTTATTCCAACGATTAGTCTATTCGTTCACCGGGCAAAAGGCGAAGAGTGCAGGGCGCGTGATCGACACGGCTCGAAGCACGACAACGGGGTCGGCATGATGCTAGGGAGGCTGGCACCGTCTTGGCATTAAGGACTCGTTCACGTACTGGACGGCGAGAGAAGAAAAGTGGTGCTGCGCCGGAGAGGCATGTCGGCGTTGTTGTCTCATCAAGGACTCGTTCACGGAACGGCAGCCAGGGAAAGGGGTGCTCGTCTACAAAGTATATTGCGGCGTATAGGTGACCAAACATTCTAATCATCGGCACTAAAATGGAAGAAAGAGCCAAGTGGTATCTCAACTAGATATCATATGCCAACAAACCAGCAACCATGGTGACATAAGTCAAGATGCTCAAACACACATAGCATGCATGGAGCAGATGCTCCAAAGGGATTATTCATCACTTGGTATATAGACCAAGTGATGCTGGCAAAAGAGAGGCCAATCAAGAACCGAGTAAATCCAAGTAAGTGATAGATATGCCTAAACAAGCAACAACACATAGCATATCCCAGCTAACCGGATGAGACAAGTCTTGGTAGCCAACTGAATCACCTAGCACCACCTAGCCTTTTAAAACCATCGAAACAGTCCTTTTTCTTCAAAGGATACCACGGTGGCATTCATTTACATGATCCCCTACTCGTGGATATCTCTATTTTCATCAAAGCCAACAAGAAATAGAAATTTATCATTACTCGGTTGAGTTCAAAACAAAGCTGGGGTACCATAAGGGATTATTCATCACTTGGTAGTAACCAAGTGATGCCGGCAAGAGAGAGGCCAAGCCCGAGCTAGTCAATCCGATAGAGATGGATATGCATAAGTAAGCAAGAACACATAGCCTATCCAAGTTAACCGAGATAAAACCAACCTTGACAGCCAACTTAATAACCTAGCATCACCTAGTCTTTTAAACCATCGAAACTTCCCATTTTCTTCAAAGGATACCACGGTGGCATTCATTTACATGATCCCCTACTGTGGATATCTCTATTTTAGTATACATTCATTTACGGCTTTTGCCTCAGCCTTTGCATCATTGGCTGAGCCAAGACATCAAGCATCCGGCCAGGGAGCATTCTTAGGCCAACCAAGAGCAACTACAAATATGTATGTATACAAGCCCACCAAGTAGCATAGTAGCATACCATAAGCTCACAAGAATCCATCAAGTAAATATGTACAGAGACATAGCAACAGCCATGTCAAACACAAGCACATAGGGCGGAATAACAATGTTTGGTCATCATTTAATCATAGACCAAGTGAAGCCTGGTACAAATGGCAAGGACCAGGAATTTGACCAACTCAAGTCACCATGGTTATGCCAACCAATTGAATAGTAGCATCTTCCAAATGGAACTAGAAAGGAAACCATCCCAGATGATTTACCAAGCCAGCAGTTCATGACGGCAAAGGCCAATTCAACCACCAAACCATCCAAACCACCAAGCCTACACACTTATCATTACCCAACATGATTCAAAATGAAGCTAGGGTCCCCAACAATAGTTGGCATCCATATAGCTTAAGTAAATACGAGTAATAGAATCATTACTGCAAAGTAGTTCATCTCAATTATCTACATTAACAAGATAAAGTTTCACAGATAAATGAATTAGTCAACTGCTAGGCAACAGGGATGCTTGGCAAGCATCATGCATCCATTCATATGCTTTTCAAAGCATAAGCAACCACCAGTACATGGTGAGAAGCTATACAAATCAAGCAACAACACAGTATATCAAGCAACATGCATAGATAGAGAAAGTAGTAAGTAATTATCAACCAATTGGTGATCAAATGATCACCAGAGCTTGCAAACACAAGCCATAGGGGCAGCGGAGGAGGAATTAAGAGGGAGAGGAGGGGAGGGGAGAGAGAGAGCACCGATGACAGGGGTGGAGGACGAGCTTGAAGATGACGGCAGGGGTGGAGGAGGAGGAGGAGGCGGCGGATCCTCCACCTTGCCGCGACGGCGGCCCCTCCTCGCGGCGGCCCCTCCTCGCCGTAGGGGCAGCTTGTGCTGCAGGTGGCGGGGATGGGAGGACGGCGGCATGCGCCCCTCGCGGAGGAAGGCGGCTGCGACGGCGGCTGCGACGACCATGGAGGATCCAGGCGACCACGGAGGAAGGCGGCGGCGGCGGCGGATCCAAGCGACCACGGAGGAGAGGGGAGAGGGGAGAGGGGAGGAATCCTCCAGGCGACCACGGAGGAAGGCGGCGGCGGCGGATCCAGGCGACCACGGAGGAGAGGGGAGAGGGGAGAGGGAGGGGCTCGGGAGGGGAGAGGTGAACAGGCGGGGGAGGGCACGGGCGCGCGAGATGATATAAGTCCCTTAATTCTGTGGCGCACGGGAGAAGGTGCGCCACAGAATCAACTACTTCTGTGGCGCACCAAAGCCAGTGCGCCACAGAAAGAGTTATTTCTGTGGCGCAGCACAACATGTGCGCCACGTAAATACCTACGATAATAAATGGTGGTGGCAGGATGTGGGCCCCACATAGTTTACGTGGCGCACTACCCAAGCGTGCGCCACAAAATTAAGCTATTTCTGTGGCGCACTGTGCCTGGTGCGCCACAAAACAAGTTTCTGTGGCGCATTCAAAACGGTGCGCCACAGAACTAAGCTTCACCTATAAGGGTTTTCCTACTAGTGTGTGTTGAATCAATAAATTTGGGTTTTACTTCCTGATACGTCTCAAACGTATCTATAATTTCTTATGTTCCATGCTACTTTTATGATGATACTCACATGTTTTGTACACATTATATGTCATTATTATGCGTTTTCCGGAACTAACCTATTGACGAGATGCCGAAGGGCCGTTGTCTGTTTTCTGCTGTTTTTGGTTTCAGAAATCCTAGTAAGGAAATATTCTCGGAATCGGACGAAATCAACGCCCATCATCTTAGAATTCCACGAAGCTTCCAGAACACCCGAGAGCCACCAGAGGAGGGCCATAGGGCCACCAGACGCCAGGGCGGCGCGGCCCAAGGGAGGGGGGGCGCCCCCCTATTGTGTGGCACCCCCGTCAGCCTTCCGACTCCGCCTCTTCGCCTATTTAAAGCTCCCTGACCTAAATTTTCGATACAAAAAAGCCACGGTACGAGAAACCTTCCAGAGCCGCCACCATCGCGAAGCCAAGATCTGGGGACAGAAGTCTCTGTTCCGGCACGCTGCCGGGACGGGGAAGTGCCCCCGGAAGGCATCTCCATCGACACCACCGCCATCTTCATCACCGCTGCTGTCTCCCATGAGGAGGGAGTAGTTCTCCATCGAGGCTAAGGGATGTACCGGTAGCTATGTGGTTAATCTCTCTCCCATGTACTTCAATACAATGATCTCATGAGCTGCCTTACATGATTGAGATCCATATGATGAGTTTGTAATCTAGATGTCGTTATGCTATTCAAGTGGATTGTACTTATGTGATCTCCGGAGACTCCTTGTCCCACGTGTGTAAAGGTGACAGTGTGTGCACCGTGTGGGTCTCTTAGGCTATATTTCACAGAATACTTATTCACTGAGTTATGATTTGAGTTGGATGTCTCTATGAAATTGTGGTGTGTTAGTACCTCCTACGAATGCTCAAAGTGACAGCGTGGGGTGTTCATTAGTACTTGGGAATACATCTTTAAGGTTTGCCTACATGATGAATTAGAGTTCGTTATCTTGCCAGAGAGTAATTCGGAGTAGCATAGTGAAGTGCTTATTTATATCCCTTTATGATTACAATGTTGAGAGTGTCCACTAGTGAAAGTATGATCCCTAGGCCTTGTCTCCAAATACTGCAATCGTCGTTTATTTACTGTTCCGCTGCATGTTTACTTCCTGCAATATTACTACCATCAACTGCACGCCACTAAGCTATTTTCTGCCGCCGTTACTACTGCTCATATTCATTCATACCACTTGTATTTCACTATCTCTTCGCCGAACTAGTGCACCTATACATCTGACAAGTGTATTAGGTGTGTTGGGGACACAAGAGACTTCTTGTATCGTGATTGCAGGGTTGCTTGAGAGGGATATCTTTGACCTCTTCCTCCCTGAGTTCGATAAACCTTGGGTGATCCACTTAAGGGAAACTTGCTGCTGTTTTACAAACCTCTACTCTTGGAGGCCCAACACTGTCTACAAGAATAGAAGCACCCGTAGACATCAAGCACTTTTCTGGCGCCGTTGCCGGGGAGGTAAGGTAAAAGGCACTCATACTCCGGTCCCAGGTAACTAAGTTATTTTCTGGTGCCGTTGTAAGTGCTCGAAGCTATTTCCTTTAGATCCTGCAATTGCATCTTTTTGTTTCTTGTTTTTATTTTACACTAGTAAGGCATAATGGAAAACAACAAAAATATGAGAGATCTTTATGAACTTTATCTTGAATTAGGACATGATGTGTTTGAAGAGAGAATTAAAAAACCCATGGAACTTTATATGCATGCTAATGGGAATGTTATTAATATGAATGCTTTGAACACCATTGTTGCTAATGCTATGGAAAATTCTAAGCTTGGGGAAGCTGATTTTGATGAGCATGATATTTTTAGTCCCCCAAGCATTGAGGAGAAAATTTTCTTTGATGATACTTTGCCTCCTATTTATTATGATTATAATGATAGTGGTCTTCTGGTGCCGCCTACTATGGAGGATAAATTTAATTATGATTACAATATGCCTCCTATATTTGATGATAGCTACTTTTTTGAATTTGCTCCCACTACAATTAATAAGAATGACTATGCTTATGTTGGGAGTAGTAATAATTTTATGCATGAGACTCATGATAAGAATGCTTTATGTGATAGTTACATTGTTGAATTTGCTCATGATGCTACTGAAAGTTATTATGAGAGAGGGAAACATGGTTATATGCATCTTAATAATATTAAGTTTCCCCTCTTTATGCTGAAATTTTTGAAGTTACACTTGTTTTACCTTTCTATGCTTGTTGCATTATGCTTCATGAACTTGTTTATTTACAAGATTCCTTTCCATAGGAAGTGGGTTAGGCTTAAATTTCTTTTGAATTTGCTTCTTGATGCTCTCTTTTGCTTCAACTCTTATTTCTTGCGAGTGCATCATTAAAACTGCTGAGCCCATCTTAATGGCTATAAAGAAAGAACTTATTGGGAGATAACCCATGTCTTTATTTTACTTCTGCACTTTATTTTATATTTGAGTCTTGGAAGTTGTTACTACTGTAGCAAACTCTCCTTATATTTATTTTATTGCATTGTTGTGCCAAGTAAAGTCAATACTAGATTTGGATTACTGCGCAGAAACAGATTTCTTGCTGTCACGAATTTGGGTAGTGTTCTCTGTAGGTAACTCGGAAAAATCTGCCAATTTACGTGCGTGATCCTCAGATATGTACGCAACTTTCATTCAATTTGGGCATTTTCATCTAAGCAAGTCTGGTGCCTCTAAAAAATTCGTCTTTACGGACTGTTCTGTTTTGACAGATTCTGCCTTTTATTTTGCATTGCCTCTTTTGTTGTGTTGGATGGATTTCTTTGTTCCATTAACCTCCAGTAGCTTTGTGCAATGTCCGGAAGTGTTAAGAATGATTGTGTCACCTCTGCATATGTGAATTTTTGATTATGCACTAACCCTCTAATGAGTTTGTTTTGAGTTTGGTGTGGAGGAAGTTTTCAAGGGTCAAGAGAGGAGGATGATATACTATGATCAAGAAGAGTGAAGAGTCTAAGCTTGAGGATGCCCCCGTGGTTCATCCCTGCATTTTCAAGAAGACTCAAGCATCTAAGCTTGGGGATGCCCAAGGCATCCCCTTCTTCATCGACAAATTATCAGGTCACCTCTAGTGAAACTATATTTTTATTCCGTCACATCTTATGTGCTTTACTTGGAGCGTCTGTGTGCTTTTATTTTCGTTTTTGTTATTTTCATTCTCTGAATAAATTCATGCTTGTGTGGGAGAGAGACACGCTCCGCTGTGGCATATGAACACATGTGTTCTTAGCTTTATTCTTAATGTTCATGGCGAAGGTTGAAACTGCTTCGTTCATTGTTATATGGTGGAAACAGAAAATGCTGCATGTGGTAATTGGTATAATGTCTTGAATAATTTGATACTTGGCAATTGTTGTGCTCATATAGATCATGTTTAAGCTCTTGCATCATGTACTTTGCACCTATTAATGAATAACTACATAGAGCTTGTTAAAATCTGGTTTGCATGATTAGTTTCTCTAGAGTCTAGATATTTTCTGGTTAAGGTGTTTGAACAACAAGGAGACAATGTAAAGTCTTATAATGCTTACAATATGTTCATATGTGAGCTTTGCTGCATCTTTTATATTTGAGTTTGCTTCAAACAACCTTGCTAGCCTAGCCTTGTATTGAGAGGAATTCTTCTCGTGCATCCAAATCCTTGAGCCAAAAACTATGCCATTTGTGTCCACCATACCTACCTACTACATGGTATTTTTCTGCCATTCCAAGTAAATTACTTGAGTGCTACCTTTAAAATTCTATTCTTTGCCTTTACAATATATAGCTCATGGGAAAATAGCCTTAAAAACTATTGTAGTGAAGAATATGTACTTATGTATCTTATTTCTTAATAAGTTGCTTGTTGTGCGGTAACCATGTTTCTGGGGACGCCATCAACTCTTTTACCTTTGTTGAATATCATGTGAGTTGCTATGCATGTTCGTCTTGTCTGAAGTAAGGGCGATTTTCATGATCAAATGATTTGAGTATGCATACTCGTTAGAGAAGAACATTGGGCCGCTAACTAAAGCCATGATTCATGGTGGAAGTTTCAGTTTGGACAACTAATCCTCAATCTCTTATGAGAAAATTAATCGTTGTTGAATGCTTATGCATTAAAGAGGAGTCCATTATCTGTTGTCTATGTTGTCCCGGTATGGATGTCTAAGTTGAGAATAATCGAAAGCGAGAAATCCAATGCGAGCTTTCTCCTTAGACCTTTGTACAGGCGGCATAGAGGTACCCCTTTGTGACACTTGGTTGAAACATATGCTATGCAATGATAATCCGTGTTAATCCAAGCTAATTAGGACAAGGTGCGAGCACTATTGGTATACTATGCATGAGGCTTGCAACTTATAAGATGTCTTATACATAACACATATGCTTTATTACTACCGTTGACAAAATTGTTTCTTGTTTTCAAAATGAAAAGCTCTAGCACAAATATAGTAATCAATGCTTTCCTCTGCGAAGGGCCTATCTTCTACTTTATTGTTGAGTCAGTTTACCCATTCCTTCTATCTTAGAAGCAAACACTTGTATCAACTGTGTGCATTGATTCTTACATGTTTACCTATTGCACTTGTTATATTACTTTGTGTTGACAATTATCCATGAGATATACATGTTGAAGTTGAAAGCAACCGCTGAAACTTATATCTTCCTTTGTGTTGCTTCAATGCTTTTACTAAGAATCTATTGCTTTATGAGTAACTCTTATGCAAGTCTTATTGATGCTTGTCTTGAAAGTACTATTCATGAAAAGTCTTTGCTATATGATTCATTTGTTTACTCATTATCTTTGCCATTGCTTTGAATCACTACATTCATCTCATATGCTTTACAATAGTATGATCAAGATTATGATAGCATGTCACTTCAGAAATTATCTTTGTTATCGTTTACCTACTCGAGGGCGAGTAGGAACTAAGCTTGGGGATGCTTGATACGTCTCAAACGTATCTATAATTTCTTATGTTCCATGCTACTTTTATGATAATACTCGCATGTTTTATACACATTATATGTCATTATTATGCGTTTTCCGGAACTAACCTATTGACAAGATGCCGAAGGGCCAGTTGCTGTCTTCTGCTGTTTTTGGTTTCAGAAATCCTAGTAAAGAAATATTCTCGGAATCGGACGAAATCAACGCCCAGCATCTTAGAATTCCACGAAGCTTCCAGAACACCCGAGAGCCACCAGAGGAGGGCCACAGGGCCACCGGACGCCGTGGCGGCGCGGCCCAAGGGGGCGCCCCCTATTGTGTGGCGCCCCGTCAGCCTTCCGACTCCGCCTCTTCGCCTATTTAAAGTTCCCCGACCTAAATCTTCGATACGAAAAAGCCACGGTACGAGAAACCTTCCAGAGCCGCCGCCATCGCGAAGCCAAGATCTGGGGGACGAAGTCTCTGTTCCGGCACGCCGCCGGGACGGGGAAGTGCCCCCGGAAGGCATCTCCATCGACACCACCGCCATCTTCATCACCGCTGCTGTCTCCCATGAGGAGGGAGTAGTTCTCCATCGAGGCTAAGGGTTGTACCGGTAGCTATGTGGTTAATCTCTCTCCCATGTACTTCAATACAATGATCTCATGAGCTGCCTTACATGATTGAGATCCATATGATGAGTTTGTAATCTAGATGTCGTTATGCTATTCAAGTGGATTTTACTTATGTGATCTCCGGAGACTCCTTGTCCCACGTGTGTAAAGGTGACAGTGTGTGCACCGTGTGGGTCTCTTAGGCTATATTTCACAGAATACTTATTCACTGAGTTATGATTTGAGTTGGATGTCTCTATGAAATTGTGGTGTGTTAGTACCTTGATACGTCCAAAACGTATCTACTTTCCCGAACACTTTTGCTATTGTTTTGCCTCTAATTTGTGTATTTTGGATGCAACTAACACGGACTAACGCTGTTTTCAGCAAAATTGTTCTGGTGTCTCATTTTTGTGCAGAAATTCAACTTTCAGGAAAAACCTCGGAATTTATGCGGAAGGTCCTATTTTCCCAGAATACTTACGAAGCCAGAAGGGCAAGCCAGGTGGGGGCCCGAGGGCCCCACACACTAGGCCGGCGCGACCCAGGAGGGGCCCGCGCGGCCCTAGTGTGTGGCGGCCTCGGTCGGCCCCCGACGCCCTCCTTCGGACTACTTATTGCCTTCGACCTAAAAACACACGAGAGGAAGTCGAAGTCGCCAGAAACCCTCCAGAACGCCGCCACATCGCGAAACTCCGTCTCGGGAGCCAGAAGTCTCCGTTCTGGCACTCCGCCGGGACGGGGAATTGGAGGAGATCATCGCCACCATCACCACCGACGCCTCTCCATCGACCAGCCATGTTTCCCCCATCCATGTGTGAGTAATTCCCCCGCTGTAGGCTGAAGGGGATGGTAGGGATTGGATGAGATTGGTCATGTAATAGTATAAGATTGATAGGGCATAGTGCCTAGTGTCCGTAATTGGTACTTTGATGATATTGTTGCAACTTGTTATGCTTAATGCTTGTCACTAGGGCCCGAGTGCCATGATCTCAGATCTGAACATGTTATTATTTCATCATGATATTCATTGTTTATGGTCTTACCTGCAAGTTGTATACACATGTCGCTGTCCGGAACCAATGGCCCCGAAGTGACAGAAATAGGGACAACCGGAGGGGATGGTAGTGATGTGAGGATCACATGTGTTCACGGAGTGTTAATGCTTTGCTCCGGTACTCTATTAAAAGGAGTACCTTAATATCCAGTAGATTCCCTTGAGGCCCGGCTGCCACCGGCTGGTAGGACAAAAGATGTTGTGCAAGTTTCTCATTGCGAGCACGTACAACTATAATTGGAACACATGCCTATTGATTGCTTTGTACTTGGACACCGTTTTATTATTATCTGCAAATGCCCTGCTATGATTGTTACATGAGTTTCTCTCATCCATGCAACGCCCGTTATCCGTCACCGTGCCTACAGTATTTTAATCCTGCTGTTTAGTATAATCACTACTGCTGTCTCTGTTACTCTGCTGCTGCTATTTCACTACTACTACTGCTATAGAACTGTTACTACTGATAAACTCTTGCGAGCAAGTCTGTTTCCAGGTGCAGCTGAATTGACAACTCCGCTGTTAAGGCTTTCAAGTATTCTTTGTCTCCCCTTGTGTCAAATCAATAAATTGGGTTTTACTACCCGCGAAGACTGCCGCGATCCCCTATACTTGTGGGTTATCATACCTCCTACGAATGCTCAAAGTGACAGCGTGGGGTGTTCATTAGTACTTGGGAATACATCTTTAAGGTTTGCCTACATGATGAATTAGAGTTCGTTATCTTGCCAGAGAGTAATTCGGAGTAGCATAGTGAAGTGCTTATTTATATCCCTTTATGATTACAATGTTGAGAGTGTCCACTAGTGAAAGTATGATCCCTAGGCCTTGTCTCCAAATATCGCAATCGTCGTTTATTTACTCGTTCCGCCGCATGTTTACTTCCTGCAATATTACTACCATCAACTGCACGCCACTAAGCTATTTTCTGCCGCCGTTACTACTGCTCATATTCATTCATACCACTTGTATTTCACTATCTCTTCGCCGAACTAGTGCACCTATACATCTCACAAGTGTACTAGGTGTGTTGGGGACACAAGAGACTTCTTGTATCGTGATTGCAGGGTTGCTTGAGAGGGATATCTTTGACCTCTTCCTCCCTGAGTTCGATAAACCTTGGGTGATCCACTTAAGGGAAACTTGCTGCTGTTTTACAAACCTCTACTCTTGGAGGCCCAACACTGTCTACAAGAATAGAAGCACCCGTAGACATCAAGCTACTTTTCCGGCGCCGTTGCCGGGGAGGTAAGGTAAAAGGCACTCATACTCCGGTCCCGACTAACTAAGTTATTTTCTAGCACGTGCCATTGTAAGTGCTCGAAGCTATTTCCTTTAGATCCTGCAATTGCATCTTTTTGTTTCTTGTTTTTATTTTACACTAGTAAGGCATAATGGAAAACAACAAAAATATGAGAGATCTTTATGAACTTTATCTTGAATTAGGACATGATGTGTTTGAAGAGAGAATTAAAAAACCCATGGAACTTTATATGCATGCTAATTGTGGAATGTTATTAATATGAACTGCTTTGAACACCATTGTTGCTAATGCTATGGAAGAATTCTAAACTTGGGGAAGCTGATTTTGATGAGCATGATATTTTTAGTCCCCCAAGCATTGAGGAGAAAATTTTCTTTGATGATACTTTGCCTCCTATTTATGATGATTATAATGATGAGTGGTCATATTTCGGTACCACCTACTATGGAGGATAAATTTAATTATGATTACAATATGCCTCCTATATGATGATTATGGTGATGAGAATAATAATGACTACTTTGTTGAATTTACTCCCACTACAATTAATAAGTAATGACTATGCATATGTTGGGAGTAGTAATAATTTTATGCATGTAGACTCATGATAAGAATGCTTTATGTGATAGTTACATTGTTGAATTTGCATCAATGATGCTACTGAAAGTTATTATGAGAGAGGAAAACATGGTTATATGCATCTTAATAATATTAAGTTTCCCCTCTTTATGCTGAGAATTCTTGAAGTTACACTTGTTTTACCTTTCTATGCTTGTTGCATTATGCTTACATGACTTGTTTATTTACAAGATTCCTTTTCATAGGAAGTGGGTTAGACTTAAATTTGTTTCATACTTGCTTTTGATGCTCTCTTTGCTTCAACTCTCATCCTTATGTGAGCATGATTAAAATTACTGAGCCCATCTTAATGGCTATAAAGAAAGCACTTCTTGGGAGATAACTGATACGTCCCAAACGTATCTATAATTTCTTATGTTCCATGCTACTTTTATGATGATACTCACATGTTTTATACACACTTTATGTCATATTTACGCATTTTCCGGAACTAACCTATTAACGAGATGCCGAAGTGCCAGTTCCTGTTTTTCGCTGTTTTGGTTCCAGAAATCCTACAAAGGAAATATTCTCGGAATTGGACGAAATCAACGCCCAGCATCTTATTTTTCCCGGAAGGTTCCAGAGCACTGAAGAAGGACCAGAGAGGAGCCAGGGGGGCCCCACACGCCAGGGCGGCGCGGCCAAGGGGTGGGGTGCACCCCCCTATGGTGTGGCCCCACCAGGGCCCCTCCGAGGCTGCCCTTCCGCCTACTTAAGGTCTTCGTCGCGAAAACCCTAGACGAATAAGCCACGGTACGAGAAAAGTTCCAGAGTCGCCGCCATCGCGAAGCCAAGATTCGGGGGACAGAAGTCTCTGTTCCGGCACGCCGCCGGGACGGGGAATTGCCCCCGGAAGGCATCTCCATCGACACCACCGCCATCTTCATCAACACTGCTGTCTCCTATGATGAGGAGGGAGTAGTTCTCCCCCGAGGCTAAGGGTTGTACTGGTAGCTATGTGGTTAATCTCTCTCCCATGTACTTCAATACAATGATCTCATGAGTTGCTTTGCATGATTGAGATCCATATGATGAGGTTTGTAATCTAGATGTCGTTATGCTATTCAAGTGGATTTTACTTATGTGATCTCCGGAGACTCTTTGTCCCACGTGTGTAAAGGTGACAGTGTGTGCACCGTGTGGGTCTCTTAGGCTATATTTCACGTGAATACTTATTCACCGAGTTATGATTTGAGTTGGATGTCTCTATGAAATTGTGGTGTGTTAGTACCTCCTATGAATGCTCACGAGTGACGGCGTGGGGTGTTTATTAGTACTTGGGAATACATCTTTAAGGTTTGCCTACATGATGAATTAGTGTTCGTTATCTTGCCAAAGAGTAATTCAGAATCGCATAGTGAAGTGCTTATTTATATTCCTTTATGATTGCAATGTTGAGAGTGTCCACTAGTGAAAGTATGATCCCTAGGCCTTGTTTCCAAGCATCGAATCACTGTTTACTTACTGTTCTGTTGCATGTTTACTCGCTGCCATATTTTATTCAGATTGCTATTACCACTCATATCCATCCATATTACTTGTATTTCACTATCTCTTCGCCGAACTAGTGCACCTATACATCTGACAAGTGTATTAGGTGTGTTGGGGACACAAGAGACTTCTTGTATCGTAATTGCGGGGTTGCTTGAGAGGGATATCTTTGACCTCTACCTCCACTGAGTTCGATAAACCTTGGGTGATTCACTTAAGGGATACTTACTGCACGTTCTACAAACCTCTCGCTCTTGGAGGCCCAACACTGTCTACAGGAATAGAAGCGTGCGTAGACATCAAGCTATTTTCACGGCGCCGTTGCCGGGGAACGAAGAAAAGCTACACCACAGAGATTTCAACCTCCCACGTCAACCACGTGCCAGTTGTGGACAGCAAGCTATTTTCTGGCGCCGTTGCCGGGGAGGTAAGGTAAAAGGTATTCACATCCTCCGACTACTAAGCTATTTCCTGGCATTGTTGCCGGTGTGTGAGTGCTCGAAGCTATTTCCTTTAGATCCTGCAATTGCATCTTTTTGTTTCTTGTTCACTAGTTAGGCATAATGGAAATTAACAGTGAGCTTTTTAATCTATTTCCTGAGTTAAGACATAAATTGTGTGATGCGAAAATTAAAAAACCTATGGAACCTTATTTGCATGCTAGTAGCAATGTTATTAGTATGAACACCATTGTTGATAATGCTATGGAAGAATTTAAGCTTGGGGAAGCTGGTTTTGATGAGCATGATATTTTTAGTCCCCCAAGCATGGAGGAGAAAATTTTTTTTGACGATACTTTGCCTCCCATTTATGATGATTATAATGATAGTGGTATTTTGGTGCCGCCTACTATGGAGGATAAAGTTTATTATAATTATACTATGCCTCCTATATTTGATGATGAGAATAATGATAGCTACTTTGTTGAATTTGCTCCCACTACAATTAATAAGGATGACTATGCTTATGTTGGGAGTAGTAATTATTTTATGCATCAGACTCATGATAAGAATGCTTTATGTGATAGTTATATTGTTGAGTTTGTTCATGATGCTACTGGAAATTATTATGAGAGAGGAAAATATGGTAGTAGAAATTTTCATGGTACTAAAACACCTCTTTATATGCTGGAAATTTTGAAGTTACTTGTGTTTTATCTTCCTATGCTTGTCACTTTGATCCTCATGAATTTATTTGTGTACAAGATTCCTTTTCATAGGAAGTGGGTTAGACTTAAATGAGTTTTGAACTTGCTTTTGATGCTCTCTTTTGCTTCAACTCTTATTTCTTGCGAGTGCATCATTAAAATTACTGAGCCCATCTTAATGGCTATAAAGAAAGCACTTCTTGGGAGATAACCCATGTTTTTATTTTGCTACTGTTTTGTTGTGTCTTGGAAGTTGTTACTACTGTAGTAACCTCTCCTTATCTTTATTTTATTGCATTATTGTGGCAAGTAAAGTCTTTGATAGTAAAGTCAATACTAGATTTCGATTACTGCGCAGAAACAGATTTCTTGCTGTCACGAATTTGAGTAGTATTCTCTGTAGGTAACTCAGAAAAATCTGCCAATTTACGTGCGTGATCCCCAGATATGTACGCAACTTTCATTCAATTTGAGAATTTTCATCCGAGCAAGTAATTGCCCCAGAAAAATTCGTCTTTACGGACTGTTCTGTTTTGACAGATTCTGCCTTTTATTTCGCATTGCCTGTTTTGCTATGTTTGATGGATTTCTTTGTTCCATTAACTTTCAGTAGCTTTGTGCAATGTCCAGAAGTGTTAAGAATGATTATGTCACCTCTGAATATATGAATTTTCTATTATGCACTAACCCTCTAATGAGTTTGTTTTGAGTTGGTGTGGAGGAAGTTTTCAAGGATCAAGAGAGGAGGATGATACAATATGATCAAGAAGAGTGAAAAGTCTAAGCTTGGGGATGCCCCCGTGGTTCATCCCTGCATATTTCAAGAAGACTCAAGCATCTAAGCTTGGGGATGCCCAAGGCATCCCCTTCTTCATCAACAACTTATCAGGTCACCTCTAGTGAAACTATATTTTTATTTCGTCACATCTTATGTGCTTTACTTGGAGCGTCTGTGTGCTTTTATTTTCGTTTTGTTATTTTCATTTTCTGTATAAATTCATGCTTGTGTGGGAGAGAGACACGCTCCACTTGTTCATATGAACACATGTGTTCTTAGCTTTACTTTTAATATTCATGGCGAAGGTTGAAACTGCTTCGTTAATTGTTATATGGTTGGAAACAGAAAATGCTGCATGTGGTAATTGGTATAATGTCTTGAATAATTTGATACTTGGCAATTGTTGTGCTCATATAGATCATGTTTAAGCTCTTGCATCATGTGCTTTGCACCTATTAATGAAGAAATACTGTAGAGTTTGTTGACATTTGGTTTGCATGATTGGTCTCTCTAGAGTCTAGATATTTTCTAGTTAAGGTGTTTGAACAACAAGGAAGACAATGTAGAGTCTTATAATGCTTGCAATATGTTCTTATGTAAGTTTTGCTGTACCGGTTCATACTTGTGTTTGCTTCAAACAACCTTGCTAGCCTAAACCTCGTATTGAGAGGGATTACTTCTCGTGCATCCAAATCCTTGAGCCAAAAACTATGCCATTTGTGTCCACCATACCTACCTACTACATGGTATTTTTCTGCCATTCCAAAGTAAATTGCTTGATTGCTACCTTTAAAATTCCATTCTTTGTCTTTGCAATATATAGCTCATGGGAAAAATAGCTTAAAAACTATTGTGGTATTGAATATGTACTTATGTATCTTATTTCTTATAAGTTGCTTGTTGAGCGATAACCATGTTCCTGGGGACGCCATCAACTATTTCACCTTTGTTGAATATCATGTGAGTTGCTATGCATGTTCGTCTTGTACTGAAGTAAGGGTGATTTATCATGATCAAATGGTTTGAGTATGCATATTGTTAGAGAAGAACATTGGGCCGCTAACTAAAGCCATGATCCATGGTGGAAGTTTCAGTTTGGACAACAATCCTCAATCTCTTATGAGAATATTATCTGTTGTTGAATGCTTATGCATTAAAAGAGGAGTCCATTACCTGTTGTCTATGTTGTCCCGGTATGGATGTCTAAATTGAGAATAATCAAAAACGAGAAATCAAATGCGATCTTTCTCCTTAGACCTTTGTACAGGCGGCATAGAGGTACCCCTTTGTGACACTTGGTTGAAACATATGCTATGCAATGATAATCCATGTAAATCCAAGCTAATTAGGACAAGGTGCGAGCACTATTGGTATACTATGCATGAGGCTTGCAACTTATAGGATATCTTATACATAACACATATGTTTTATTACTACCGTTGACAAAATTGTTTCTTATTTTCAAAATAAAAGCTCTAGCACAAATATAGTAATCCATGCTTTCCTCTGCGAAGGGCCATTTTTCTACTTTATTGTTGAGTCAGTTTACCTATTCTTTCTATCTTAGAAGCAAACACTTGTATCAACTGTGTGCATTGATTCTTACATGTTTACCTATTGCACTTGTTATATTACTTTGTGTTGACAATTATCCATGAGATATACATGTTGAAGTTGAAAGCAACCGCTGAAACTTATATCTTCCTTTGTGTTGTTTCAAAGCTTTCTACTAAGAATTTATTGCTTTATGAGTAACTCTTATGCAAGTCTTATTGATACTTGTCTTGAAAGTACTATTCATGAAAAGTCTTTGCTATATGATTCAATTGTTTACTCATTGTCTTCACCATTGCTTCGAATCGATGCATTCATCTCATATGCTTTACAGTAGTATTGATCAAGATTATGATAGCATGTCACTTCAGAAATTATCCTTGTTATCGTTTACCTACTTGAGGGCGAGTAGGAACTAAGCTTGGGGATGCTTGATACGTCCCAAACGTATCTATAATTTCTTATGTTCCATGCTACTTTTATGATGATACTCACATGTTTTATACACACTTTATGTCATATTTACGCATTTTCCGGAACTAACCTATTAACGAGATGCCGAAGTGCCAGTTCCTGTTTTCTTCTGTTTTTGGTTTCAGAAATCATACACAGGAAATATTCTCGGAATTGGACGAAACAAAGCCAAACCTTCTATTTTACCGAGACGGACCCAGAGAGCCAGAGAAGTACCGGAGGGGGGCCAAGGGGGCCCCACACCACCTGGCGGCGCAGCCAAGAGGGGGGCGCGCCCAGCTATGGGGTGGGCCCCTCGGGACCCCTCCGACGCCGCCCTTTCGCCTATATAACCCTCCAGATGCGAAAACCCTAAAAAATCGACGATATTCACTACAACATGACCCCTCCTACAACAACGCATATATCTGTATCTAAATGCCAATATAGGCGTTGCTAGCGACTCTACCAACGAATAATGATGCGTTGCGTTTTTGGGTGTTGTAAGGGTACAATGCAACGCATATAAGTTCGTTGGTAACAAGGGCATTGCTAGGCAGAGAACTAAGGGTGGGCAACGATTACATACGTTGGTGCTTACACTACCCGATTGAATTCATGACACACATAATATTGGTTTACTGCTTTCAAGCGGTGGTCCACATATAACATCACAAATATTTATCTTTTTTTTTGCAACTATTTTGAATTTGGTCCATCCTATGCTTTGAAGACATACGTGAACAGAGAAAAATTAATATCACTTTTTATAGAGAAGAGAAAAATACTATATATTGGATTAAAATCGTAGCATTACAAGAGGAACAGCATCCACGTGAATACAACATCACTCCTTATATAAATATTGTGTTTACAACATCACTTTCTTTCTACGAGATAACTAAATATGTTGAGATCAGAAGTAGATTATCAAGCAGAAACATCATTTTCTTCCTTCCATTCAATTTGTCACCCATATCATCCTCCCTTTATCTTTTGAATCTACAGAAAAAGAAAAACTTGTTAACACAACAGTAGAAAAAACATCAGTGTCCAATGCAAGTAAATATTAGAAACAACATATTAAGAAGGTGTGTGGGTTTATATTAGAAATCACAACTGTTTTAGGCACTTTTGAGTTTTTCTTGTCCTGAAAATCATGCTTGTTGCCAGAAGTAACATAACTTTAAATAATTACTAGAGTACTAAAGTTTGAACATATATCCACGTTTGATGATGCAATCACAGATGTTTCTTTCCTTGATAAATTGAACATAGACATGATTTTAACGGTGGTAAGACCATGTATGTAGGTATTTCATAGTGTACATACATGTAGAGTGAAGTCTACTGTAAAATGAAAGAAACATGTTTCTTGGAATTTCTCAATTGGTGATACCTTTAAATTCACATCTACATGTTGCTTGGAATTTCTTCTGACACGTCAGTAGCATGCCAACGCCCAAGTCTGCATGCTACACGTCAACTCATTACCACACAGATCGAAATACAAAGGTAAATACAGAAAGATAAGTAACCATGATAAACATATGAAACATCCATCTGATAGCATATCATAAACTTATATTTAACTAGATCAACACAATGAATGTAAAAAAAAGCACGAGCGATTAGCTTGCATTTACCTCGGGGTAAAGAGGAGTTTTTAGTGGCCTTAAAACAAGCCAAGATAGAAATATAGTTCCACTTGAGTAGGAAACACAAATAACATGTCCATCGAGTGGACTTCACCTGTATAACTGAAGTTTTTCCCTTCAAATACGGGAGGTTTACTATTCTGGTCGTGGATTTCTATAACTAGCACGCAAACTGACATTTGACTGGCACTTATGAACATTGCAGATGCTTCTAATTGTGTATGTCTAAGCAGAGAGCAGTAAGAAAATAAGAACAAGGGGCAATGCACCTAGATAATCATGCCATCCATGGATAAACTCGATTGTGTAAAATATATAGAATGTGCACACAGATTCATAATTAGCGTTTATGGTAAATTTTGGGAAGGACTACTGATATGGTCAGAAAAAACGTTAATGGGCATACTGTCGATAAGCCTGAATCTACACCCAAATTTTCTGCTCTACCAACAACTTAAGTTCTAGCCCCGTAGTTACATAGAGAACAGGTACCTTACCTGGCCAAGGTAAGGGTGCATGACAATTAGTTCACGCACAAATTTCTTCTAATATGCTGAAGTAAAATCCAATTATTTCTCGTAAATTTGTAGGTGTGAAAAGCTGCAGGAGGAAATAGGTCATTAACCAGAATATAAACATATGCCCAGTTGCAAATATCAATTCTAATCCTTTTGCAATCTTCCTGATCACTTACTTAAATACTTAGAACATTGCGCATGGAAAATCAGACTCCGCATTTGGCACTCACGATGCATTAGGTGAGAAGTCCTGTATATACCTGGGACATGTCTAACAGTGCACAAATAATAGCACGGGAAGACAGTTAGGCACCTGTGACGATGGACATGAGATGGCTATCATCGACGCCGGCGGCGATGTCGAACAGCGGTGGATGCAGGGCCTAAGCCCGACTGCCCTCATTGCCCCCAGGCACCAGTCCCAAATCCCCATCGGAGCCTTCAGCGTCACCACCTACCAACCGAAGGGGATGCGGCGAGGTTGCAGAATTAGTCAAGAATAGGAAAAACGAGATATGGATCTGAAAGGGGGAAATGAGGAATCGCGCCTGGATTAAAAAGAGGCATGAATCTGAAAGGGAGAAACGAGCAATCGTACCTGGATTGCCTTGGTCCGCCATGACCACCATGCTCCACCTCGCCCCTTCTCCTTGCACACACGTCGCCACATCATTCATTGTGTGGTCGCCGCCTCGTGTGGTTTCCGAGCAGCAACAACAATATGAGGCAAGAGCAAACAGGAGAGGAAGAGAGCAAATGTCGTTCGATGGCTTGATTTGTGGCGGCGTACTGCTGTTAGGGTTAAGGTGGACTTGCGGGTAATGGGGATCAGGAGTTGGGATGGAGATGCGGAGGTGGAGGTGGGGGTGCGGGTGGGGGTGGATTTAGGCATGGGGGCGTGGGAGAGGTTGACGGTAGATACACATATCACCGCCGTTGCAAA
>NC_061513.1:338321753-338356043 GCF_022539505.1 Lolium rigidum | reverse complement strand
CATCTTCAGCGGGGTTTGGAGTTTTCTCAACCATGCATAGTATATTGGATACATAAGTCTCAGCGGCTCCCTTTTCATTAGTCTTGGCTTGCTACTCTCATCAAACAAATTTTCAGGAACAAGCCAAGCATAGTTATTTTCTAGCGCTTCATTCATCGCTAGGAGCTTACATGGTATCGGCGCTTTGATCTCCCCACCATCATTAATATTATTAGTGTACCTTACTACTCTCCATGTCCATCTTTTCAAGGATACTAACAAAATTGGTATAAGAACCAAGCATTTTATATTTAATAAAGACCTTTCTAGCCTCTCTTGCTATACTACCAAATTCTCTAAGAAGGGTTTCTAAAACAAAATCTTTCTTTTCCCTCTTCCCATATCACCGAGTGTAAGAAACATGTGTTGGATTATAGGATTGAGATTAACAAACTTAGTTTCCAACAGTGCTAACTAAAGCAAGAGTAAAGCAATTCTCATAAGTAGGAGCAAGTTCTACCAAGTGTCTATCTTCAAAAATCTTCAACGGTACTAACATGATTGAAAAATTCTTCTATATTGTTTCTCCCAACTATAGACCCATGTCCCACCGGTATGTCTTTTTGTGGTAAACTTAAAAGGAAACATGATGAATCAAGTAAAGTAAATGCAAGTAACTAATTTTTTTGTGTTTTTGATATAGAGTGCAAGACAGTAGATAAAGTAAAGCTAGCAACTAATTTTTTTGTGTTTTGATATAATGCAGCAAACAAAGTAGTAAATAAAATAAAGCAAGACAAAAACAAAGTAAAGAGATTGAGAAGTGGAGACTCCCCTTGCAGCGTGTCTTGATCTCCCCGGCAACGGCGCCTAAAATTTGCTTGATGCGTGTAGTTGACACGTCCGTTGGGAACCCCAAGAGGAAGGTGTGATGCGCACAGCAGCAAGTTTCCTCGCAAGAAACCAAGGTTTAATCGAACCAAGAGGAGTCAAGAAGCACGTTGAAGGTTGATGGCGGCGGGATGTAGTGCGGCGCAACACCGTAGATTCCGGCGCCAACGTGGAACCCGCACAACACAACCAAAGTACTTTGCCCCAACGAAATGCTGAGGTTGTCAATCTCACCGGCTTGTCAGTAACAAAGGATTAGATCGTATAGTGTGGATGATGATTGTTTGCAGAAAACAGTAAAGAACAAGTATTGCAAAGAGATTTGTATTTCAGATGTAAAGAATGGACCGGGGTCCACAGCTCACTAGAGGTGTCTCTCCCATAAGATAAATAGCATGTTGGGTGAACAAATTACAACTGGGCAATTGACAAATAGAGAGGGCATAACAATGCACATACATGATATGATGAATATTGTGAGATTTAATTGGGCATTACGACAAAGTACATAGACCGCTATCCAACATGCATCTATGCCTAAAAAGTCCACCTTCAAAGTTATCATCCGAACCCTTCCAAGCATTAAGTTGCAAAACAATGTACAATTGCATTAAGTATGGTGCGTAATGTAATCAATAACTACATCCCTGACATAGCATCAATGTTTTATCCCTAGTGGCAACAAGCACATCCACAACCTTAGAACTTTCTCGTCACCGTCCCGTATTTAATGGAGGCATGAACCCACTATCGAGCATAAATACTCCCTCTTGGAGTTAAGAGCAAAAACTTGGCCAGAGCCTCTACTAATAACGGAGAGCATGCAAGATCATAAACAACACATAGGTAATAGACTTGATAATCAACATAACATAGTATTCTCTATCCATCGGATCCCGACAAACACAACATATAGAATTACGGATAGATGATCTTGATCATGTTAGGCAGCTCACAAGATCCGACAATGAAGCACAATGAGGAGAAGACAACCATCTAGCTACCGCTATGGACCCATAGTCCAGGGGTGAACTACTCACTCATCACTCCGGAGGCGACCATGGCGGTGAAGAGTCCTCCCGGGAGATGAATCCCCTCTCCGGCAGGGTGCCGGAGGCGATCTCCGTAATCCCCCGAGATGGGATTGGCGGCGGCGGCGTCTCAGCAAGGTTTTCCGTATTGTTCTACCAACCTCTGCTCTTGGAGGCCCAACACTGTCTACAAGAATAGAAGCTCCCGTAGACATCAAGGGACTAAAAACTTTCTTCTGTCGAATGTTGGCTCCCCTTGTAATAGCAATTGCCTTTTTTTATTGGGTGCGCGTTCAGCGCTCCCGATGAGAGTAGCCCCCGAGTCTAGGCACGGATGCTTCCAACCGTGTGTAGACTCAAGTTGTACTACTCGAATGCTTTTCTTCTGCCGATGTTTTCTGCAAACTGTCATGATCATCCGATACATCTTCCTATATCGGATCTTCAATACTTCCAAATAAGGTTGCGCTTTTTGGTAGTACGTAAAGGACATTGAGTAACGTGCCCAGCTTTACTTGACATATTGATGCTGGTTAACTGCCGATGGCAAAACAATGTTACCCTACTCACAATCAAGTCCCCGGGCATGATCCTGGGTCGCGCAAAAGATCTTTGAGTCCATAACTTTTATCGGGTGCGCTTTTAGCGCTCCCGATGGGAGTAGCCCCCGAGTCTAGGCACGGATGCTTGCAACCGAGTGTAGACTCAAATCAAACCACTCGAATATTTCAGTTTCCTTCGGATGCTTCAGGTGAAGTCGATACTTCTTATGACATCACTGATGATGTAACCACTGATGCGGTCTGATTGACAGGACATGACCTGATGGGCTCCTCCCCCACTTCTGCGCGGTGAGTTTAGGAAATGACCAGCACTTGTGCAGTAACCAAGGTGTCTCCTCGATTTCCGCACATAGTGGTGGAAAAGATTCCTTGGTAAAATAGAGATAACGACACGTGGTGACCTAATTCCAAGTCTCCTTTAACTTATAACCGTAGAGGACAAATTTTATCCTTTCCATTCTCTCTTTTCACAGCCCTTCTTTCTTGCTCATCCTTCTTCCTCAAAACCGCTGCGCCGCCGCCGCTGTTCTTAGATCTTCCTCCGATTCTCTTGAAGATGGTGAAGAAGAGGAACCTCACCCTCGCCGCCAGCGCCGCGACCAGTGGCGCCGCCGCTAAAGCCACATCCAGCGCGCCGAAAAGGAATGCATCGGAAGCTTCCGCTCCAGCTCCTACGCCGCCCGGAGGTTTCCGCAGCTGGACCTGCGCCTAGCGATTGGCCAGCTTCCACGGCAACCAAGCGCGACGAGAAGAAAGCTCGGAGCCTTGGCATAATTTCAGCCGAGGAAAGGAACGTCATTCTCCTAGGTTCGGCTTCACGCCCCAATCCTCCTGCCGGTTTTACCGTGATGTTCATGTCTTTCCTATGTCGCGGTCTTTCTCTTCCTGCTCATGAATTCCTCCGGCGTCTCCTTCATCTGTATGAGATCCAACTGTGGCAGTTAACCCCCAACTCGATTCTTCATCTTGCTATTATTATCACCTTATGTGAGGCTTTCCTGGGCATCGAGCCTCACTTTGGTTTATGGAAAAAGATTTTCTTCGTGAAACGTTACAACTGCAATAGTGGGTCCTTTGTCACCGGCGGAGTTGGATTTGTTGTCCGCAAGGAATTTAACTACTTCAATTTTCCAATGAGAAAGTATGTTCAAGGGTGGAGGTTGAAGTGGTTCTATATCAAGGACTCATCAACAACTAACATGCAACTGCCGCGATTTGTCGATGTCCTCGAGGCTATGCCGAAAAGATCTTGGAAGAACATTCTGTCACCCGAAGAGAAACCGGCAGTCGATAGGTTATTTGATAGAGTTCTTAGAATCAAGGAGTTCGATGGCCAAACTATGATGGGTACTGCGATAGCTTCCATTTTCTTGAAACGTCGAATCCAGCCAGTTATGTCCAGAGCCCACCCGATGTGGTTATATTCAGGCCCCAAGGACGAGACCGGAGTGAATGTCGCCGAACTATCTGAGAAAGAACTGCTTGATGAAGTTAGGCGCTTGACTCATTTCAGTCAAGAAGATTCGATTCCACTTCTATCTCCTCAATCACCCTTTGATGCCGACCACCCACCGAACGAGGTAATTTCTCCATTATATTTGCATTAACTATCGCACTCGAACTATACTTTGCATCTTCCTTTCTTCTTAATTAATATTTTTTTAATTCCTTCGACATGTCCTGTTAGCACCCGAGCATTTCCACGATATGTCGGATGACAATCTTGAGGAGAGAAATTCTTCCATTCCCGTAGAACCTCCTACTGAAGACAACGTAGATCCAGAAGATGAAGACAATGATCCTATGAATCCCGAAGCTTTTTCTATAGATCCTAGATCTTTTGCTGATGATACAAGTAACACGGCGGAGTCAAACCACGACGATGATGATGATTGTGCTGCCTTTGTTGATGCAGCTGCGGAGAAGGCCGATGCGCAGCCCTTAAAGAGATCGTCTAGCGGGTTTGCCGACGAAGATGATATATTCGATCTGTAAGTCTTTTCCATTGCTCCAAGATTTTCTCTTGCATCTATTTCTCATTTTTCCTGTTTTACACGCTCATAGCGACGAGGGCTTCATAGAGCCCCCTCCAAAGAAGGCCAAGTCAACTTCTAGCAAACCAGCTCCCGCGGCTTCGGAAGCTTCAGCTCCTGCAACAGCCAAAGCGGCTCAAGTTTCGACAGCTTCTTCCCTCTCTAAAGGGAAGGAAATCCCTTCGACTGCTGCTATTACAGCTTCTCCTCCTGAAAAACCTGTAAGTATTTCCGTTTCGAGAATTCGTCTCTTTTTAACAGTCCCTGAGTCTTTATTGAATTATAAACTTTTTGTCGAGAATTCAACTGATGTTAATAACTACTCCTTTTTACTCCTTTAGGATTTTCGAATGGTCATTTCCACTTTGGAAGCTTTTGCCACTCAATTCACTTTACTCGAAGCTGACAAGGCTCGTCTTCAAAAAGAAATCGAGTCTACATCCTCAAAACTTGATAATGCAGTTAAAATGGCTGCCGAAGCTTGCCAGAATGTTGATTCTCTGAAAGAAGAACTTGAACAACTGAGGAAGAGGCTGAAGGATGAAGAAGTTTCGAAAGCCGCTGCCGAAGCTGAGAGGAGTGAAAAGGACAATCTTCTTCGCAAATCTATTTTGGCCTTGCTCAGTAATTCTCACCGATTTAACTTTTAGCCTCTTCACATCTTCCTCTTCCTGGGTTTAATTTGCAACTAACCGAACCTTTTTTCGTTCTTCGCAGAAGCTGCTGATATTCCTGCTGATGCCTTAGACAAGCTTCCAGATAATTCTCTTGTCGATGCTTTGTCATTGACTCTTGAATCTAGCAAGCTCATCCAAGCTCTTCTCCAGAAGAATAAAGGAGTTATGGCGAGGATGCACTCGATGATTTTCCCCAAGGCCGACCAAAACAAAACTCTAGAACAACTGACAGATGCTTTTGTTGTCGACACGAAGGAAATTATCGAGGTATTCAAACGTCCCTCACGCACCTACGACGCTCTTCTAGCTTTCCAACTTATGATGGGTCACGGTTTCAAAGCCGATATGGAGCGAATGTCCAAAGAGCTTCCATAGGAACAAGATGGGCAACTTATCGACTTGAGTCTTCATAAATCTTCAGCGCTCAAATGTGCTCGTCAGCTTCTTGAGTTGGTTTCAGCAAACAAATCAGCCGCTGGCCCAAGCTTGTCGACTCAAACCCAGGCTCTTTGATTTCTTTTCGTTGGATTGTAATCTTGTCCATTCAAAACAATTCTTTGTCATAAGACCTTTTTTATTGCAACGAATCCTGTATTGGCAGTGTTGCCAATACCCTCTTGTTGTAATGTTTTCGGCATATTTAATTACATGCTCCCGATGGGAGTAATTCCAACTGATAGGCTCACATATTCTATCACGTTCTTAATGGTATATCTTTGCAGGTGGATCCTGTGCCCTCCTGATACGTCCCAAACGTATCTATAATTTCATATGTTCCATGCTACTTTTATGATGATACTCACATGTTTTATACACATTATATGTCATATTTATGCGTTTTCCGGAACTAACCTATTGACGAGATGCCGAAGGGCCGATTGCTTGTTTTCTGCTGTTTTTGGTTTCAGAAATCCTAGTAAGGAAATATTCTCGGAATCGGACGAAATCAACGCCCAGCATCTTAGAAATCCACAAAGCTTCCAGAACACCCGAGAGCCACCAGAGGGGAGCCCTGGGGGGCCCACACATGTGGCCGGCGCGGCCAGGGGGTAGGGCGCGTCCCCCTACTGTGTGGTGGCCCCGTTAGCCCTCCGACTCCGCCTCTTCGCCTATTTAAAGGTCCCTGACCTAAATCTTCGATACGGAAAAGCCACGGTACGAGAAACCTTCCAGAGCCGCCGCCATCGTGAAGCCAAGATCGGGGACAGGAGTCTCCGTTCCGGCACGCCGCCGGGACGGGGAAGTGCCCCGGAAGGCATCTCCATCGACACCACCGCCATCTTCATCACCGCTGTTGTCTCCCATGAGGAGGGACTAGTTCTCCATCGAGGCTAAGGGCTGTACCGGTAGCTATGTGGTTAATCTCTCTCCTATGTACTTCAATACAATGATCTCATGAGCTGCCTTACATGATTGAGATTCATATGAGTGTTGTATCACTATTCATCTATGTGTTACTCTAGTGATGTTATTAAAGTACTCTATTCCTCCTCCATGGTGTAACGGTGACCGTGTGTGCATCATGTAGTACTTGGCGTAGGTTATGATTGTAATCTCTTGTAGATTATGAAGTTAATTATTGCTATGATAGTATTGATGTGATCTATTCCTCCTTCATAGTGTGATGGTGAAAGTGTGCATGCTATGTTAGTACTTGGTGTAATTGCAATGATCTATCATGCACTCTAAGGTTATTTAAATATGAACATCGAATGTTGTGGAGCTTGTTAACTCCGACATTGAGGTGCTCTTGTAGCCCTACGCAATTAGTGGTGTTCATCATCCAACAAAAGAGTGTAGAGTGGTTTTATTATGTGATCAATGTTGAGAGTGTCCACTAGTGAAAGTATGATCCCTAGGCCTTGTTTCCAAATACTGCAATCATCGCTTATTTACTGTTTTACTGCATCTTTACTTCCTGCAATATTACTACCATCAACCGCACGCCGACAAGCTATTTTCTCGGCACCGTTACTACTGCTCATATTCATTCATACCACTTGTATTTCACTATCTCTTCGTCGAACTAATGCACCTATACATCCGACAAGTGTATTAGGTGTGTTGGGGACACAAGAGACTTCTTGTATCGTGATTGCAGGGTTGCTTGAGAGGAATATCTTTGACCTCTTCCTCCCTGAGTTCGATAAACCTTGGGTGATCCACTTAAGGGAAAATTTGCTGTTGTTCTACAAACCTCTGCTCTTGGAGGCCCAACACTGTCTACAGGAAAAGAAGCGTGCGTAGACATCAAGCACTTTTCTGGCGCCGTTGCCGGGGAGGAAAGGTAAAAGGCACTCACACTCCGGATCTCGGCAACTAAGCTATCTTCCGGCGCCGTTGTAAGTGCTCAAAGCTATTTCCTTTAGATCCTGCAATTGCATCTTTTTGTTTCTTGTTAAACACTAGTAAGGCATAATGGAAAACATATGTGAGCTTTTTAAACTATTTCCTGAGTCAAGACATGAATGGTTTAATGCGAAAATTAAAAAACCTATGGAACCTTATTTGCATGCTAGTAGCAATGATATTAGTATGAACGCTTTGAACACCATTGTTGATAATGATATAGAAAGTTCTAAGCTTGGGGAGGTCGGTTTTGATGAGAATGATCTCTTTAGCCCTCCGGGTATTGAGGAGAAAGTTTATGTTGATTATGATATGCCTCCCATATATGATGATTATAATGATAGTGGTCTTTTGGTGCTGCCTACTATGGAGGATAAAGTTTATTATGATGATACTATACCTCCTATATTTGATGATGAGAATAATAATGATAGCTACTTTGTTGAATTTGCTCCCACTATTACTAATAAAATTGATTATGCTTATGTTGGGAGTAGTAATAATTTTATGCATGAGACTCATGATAAGAATGTTTCATTTGATAGTTATATTGTTGAGTTTACTCATGATGCTACTAAAAGTTATTATGAGAGAGGGAAACATGGTTGTATGCATCTTAATAATATTAAGTTTCCCCTCTTTATGTTGAGAATCTTGAAGTTACTCGAGTTTTATCCTCCTATGCTTGTTGCACATTATGCTTCATGAATTTGTTTATTTACAAGATTCCTATGCATAGGAATTGGTTTAGACTTAAATTTGTTTCATACTTGCTTTTTGATGCTCTCTTTTGCTTCAACTCTCATCCTTATGAGTGCATCATTAAAATTACTGAGCCCATCTTAATGGCTATAAAGAAAGAACTTCTTGGGAGATAACCCATGTCTTTATTTTGCTACTGTTTTGTTGTGTCTTGGAATTTGTTACTACTGTAGCAACCTCTCCTTATCTTTATTTTATTGCATTGTTGTGCCAAGTAAAGTCTTTGATAGTAGGGTTGATACTAGATTTGGATTACTGCGCAGAAACAGATTTATGTCTGTCACGAATTTGGGCAGTGTTCTCTGTAGGTAACTCAGAAAAATCTGCCAATTTACGTGAGTGATCCTCAGATAGGTAAGCAACTTTCATTCAATTTGAGCATTTTCATCTGAGCAAGTCTGGTGCCTCTAAAAAATTTGTCTTTACGGACTGTTCTGTTTTGACAGATTCTGCCTTTTATTTCGCATTGCCTCTTTTGCTGTGTTGGATGGATTTCTTCGTTCCATTAACTTCCAGTAGCTTTGAGCAATGTCCAGAAGTGTTAAGAATGATTGTGTCACCTCTGAACATGTGAATTTTTGATTATGCACTAACCCTCTAATGAGTTTGTTTTGAGTTTGGTGTGGAGGAAGTTTTCAAGGGTCAAGAGAGGAGGATGATATACTATGATCAAGAAGAGTGAAGAGTCTAAGCTTGGGGATGCCCCCGTGGTTCATTCCTGCATATTTAAGAAGACCCAAGCATCTAAGCTTGGGGATGCCCAAGGCATCCCCTTCTTCATCGACAACTTATCAGGTCACCTCTAGTGAAACTATATTTTTATTCCGTCACATCTTATGTGCTTTACTTGGAGCGTCTGTGTGCTTTTATTTTCGTTTTGTTATTTTCATTCTCTGAATAAATTCTTGCTTTTGTGGGAGAGAGACACGCTCCGCTGGTTCATATGAACACATGTGTTCTTAGCTTTTAATTTTCATGGCGAAGGTTGAAACTGCTTCGTTCATTGTTATATGGTTGGAAACGGAAAATGCCGCATGTGGTAAATGGTTTAATGTCTTGAATAATGTGATACTTGGCAATTGTTGTGCTCATATAGATCATGTTTAAGCTCTTGCATCATGTACCTTGTACCCATTAATGAATAACTACATAGAGCTTGTTAAAATTTGGTTTGCATGATTGGTTTCTCTAGAGTCTAGATATTTTCTGGTTAAGGTGTTTGAACAACAAGGAGACAATGTAAAGTCTTATAATAGTTACAATATGTTCATATGTGAGCTTTGCTGCAGCTTTTATATTTGAGTTTGCTTCAAACAACCTTGCTAGCCTAGCCTTGTATTGAGAGGAATTCTTCTCGTGCATCCAAATCCTTGAGCCAAAAACTATGCCATTTGTGTCCACCATACCTACCTACCACATGGTATTTCCCTACCATTCCAAAGTACATTACTTGAGTGCTACCTAGCTTTAAAATTCTATTCTTTGTCTTTGCAATATATAGCTCATGGGACAAATAGCCTTAAAAACTATTGTGGTGAAGAATATGTACTTATGTGTCTTATTTCTTAATAAGTTGCTTGTTGAGCGGTAACCATGTTTACGGGGACGCCATCAACTTTTACCTTTGTTTAATATCATGTGAGTTGCTATGCATGTTCGTCTTGTCTGAAGTAAGGGCGATTTTCATGATCAAATGGTTTGAGTATGCATATTGTTAGAGAAGAACATTGGGCCGCTAACTAAAGCCATGATTCATGGTGGAAGTTTCAGTTTGGACAATTAATCATCAATCTCTTATGAGAATTTTAACTGTTGTTGAATGCTTATGCATTAAAGAGGAGTCCATTATCTGTTGTCTATGTTGTCCCGGTATGGATGTCTAAGTTGAGAATAATCAAAAGCGAGAAATCCAATGCGAGCTTTCTCCTTAGACCTTTGTACAGGCGGCATAGAGGTACCCCTTTGTGACACTTGGTTGAAACATATGCTATGCAATGATAATCCGTGTTAATCCAAGCTAATTAGGACAAGGTGCGAGCACTATTGGTATACTATGCATGAGGCTTGCAACTTATAGGATATCTTATACACAACACATATGCTTTATTACGACCGTTGACAAAATTGTTTCTATGTTTTCAAAATGAAAAGCTCTAGCACAAAAATAGTAATCAATGCTTCCCTCTGCGAAGGGCCTATCTTCTACTTTTATGTTAAGTCAGTTTACCTACTTCTTTCTATCTTAGAAGCAAACACTTGTGTGAACTGTGTGCATTGATTCTTACATGTTTACCTATTGCACTTGTTATATTGCTTTATGTTGACAATTATCCATGAGATATGCATGTTAAAAAGTTGAAAGCAACTGCTGAAACTTATATCTTCCTTTGTGTTGCTTCAATGCCTTTACTTTGAACTTATTGCTTTATGAGTTAACTCTTATGCAAATCTTATTGATGCTTGTCTTGAAAGTACTATTCATGAAAAGTCTTTGCTATATGATTCATTTGTTTACTCATTGTCTTTACCATTGCTTTGAATCGCTGCATTCATCTCATATGCTTTACAATAGTATGATCAAGATTATGATAGCATGTCACTTAAGAAATTATCTTTGTTATCGTTTACCTACTCAAGGGCGAGTAGGAACTAAGCTTGGGGATGCTTGATACGTCCCAAACGTATCTACAATTTCTTATGTTCCATGCTACTTTTATGATGATACTCACATGTTTTATACACATTATATGTCATATTTATGCGTTTTCCGGAACTAACCTATTGACGAGATGCCGAAGGGCCAGGTTGTTGTTTCTCGCTGTTTTTGGTTTCAGAAATCCTAGTAAGGAAATATTCTCGGAATCGGACAAAATCAACGCCCAGCATCTTAGAAATCCACGAAGCTTCCAGAACACCCGAGAGCCACCAGAGGGGAGCCCTGGGGGGCCCACACGTGTGGCCGGCGCGACCAGGGGGTAGGGCGCACCCCCCTACTGTGTGGTGGCCACGTCAGCCCTCCGACTCCGCCTCTTCGCCTATTTAAAGGTCCCTGACCTAAATCTTCGATACGGAAAAGCCACGGTACGAGAAACCTTCCAGAGCCGTCGCCATCGCGAAGCCAAGATCTAGGGGACAGGAGTCTCTGTTCCGGCACGCCGCTGGGACGGGGAAGTGCCCCCGGAAGGCATCTCCATCGACACCACCGCCATCTTCATCACCGCTGCTGTCTCCCATGAGGAGGGAGTAGTTCTCCATCGAGGCTAAGGGCTGTACCGGTAGCTATGTGGTTAATCTCTCTCCTATGTACTTCAATACAATGATCTCATGAGCTGCCTTACATGATTGAGATTCATATGAGTGTTGTATCACTATTCATCTATGTGTTACTCTAGTGATGTTATTAAAGTACTCTATTCCTCATCCATGGTGTAACGGTGACAGTGTGTGCATCATGTAGTACTTGGCATAGGTTATGATTGTAATCTCTTGTAGATTATGAAGTTAATTATTGCTATGATAGTATTGATGTGATCTATTCCTCCTTCATAGTGTGATGGTGACAATGTGCATGCTATGTTAGTACTTGGTGTAATTGCAATGATCTATCATGCACTCTAAGGTTATTTAAATATGAACATCGAATGTTGTGGAGCTTTTTAACTCCGGCATTGAGGTGCTCTTGTAGCCCTATGCAATTAGTGGTGTTCATCATCCAACAAAAGAGTGTAGAGTGGTTTTATTATGTGATCAATGTTGAGAGTGTCCACTAGTGAAAGTATGATCCCTAGGCCTTATTTCCAAACACTGAAACTCCGTTTATTTACTGTTATGTTGCATGTTTACTCGCTGCCATATTTTATTCAGATTGCTATTACCACTCATATACATCCATACTACTTGTATTTCACTATCTCTTCGCCGAACTAGTGCACCTATACATCTGACAAGTGTATTAGGTGTGTTGGGGACACAAGAGACTTCTTGTATCGTGATTACAGGGTTGCTTGAGAGGAATATCTTTGACCTCTTCCTCCCTGAGTTCGATAAACCTTGGATGATCCACTTAAGGGAAAACTTGTTGCTGTTCTACAAACCTCTGCTCTTGGAGGCCCAACACTGTCTACAGGAAAAGAAGCGTGCGTAGACATCACCTCCCTTACCGCAGGTCATTCGGATGGCTGTTCTAAAAATGATCGCCTCCAACGCATGAAGTCTCGAATTTCCCAGATGGAAAAGGATATGCGTGGTATTCATGCTATGGCCGCCATTATAAAAAAGAAGAGAGAACTAGCCACCGACGCAGAACGATATGCCCTTACTGAGTTGCAAAAAGCAACATAAAGTTTAAACTGTAAGTATCTTCTTACTCTTTTAGTTTCTTTGAGCACGACCAAGTGTTTCCTTCTGATGCCATCTCTTTTTTGTAGTCATAGCCTTGAACTTGTCGGAGGAAAACCAGCGTGTTCATGAACGCGTAAATGCCTTGACCCATCTTGCATCCTTTGATGAGGTTTTCTGGAGGAACCAATCAAAAGCTTCCACTTTCGCGAAGTTTCAAGATCGGGTACAACAAGTGCACCGATTTTTTAACAAGTGCTATACTAGTTTGAGGGTGATATGGAAGATAATGTTTCCTTTGAATGAGGTCCCTCCTACTTTGCTGACTTTAATGTCAAAATTCAGTAATACCAAGAAATTCCGGGGCTTGATTCGTGCACAGCTTATTGCTGGAGCTAAATCTGCTTTTGCCCTTGTCATGTCAAAGCATCCTTCCGCAGATTTGATGGCCATCGCAAATGCCAATGGTAACATAGGACATCTTTTTTCCAAAACGCAGATTCCTGTTGCCATCGTAATTGACAGGCTTGAAGATAGTTCAAGGGTAATCGAAGAAGCGAGGATTCTAGAAGAAGAGTCCTGAGAAACGTTTATGCCCCTGCTGTAAAGTAAATACTTTAATGCTTGCGGCAGCCAATTGTTCGGATGCGTTGATTAAGAGAATTCATCGGAAGGTGTATATATGTACCTCCCTTTTGCTTTTAATTGTGTCGAATGCCGTTGGCAAGATTTAATATGAATAGAGTAAATCTTAATTACTCGTTTTGCATCCGTATTATGATGTATATGTAAGTTTGTCGGCAGCAAATTTCTTGAGTGATCAGCTCATGTTGCGGGTTTGCGAAACCCGGTGTAAGTGCAACTTTGCTTTCAACCGACGATGTATGTTTCGGCGGCAGCCCCCGAGCGAGTCGATGGAACTAAGCATGCCGATGACTCCGTCGCTCTTGAGTACTTCTATAGTTTAAAGTACCGGTCATGGATCTTTTTGTAAGTTTGTAATTGTTTACCCTTGCTATCTGTAGCACTCGCGTAATCTTGAGGCTTTTCTACCAAAGGATAAAAGTAACTTTCCCGTTGATTTTGCCTCCTAGCACTCGTAATTTCAGAGGCTTTAGATGACAATCTCGGGTAAAATTTCGAGTAAACCAATGTTCGCTATAGTATACGAAAGAGGTTCTTGATGAACTTTGTTTGGGGGCCCTGAATTACTGAAATACTTCAGATAAACAAAACTTGAGTCTTTATTAATAGAGTAAGCTAAAAACGAAGTGGCTAAAAAAGCCTTACTGAAAGAAAACTTCTAAGAAATAAAAATAGATATGCGTAACGCTGCCCATCCTCTTTAAATAAGAGGAGGGTTCTTCTTATCTTCGATCTTGTCCAAGGAGCCGGTGGCTTTGGAGGCGTCGATGATTTCATCAGAAGTGCTTGCAGCAAGTGCTAGATCTTTACTGTCTTCGGCAGAGGCCTTGCTGTCAGCTGCCGAAGGCGCAACTGCTGGAACTTCCAGTAGAGGGTCATCCGGTTTCTTTTTCAATTTCTTGATGCTCTCATCCACTTTATCTTTGAGTGCCAATGGTTTAGAAGGGAAGTCGACAACTTCTTTCTTTACAAACTTGGCAGCAATCCTCTAAAACTCGCGATCACAATTATTTGAGCGTGAAAAACTTCCAAATACTGTGATGTTAGTTCCATTGTTGCCTGGCATCTTGAGCTTCAGATACGCGTAAAGTTCGTGGCACATCCGTGAATTTGGCATAAGCTAGTCTCCCGAGTATAGCATGGTACTGTGATTCCCAATTGACTACCTCGAACTCTATCTTCTCCTTCTTGAAATTATCAGGTTTCCCAAAGATAATATTTAAGTAAACTTTGCGAAGAGAGTACGCTGGTAAATGATGTCTACGGGTGTTTCTATTCTTGTAGACAGTGTTGGGCCTCCAAGAGCAGAGGTTTGTAGAACAGCAGCAAGTTTCCCTTAAGTGGATCACCCAAGGTTTATCGAACTCAGGGAGGAAGAGGTCAAAGATATCCCTCTCATGCAACCCCGCAACCACAAAGCAAGAAGTCTCTTGTGTCCCCAACACACCTAATAGGTGCACTAGTTCGGCGAAGAGATAGTGAAATACAGGTGGTATGAATAAATATAAGCGGTAGCAACGGCACCGGAAAAGTGCTTTGCCCAGGACCGGCGTGTGGTTGATGGTGGTAATATTGCGGACGATAGAGATGCAGTAAAACGAGTAAACAAGCAGCGATAGCGATATTTAGGAGCAAGGCCTAGGGATCATACTTTCACTAGTGGACACTCTCAACATTGATCACACAACAGAATAAATAGATAGATGCTAGAATCTACACTCTCTTGTTGGATGATGAACACCACTAACTGTGTAGGATTACACGAACCCTCAATGCCGGAGTTAACAAGCTCCACAATATTCGATGTTCATATTTAAATAACCTTAGAGTGCACGACAGATCAACATAACCAAACCAAGTACTAACATAGCATGCACACTCGTCACCTTCACGCTACGAAAGGAGGCATAGATCACATCAATACCATCATAGCAATAGTTAACTTCATAATCTACAAGAGATCACAATCATAGCCTACGCCAAGTACTACACGATGCACACACTATCACCATTACACCGTGCGGGAGGAATAAACTACTTTAATAACATCACTAGAGTAGCACACAGATAAATTGTGATACAAAACACATTGCAATCATAAAGGGATATAAATAAGCACTTCACTATGCCATTCATAACGGTGAATAAGTATTCCGTGAAATATAGCCTAAGAGACCCACACGATGCACACACTCGTCACCTTTACACACGTGGGACAAGGAGTCTCCGGAGATCACATAAGTAAAACCCACTTGACTAGCATAATGACATCTAGATTACAAGCATCATCATATGAATCTCAATCATGTAAGGCAGCTCATGAGATTATTGTATTGAAGTACATAGGAGAGAGATGAACCACATAGCTACCGGTACAACCCCGAGACTCGATGGAGAACTACTCCCTCCTCATGGGAGACAAGCAGCGTTGATGAAGATGGCGGTGGAGATGGCAGCGGTGTCGATGGAGAAGCCTTCCGGGGCACTTCCCCGTCCCGGCGGCGTGCCGGAACGAGACTCCTGTCCCCCGGATCTTGGCTTCGCGATGGCGGCGGCTCTGGAAGGTTTCTCGTACCGTGGTTTTTTTCGTATCGAGGTTTTAGGTCAGGGACCTTTATATAGGCGAAGAGGCGGCGTCAGAAGGTCAACGAGGCGACGACACAACAGGGGGGCGTGGCCCCCCCTTGGTCGCGCCAGGGTAGTGTCTGGTGGGCCTGTGGCCCCCCTCTGGCCTCTCTCGGGTGTTCTGTAAGCTTCGCGTGATCCTAAGATGCCGGGCGTTGATTTCGTCCGATTCCGAGAATATTTCCTTACTAGGATTTCTGAAACCAAAAACAGCAGAAAACAGCAACTGGCCCTTCGGCATCTCGTCAATAGGTTAGTTCCGGAAAACGCATAAATATGACATAAAGTATGCATAAGACATGTAGATATCATCAATAATGTGGCATGGAACATAAGAAATTATCTATACGTCGGAGACGTATCAGCATCCCCAAGCTTAGTTCCTGCTCGTCCCGAGCAGGTAAACGATAACAAAGATAATTTCGGAGTGACATGCCATCATAACCTTGATCATACTATTGTAAGCATATGTAATGAATGCAACGATCAAAACAATGGTAATGACATGAGTAAACAACTGAATCATAAAGCAAAGACTTTTCATGAATAGTACTTTCAAGACAAGCATCAATAAGTCTTGCATAAGAGTTAACTCATAAAGCAATAAATTCATAGTAAAGGTATTGAAGCAACACAAAGGAAGATTAAGTTTCAGCGGTTGCTTTCAACTTATAACATGTATATCTCATGGATATTGTGAATGTAAAGTAATATAACAAGTGCAATATGCAAGTATGTAGGAATCAATGCACAGTTCACACAAGTGTTTGCTTCTTGAGGTGGAGAGAGATAGGTGAACTGACTCAATCATAAAAGTAAAAGAAAGGCCCTTCGCAGAGGGAAGCATTGATTGCTATATTTGTGCTAGAGCTTTGGTTTTGAAAACAAGAAACAATTTTGTCAACGGTAGTAATAAAGCATATGTGTTATGTAAATTATATCTTACAAGTTGCAAGCCTCATGCATAGTATACTAATAGTGCCCGCACCTTGTCCTAATTAGCTCGGATTACCGGGATTATGATCGCAATACACATGTTTTAACCAAGTGTCACAAAGGGGTACCTCTATGCCGCCTCGTACAAAGGTCTAAGGAGAAAGCTCGCATTGGATTTCTCGCTTTTGATTATTCTCAACTTAGACATCCATACCGGGACAACATAGACAACAGATAATGGACTCCTCTTTAATGCATAAGCATGTAGCAACAATTAATGTTCTCATATGAGATTGAGGATATATGTCCAAAACTGAAATTTCCACCATGGATCATGGCTTTAGTTAGCGGCCCAATGTTCTTCTCTAACATTATGCATGCTCTAACCATTAAATGAGTGGTAAATCTCCCTTACTTCAGACAAGACGGACATGCATAGCAACTCACATGATATTCAACAAAGAGTAGTTGATGGCGTCCCCAGGAACATGGTTATCGCACAACAAGCAACTTAATAAGAGATAAAGTGCATAAGTACATATTCAATACCACAATAGTTTTTAGGCTATTTGTCCCATGAGCTATATATTGCAAAGGCAAAGAATAGAAATTTTAAAGGTAGCACTCAAGCAATTTACTTTGGAATGGCGGAGAAATACCATGTAGTAGGTAGGTATGGTGGACACAAATGGCATAGTGGTTGGCTCAAGGATTTTGGATGCATGAGAAGTATTCCCTCTCGATACAAGGTTTAGGCTAGCAAGGTTATTTGAAACAAACACAAGGATGAACAGGTGCAGCAAAACTCACATAAAAGACATATTGTAAACATTATAAGACTCTGCACCGTCTTCCTTGCTGTTCAAACTTTTTACTAGAAATTATCTAGACCTTAGAGAGACCAATTATGCAAACCAAATTTTAGCAAGCTCTATGTATTTCTTCATTAATGGGTGCAAAGTATATGATGCAAGAGCTTAAACATGAGCACAACAATTGCCAAGTATCAAATTATCCAAGACATTTTATCAATTACCACATGTAGCATTTCCCGTTTCCAACCATATAACAATTAACGAAGCGAGTTCAACCTTCGCCATGAACATTATGAGCTAAGAACACATGTGTTCATATGAACCAGCGGAGCGTGTCTCTCTCCCACACAAGCATGATGGATCATATTTTATTCAAACAAAAACAAAAACAAACAGACGCTCCAAGTAAAGTACATAAGATGTGACCGAATAAAAATATAGTTTCAAGAGAAGTGACCTGATAAGTTGTCGATGAAGAAGGGGATGCCTTGGGCATCCCCAAGCTTAGACGCTTGAGTCTTCTTGAAATATGCAGGGGTGAACCACCGGGGCATCCCCAAGCTTAGAGCTTTCACTCTTCTTGATCATAGTATATCATCCTCCTCTCTTGACCCTTGAAAACTTCCTCCACACCAAACTCAAAGCAAACTCATTAGAGGGTTAGTGCATAATCAAAAACTCACATGTTCAGAGGTGACACAATCATTCTTAACATTTCTGGACATTGCTCAAAGCTACTGGAAGGTAATGGAACAAGGAAATCCATCCAACACAGCGAAAGAGGCAATGCGAAATAAAAGGCAGAATCTGTCAAAACAGAACAGTCCATAAAGACGAATTTTATTGAGGCACCAGACTTTCTCAGATTAAAATGCCCAAATTTAATTAAAGTTGCGTACATATATGAGGATTACTCACGTAAATTGGCATAATTTTCTGAGTTACCTACAGAGAATTAGGCCCAGATTCGTGACAGCAAGAAATCTGTTTCTGCGCAGTAATCCAAATCTAGTATGAACCTTACTATCAAAGACTTTACTTGGCACAACAATGCAACAAAACTAAGGTAAGGAGAGGTTGCTACAGTAGTAACAACTTCCAAGACTCAAATACAAAATAAAAGTACTGTAGCAAAATAAACACATGGGTTATCTCCCAAGAAGTTCTTTCTTTATAGCCATTAAGATGGGCTCAGCAGTTTTAATGATGCACTCGCAAGAGATAGTATTTGAAGCAAAAGAGAGCATCAAGAGGCAAATTCAAAACACATTTAAGACTAACATGCTTCCTATGAAAAGAAATCTTGTAAATAAACAAATTCATGAAGCATGATGCAACAAGCATAGAAAGATAAAACAAGTGTAACTTCAAAAATTTCAGCATATAGAGAGGTGTTTTAGTAACATGAAAATTTCTACAACCATATTTTCCTCTCTCATAATAATATCCAGTAGCATCATGAGCAAACACAACAATATAAGTATCACATAAAACATCTTTATTCACATGCATAAAAGTATCATTACCCTCCACATAAGCATAGTCAATTTTATTGGTAATAGTGGGAGCAAATTCAACAAAGTAGCTATCATTTTTATTCTCATCATCAAATATAGGAGGCATATTGTAATCATAATCAAATTTATCCTCCATAACAGGCGGTACTAAAAGACTACTATAATTATAATCATCATAAATAGGAGGCAAAGTATCATCAAAGTAAATTTTCTCCTCAATGCTTGGGGGAGTAAAAAGATCATGCTCATCAGAACCAGCTTCCCCAAGCTTAGAACTTTCTATATCATTAGCAACAATGGTATTCCAAGTGTTCATACTAATATGTTCCATGGGTTTTTTAATTTTCGCATCAAACCATCCATGTCTTAAATCAGGAAATAGAATAAGAAGCTCATTGTTGTCCATTATGCCAAACTAGTGTAAACAAGAAACAAAAAGATGCAATTGCAGGATCTAAAGGAAATAGCTTCGAGTACTTACAACGGTGCCGGAAAAGTGCTTAGTAGCCGAGATCCGGAGTGTGAGTACCTTTTACCTTTCCTCCCCGACAACGGCGCCGTAAAAGTGCTTGATGTCTACGGGTGCTTCTATTCTTGTAGACAGTGTTGGGCCTCCAAGAGCAGAGGTTTGTAGAACAGCAGAGCAAGTTTCCCTTAAGTGGATCACCCAAGGTTTATCGAACTCGAGGAGGAAGAGGTCAAAGATATCCCTCTCATGCAACCCTGCAACCACAAAGCAAGAAGTCTCTTGTGTCCCCAACACACCTAATAGGTGCACTAGTTCGGCGAAGAGATAGTGAAATACAGGTGGTATGAATAAATATAAGCAAGTAGCAACGGCACCGTAAAAGTGCTTTGCCCAGGATCGGCGTGTGGTTGATGGTGGTAATATTGCGGACGAGTAGAGATGCAGTAAAACAAGTAAACAAGCAGCGATAGCGATATTTAGGAACAAGGCCTAGGGATCATACTTTCACTAGTGGACACTCTCAACATTGATCACATAACAGAATAAATAGATAGATGCTAGACTCTACACTCTCTTGTTGGATGATGAACACCACTAACCGTGTAGGATTACACGAACCCTCAATGCCGGAGTTAACAAGCTCCACAATATTCGATGTTCATATTTAAATAACCTTAGAGTGCACGACAGATCAACATAACCAAACCAAGTACTAACATAGCATGCACACTGTCACCTTCACGCTACGAAAGGAGGCATAGATCACATCAATACCATCATAGCAATAGTTAACTTCATAATCTACAAGAGATCACAATCATAGCCTACGCCAAGTACTACACGATGCACACACCGTCACCATTACACCGTGCGGGAGGAATAAACTACTTTAATAACATCACTAGAGTAGCACACAGATAAATTGTGATACAAAACACATTGCAATCATAAAGGGATATAAATAAGCACTTCACTATGCCATTCATAACAGTGAATAAGTATTCTGTGAAATATAGCCTAAGAGACCCACACGGTGCACACACTGTCACCTTTACACACGTGGGACAAGGAGTCTCCGGAGATCACATAAGTAAAACCCACTTTACTAGCATAATGACATCTAGATTACAAGCATCATCATATGAATCTCAATCATGTAAGGCAGCTCATGAGATTATTGTATTGAAGTACATAGGAGAGAGATGAACCACATAGCTACCGGTACAGCCCCGAGCCTCGATGGAGAACTACTCCCTCCTCATGGGAGACAAGCAGCGTTGATGAAGATGGCGGTGGAGATGGCAGAAGTGTCGATGGAGAAGCCTTCCGGGGGCACTTCCCCGTCCCGGCGGCGTGCCGGGACAGAGACTCCTGTCCCCCAGATCTTGGCTTCGCGATGGCGGCGGCTCTGGAAGGTTTCTCGTACCGTGGTTTTTTTCGTATCGAGGTTTTAGGTCAGGGACCTTTATATAGGTGAAGAGGCGGCGTCAGAAGGTCAACGAGGCGACGACACAACAGGGGGCGCGGGCCCCCCTTTGGCCGAGCCAGGGTAGTGTCTGGTGGGCCTGTGGCCCCCCTCTGGCCTCTCTCGGGTGTTCTGGAAGCTTCGCGTGATCCTAAGATGTTGGGCGTTGATTTCGTCCGATTCCGAGAATATTTCCTTAATAGGATTTCTGAAACCAAAAACAGCAGTAAAACAAGAATCGGCCCTTCGGCATCTCGTCAATAGGTTAGTTCCGGAAAACGCATAAATATGACATAAAGTATGCATAAAACATGTAGATATCATCAATAATGTGGCATGGAACATAAGAAATTATCGATACGTCGGAGACGTATCAGTAAAGTAGGGAGGATATCATGAAAACATGTATCAGATTCTTCGAACATTATAATCTCCATGTTTTTGACTGTGTTCGCGAATATCAGATTTAATCCACTTCCGCCATCCATAAAGACTTTGCTCATATTGTATCCTCCTATTTGCGCCTCAACTACCAAGACAGCATGCCCTGGCTTTGGGACTGTCATCGGGTGATCCGCTCTGCTGAACAGGGTACTCTGAGACGACCAATCGATATATTCTGGAATATTTGCCATAGTACTTTCTGCCAGGTTGATTTCTTGAGTGAGCTTCTTTATCTCCCTTCTCGAAACACAAATTTTGTGGAACATACTCATATGTCCCCTCGGTGGAGGGAAGGGTTCATTAGGGTTTCGAGGCTGTACTTGTTGAACTTGGTGCTGAGGTAGTGGAGGTGGCGGAGGATTCGGCTGCTGCTGCTGGATAAATTTCTGCATCTCAATAAACTGTCGACAATCCCTGAGTAGATGACTCGACTTTTTCTTGTCATCCTTAGGATCAATTTATGCATGTAGGTAACAAGGAGCGTTTATCTGTTCAGCAGAAGGAAGTTCTGAGATCCTCGTGGGTTGTGGTTTGTATTTGCCACGATTCCCTTAATTACTGCGATTGTTGTCCTGTCGATCATCTCGCCTATCATCGTACCGATCATCTCGGCGGTCAGAATATCCTACAGCTACCATGTTGGTATCATCGTATCCGCGCTCCTTTATTTCTTACGGCGATCTCTTCGACTACCTGAGTCATGTCTCGGCTGGTCGTCGTCCTCATCGTTGCTGCGTGGCCGAGGCCTTCGTACGTTATCCTCGCCATCAGCCCAACTATTGGCGATTTTCATTAACTTGGTTATGGTTTTCGGCTTCTTCCGTCCAAGTTCCTCTATGTAAGATTCTCGTCGAATACCATCGCTGAAGGCGTCGATTGCTTTGTCGACAGAGACATCTTCGACAGCGCTAAGGAGTTTAGTGAACCTCCCGATGTACATGCGCATCGACTCCTTCAGCTTTTGCTGACAATGACGTAATTCCTCGATTCCAACAAGCCTTTTATGTGTTGCCTGGAATTTTTTGACGAAGGCATCAACCAGATCCTCCCATGACTTGACGGAGCCCTTCGGCAGACCTCTCAACCAAGCTCTTGCCGAATCCTTTAAGTAAAGCTGCAAGCATTGCATTGTCGCTATCTGATTTCCTTTATGCAGGATCACGGTCTGTAGATAATCGTCTAAACAGGACCTCGGCTCTTGCTGCCCGTCGTATTTTGCAGCATCAGTGGGGGTAGGTTTGAACTTTTTGGGCGGCATCGTCTCCCGGATTTTATAGCTTAAACAATCAGCTCCTCTCAATTCGCTGTCGTATTCTTGACTCTCTTCAGAATCATCGCTATCGTATTCTTCCCTCGCCGCTCGCCATCATTGAGCTTTATCAATCCTGCTCTGGGTAATATCATCTCGAGCATCTCTCGAACGATGCTTGGAGCCACTAGCCTGGTGTTTAGATTTCTCCTTCCGTGGAACAAGTTTATCTCCGTGGATCGCGAGGCTTTCCAGAGCACCTCGATGAGCTTGCGCCATAGGACCTTCGGGTGCTGGTTGCTGATTGATCAAGTAAGCCGCAAGGTTAGCGGTTGCCCCTTCAACTGTCTTTGGTCTCAACATATCCGCAGTGTCCGTAGTAATAAAAGATTTGGACAAGTTTGATGTTATTTCTCTTGCATCATCCTCCGAAAGTCGAGATAACCTTGAACGATGCCTCCTTGCACCTTGACTGCTTCGAGACGCGCTTGCATGTGAACCCCTACGACACTCGCTAGATTGTTCTGTTGCCAGTAGTCGCCGATTGAGATTGGTCTGTTCATTCGATAATCGTTCTCCATTCCTCTCCAAGATAGTACGATATGCATTAAGAGTCCCAACTGAAGTTCCGGCAGGAAGCGGTGTATTATCGGTTATGGCACTTCCCACTCTTCCTCCGCTATAGTGTAATCGCTATCATCATTACTGGCGTTGTTTTCCGAATTACGCCGTCTACCGGCGCGTGGAGTGCGATCTCCTTCTTCTCTTCCTCCGTTCGCCGCGTTCCGCGCGTTCAGGGTAGCATAGACCTGGTGACGCGCCATCCCCCAAGTGGCTGTCCTGGCAATGTTGTCGATGCTTTCCTCTCCCGACGAATATCCGGCGCTGCAGATGAACGGAGTACCGCTTGATCCCAATCCATGCCTGGTGTCGCAGTTTAAGCAGTAGTACGAAGTTTATATCGGATAACATAGAGCCAACGGATCCGAACGACATAGATGATATCGACCGAGGGGTTGATGGTGAAGAGGAATTTGTTGAGGCTGTCAAACCAGCCGATAAATCGACTGATGACGACGCGGTCGGTCCTACAATTGACGAAGATGGCTTCCTTGCTGATCTGGAGACGAACGGCTCATGCAGCCGAAGAATCCCTTCCGTGTTGATTTTGTAATGAACACTTCCAAACATCATACCCAAGGCTCCTTGCAGATCTGAAAAGGCTGGGCGGGACAAGTCGTTATGCGGAGTAAACTCGAAGGACCCGAACCGAATCGAGTTCCCCGAGCTTGGTGACGAATAAGCCGACGAAGACGTCGGCGGTGTTGACGAAACTGCCAACGACATGATCGAAATTGCCGATGCTGGGTCTTGCGCCAACACGTTTCCCACAGATGGCGCCAATTGTCGAGGGTACTCCCCGACAATGCCCTCCGTTTGGGACTTAGGGTAGATGGAATCATGTAGACTGACATGAGACATCGTTATCAAACAAGCGGGAAGAACGATTTACCCACGTTCGGGGCTCTCGATGAGGTAAAACCCTTACGTCCTGCCTGTCTGATCTTGATTATGAAAATATCAGGTTACAATGGGGTGCCGGAGGTTTCGGCTATGATCTCGTCGAGAGGCTAAGTTCTACGATGACCTAGCTCTAGACTTGCGGTGGCTATGATTACTATGATTGTGTGTTCGTCGGCAGATCCTCTCCTGGCCCTTATATAGCGAGCCAGGTCTCGAGAGATCTGTCCGGGTATGACTAGGTTACAAAGAGTCCTATGTTTAAACTTTCCTTGTTTCTTCGTCTTCTTGCCTTGCTTGTCAAGACTCCTCCCTTGAAACCGACATAGCGGCCCACCTTGGTCGATGGGTATTCTTCATGGCCCCCTGGTTGGGCTGCAAGAGGTAGCGCAATACTAGTTACCCGGAGGGTAATGCCCACATCAATCGCGCTAAACGGAAAAAAAAATTAGCACATAAAGTGATGTCGTAGACCTAAAATTGTTTTTCGTGGAATTTATTGAGGGACGGAAAGTGTGCCCCTAGTTCAAATCCGGTCAGTTTCCAGCGGATTCGGCGGGACACCGCATGAAGCCGTAGGGATTCCCAGATACTTAGCACGCACATATGGCATGTGATATGTGGTCCGGAGGCGGTGTCCTACCACTACGCGGAGGTCTTGTGCAATACTAAAATGCGCCCCATGTAGCTGCTTGACAAAAAAAAACCGTTTTGACAACCTAAAAATGAAAAAACCATCGCCCATGGGTCGGATTGGAAATCCGCTCCCGGGGCCTTGCCTCCCATCCCAGGGACCACACACGTGCCAAATATGGCCTCGTTCCGACAAACTATGCGGTGTCACCGGCCGTTTCCTACTCATTTGCCCTAAAAGTCATAGAACTCCGGACGTGATAGCCCTGTTTGTGAAGGGTTTTCCAAAATAATTGCCGTATCCTAATTCTGACTTTTGGAGTGGTTACTAGGACACATACTCCATGCGGCTCCGCGGGATTTTCTGACTTCGTTTAAATTGCCATTTGGTCAAATCGGGCCCCCATGGAGATGCGGTATGGCCGTACCGGGCGCGCTGGTGCACCCGTTCACCATCACGCTAAATGGAAAAAAATAGCACATAAAGTGATGTGTCGTAGACCTAAAAACATTTTTTTCGGAATTTATTGAGAGACAGGAAGTGTACCCCTAGTTTAAATCCGGCCAGTTTCCAGCAATTCGGTCGGACACCGCAGGAAGCCGCATGGATTCCTAGATAGCTAGCGCGCACATATGACATGTGATATATGGTTCGAAGGCGGTGTCCTACCACTACGTGGAGGTCTCGCGCAATATTAAAATGCGCCCCATGTAGCTGCTTCACAAAAAACTCGTTTTGGCACCCTGAAAATGAAAAAACCATCGCGCATGCGTCAGATTGGAAATCCACTCCCGGGGCCTTTCTTCCCATCCCAGGGACCCCACACGTGTCAAATATGGCCTCGTTCCGACAAATTATGCGGTGTCACGGAACGTTTCCTACTCATTTCCCCTAAGAGTCATAGAACTCCGGATTTGATAGCCCTGTTTGTGAAGGGTTATCCAAAATAATTGCCGTATCCTAATTCCGACTTTTGGAGTGGTTACTAGGAGTCTAGGACACATAAAATAACGTCATGCGGCTCCGCGGAATTTTCTGGCTTCGTTTAAATTGCCATCTGGCCAAAACGGGAACTCAAGAACATATAAGAAAGTGTTTGAATTATTAGTATGTTAACATGGTACTGTACATGATTCAAATATGTATGATTTTGACTTAAATGGATAGAGGATGTTTTTCTGAATATTTTGATACCTTATACGCATTTGTCTGACATCATATGAATTAGTTATGATTTTTACAAGATTAGACAAATTTGAAAATAGCCTACGCTGAGAGTGGCTGTCGGCGTAGCCCTGTCTACGCCTAGGGCCAAACATATGTCGAGGGCTGCCCTCGGTGTAGACCTCGCTACGCCGAGGGTCGGACTGCAGGCTGGCCTGGCCGAGCCATACGCCGAAGGCCCCAACTTTTGGCCGTCGGCGTATAGCCTGACCCTCGGCGTAGCCTCCTATTCCTGTAGTGGGTGCTTATAATCACTAGTAGTATATAGTTAAGAAACTCGAAAGTGTCTATTGAAAATTTCAAGCCTATAGCATTTGGGGTCAAGTATTACAGGAGATAAATACAAAGGTGAAAAGTAGGTTATACAAGTAAAAAATAATGTTGTAACTAGGATTAGTCAAGAAAATTCTACCTTTGCTGGCATATAATATTTTAAAAAAATAAAAAATGCTTAGGTTTGATCTTCCTTTTGCTTATATAAGCAATTATCGAGAAAAAATCTCTAACCGATCACCCATGCTAATACATGCTGACCAGTTGTGTTGACTGAAATAGACATTTCCTGTTGTTTATTCTTTGTTGCAGTACACATTTCTTATGACAAGTCATTCGCAGAAAATTAATGTTGAGCCCGCTGACTTTACGTGCATATTCTGCATTCGCAAATAGAAAACTTCAATCATCTATGGCTTCTCTATTTATTTCTTTTGCGAGGAAATCATCTGTAGCTTATATTAAATGGGAAAACGGCAACACTGTAACGAATGAAATGAAGAGGCTGATTAGATGAAATTGAGCCCATCTTCTCTGATTAGATGAAAACAACTGTCCTTTCAACTTCAGGTGCAGGCCATGGCCGGCAAAACAACACATTGTTTCATCGAGGAAGGCAGCAAGAAAGGATCTCAGGATAAACGGATAAGCAGGCGGAGACCTTCTCAATCTTCTTTTCTTCTTTCCCGGAACAAACCAATCCGAGGAAGATGTGCCTCACGCAGCGTCATGGGCGACGCTCGGGCGACTTGGGGGGCGACACGGGCTCCCCCCTCTCCCCGCGCCTCCGGTGGGCGGACGGCCGCCGCCGGGGTCGGCGCTCCGACGAGCTGCACCTCGCCAGGTCCTCCACGTTGGCCGGCAACAGGTACGCCGCCCTCCTGGTCAACTCCGATGGGGATCTCTCCGAAGACGACGTCGACGCAGTTTTTCTCCCCCGTCCTGCTCCGATCTCGCTCGGCTGCTTCTTCACGGGACCTGGGCTGAGGGAGCCCTCGTCGCCGGCGCGTTGCGCTCCTGTTCCTCCGGATTCCGCGGCGACCCCGACGGGCGGGTGTCCTCCGCCGCCGATCTTTGTTTCGGCCAGCACGGACTTCCCTCCTCTCCCCTCTCATGGTGAGCGGGGGAGATCTCCTTCCTTACCGCCTCCGCCTCGGGAGATCCGCATCGGGGCGGTGTCTGTGCCCTTGGAGGTTTGCCTGTCCGCGCCGGCGCCGGCGGCGCCGCCCGGCGGCGGGGATCTAGGGTTTCTGCTCCCCATGGACGCGGGCGGGCCCGTCCTGGCAGACCGCTTCTCTGTGGGCCGGCCAGGCCTGTTGGGCCAAGGGGCAGGTGGGCCTCTGGCCTCGGTGCCAGGTGCACAGCCCAACTCGCCTGCGTCGTTTGTGGATGGCTCACACGTGTCTTTAGGGCGGGGATCGACGGCTGAGATCGCCTCCTTGGATAAAAGGTGTAACTGGGACAACTCTACCCCTCCGCCGCCGGTACTTAAGTGGCTGTGGCTCCGAGCTGGAACCCTAGATCCAGATCTTGGCTTTCCTGCTCCCGGTCGAGACATCCGCAGAAATCGCCGCCACGCCAAATCCCTCCACCACTCCACTGACCCCTCCTCCGGCGAGCTTGTCTGGTCCTTGAGCCCCATGGAGCGGGAGCGCAGCTACAGGGGCAAGCGCCCGTTCGAGGCCATCGACGACAACCGCGAGAGATCCAGGGACCGCGATCTCCGCCAGCGTCTGGAACGCGAAGAAGAAGAACATCGTCGCCAGCAAGCCCATCGCGACCTTACCAGAGACAGGGAGCGCTCTGGTTACAACCAACCCCGCAGATCTGAGCACACGCAATATCCTCCCCCGCCACCTCCTCCTCCCCCAGCTGGACCGCGAGGGCGCGACCATGCTCGGGGAGGACAGAAGAGACAGCATCGCGCGCCTAGACTTCCTCAGGGGGCTGGCACTGCCCAGGCGGCTCCCGGTCCGGCTGCTGGAGGGTCCAACAGCGCCGGCCAGGACGCAACCCACATTACTTGCTACAACTGCGGAAATCAAGGACATGTCCAGGCAGAATGTACCGCGGAAGCTTTCTGTGTGAAGTGCAAGAAACACGGTCATCCAACAGCTATGTGCGCCTCCTTTTCCAAGAGCCTGGATCCCTACTGGGCGGGATTCGGAGGAAACCGCCGAGGTTTCGTCTGCTGTGAGGTTCCCACCCGCAACCAACGCCGCCCTTATCATCCTTGAGAAAGAGGGCCTCAATGAAGAACAGCTGGAGGATGAACTCAAAGATTTGGTTGATGAGAATTGGACTTGGCAGGTGCGCAAGCTGAACGGCTCCGATTATTCCGTTGTCTTCCCGTCCAAAGAAAGTCTGCGGATGGCGATCCGAGGCGGCGGCATCACCCTGCCCATGAGCAAGACCAAGGCCATAGTTACTGTTCCCACGGACGACCCGCTGGTGGTGGAGAAGCTGGAAGAGGTGTGGGTTCACCTCATTGGAGTTCCGCCCCCCCTTCGCCGCGCAGATCGCCTCCTCCTTAGCACCCGCGAAGTGGGCAGGCCCATCGCGGTGGACGTGGAGTCACTTGACCATCCCAATGGCCCCATCAAGATGGCTTTTGGTTGCCAAGTCCCTGTTCAGTTGCAAGAGCACATCACGCTGTTTGTGAATATGCAAGGCTTCCGGATCCGTATCGTCCCCATCTCCAAGGACTTGGCGGCGGAAACAAACAACGACCCACCCTCTCCACCGGCCAGAAACGGAGAAGATGACAAAGAGGAAGACCAGGAAGAGACTGACGAAGACAGGTGGGACCAGGGACGCAAGAAACACTCCGACAAGAGCAAGAACACCCCTGCTTCCGCTCCGGCAGGGGGAAAGGAGGGCTTTGCGAGGAAATCTGTTCCGCAAATGACCACAGAAGGGTACCCCTCCCCCTGCTCACCCTCTGCCTGTCGCTCCAAGGACTCTCAGTCCAAGATGATCACGCTCCCGGCAACTGCTTTCACTCAGTATGGTTCGAATCTCACGGAGAATGGTGACATATTTCCCACTGTGGCCAACATAATCAAGCAAGTGCTCGTTTCCCCGCCTGCCTCGTCCCCTCGACATTCAGACCTGGAACAGATACAGCTTTCTACCTCTCTGTCTGAAGAAACTGAGGAGGGACAATCCTATCTCACGCCGGGGAAGGCACTGGCCTTGGGGGCCGAGGAGAAACAAGAGATAGGTTGGCACAGCCCGGCTTCGGGGGAATCCACGGCCTCCGCTCTTCGGGCCAGCGAAAGACGCAGCAAAAGCAACAATGACCGCCCATCTAGGAAGCTCATGCTGGAAGCCGCTGGGTCTCAACTCTTCGCGGAGGAAACCGACGTCCCTGGGACGGACGTGACAAAGACTTCGCTGCACCAGGCCCCTGCCATCAAGGACGTCTCAGCAACTCCGCAAGCTCTTCTGGAAGAATCTCCCATTCCGGCGCTGGGGGCGTCGGTGGCCCGTGCGCCCCGTACCAAGATTTCCACCGCTGAAGCACTAAGGAAGAGCGCAAGGAGCGCGGGGGTGGCGGACGAGCCGGTGCTGGCCAGAGCCATCCGCCACGCCGCTGTCAAAAACGCTTCTCCCTCTGCCAAGCCAGGTAACGTCGACGCATCCAACTTTACTGCTTTCCAATCCGTTCCTATTGATAAATTGCTCTCGGTGGCGCACGATAGCTGTGTTATCTTCCCTTCCTCCTCTCTGGGCCCTCCCGAGAAAATTATCTCCTTGATACAAGCTAGGGAGCTTGCTCAAGCTGATCTGGCAGCGGCAAGACACAATGCAGAGATTGAGGCGGCAAAGGCCCAGGCGGCGGCCACGACAGAACAGGACCCCCAGGTGCCACAAGAAGGGTCTGTGGCACAAAGTGGGGAGGATAACTCCTTCGCTGATCCTAAGGACAAACCAGCTAAGAAAAGGAAGGTGATGAAGAAACAATACCCTGTGGGACCAAGACCGCTAACCCGCCAAGCACGGGCTCTAGGGAAGGTTTCCAAATGAGATGCCTATTCTGGAATATCCGGGGGTTCGGTCGTAGGGGGCGACGAACTCTCCTGAAGGATTACCTCCGTGAGCACAAGATTGACATAGTGATTCTCCAGGAAACAATCAGGCAAGACTTCACAGACTTGGAACTCCGCAGCCTGGAAGTGGGAGACAAGTTCTTCTGGTGCTGGCTCCCGGCTAATGGGCATTCCGGGGGCACTCATGGGAGTCCGCGACAGTAGCTTTGAGGTTGGAGTGGTGGATATGGGTCAATTCTACCTTAGCACCTCCATCCTCAATCGGGCGAACAAGCGCATCGTGACGATCATTGGGATTTACGGACCTGCGGATCATGGGCGATCCGGGGCTTTCCTTGAGGAAATTTCGGCCAAGGTGGCCGGAACCAACTCTCCCTCCTCATGGGCGGAGACTTTAACCTTATCAGGGCAGCCTGCGACAAGAACAACGATCGTCTGAACTGGAGACTCATTGATCTTTTTAACGAGCACATTGCGGCCTGGGCTCTTCGGGAAATTCCGCGCTCCGGGGCGCGGTTTACCTGGACGAATCGTCAGCTCAACCCAGTTCGCTCGGTCCTCGACCGTGTTTTCATCTCTCCGTCTCTGGAAGGATTTTTCCCTCTGTGCTCTCTCTCTGCGGAAACGAGCCTGGGATCTGATCATACCCCACTCATCTTTGACTCCGGCGAAGGGCGGCCGGAGCGAAGTAATCGCTTCTTCTTCGAATCGGGATGGTTCGAACGCCAGGACTTCATGCCCATGCTCCACAACGTCTGGAACAATCTCTCGGCCAAAGTGGGAGGCCGGGATATCATTGACCGGTGGCGGTTCATGTCTGGTAGCCTTCGCCAACATCTTCGAGGTTGGGCTCGCAACGTGGGCATGGCTAGCAAAAGGGAGAAAGAAAACCCGATGGCCCAAATCATGCAGCTGGATGTGCAAGCCGATTCCAGTGGGCTGGATGAGGATGATTGGGCGCTTAGATACTATCTTGAAGATCAACTCCTCCAAATCGTGAGTGCGGAGGAAGAATATTGGCGCCAAAGAGGAAGGATCAAATGGGCCCTCCAGGGGGATGCCAACACGGCCTACTTCCATGCGGTGGCCAATGGACGGAGACGTAAGTGCTCGTTTTCCTCGCTTAATATTGGGAACGAGATCACGAATGACCCCAGGAAGATTCAAGCTGCCATTTATGACTTTTACCGTGGCCTGCTCGGATCGGAGGGGAGCCGATCCTGTACCCTATCCCCAAGGACATGGGCGCCAAACGCCCAAGTTTCGATCGAGGACAACAACCAGCTGATGCTGACTTTCTCTGAGGAGGAGCTTGATCTCATCGTCCGGGAGATGAAATCTGACACGGCTCCGGGCCCCGACGGTTTCCCTGTTCTGTTTTTCAAACGCTTCTGGCCCAATGTTAAACGGGGGGTTCTCCACATTCTCAATGATTTTATGCTGGGACGCATAGACATCTCTCGCCTTAATTTCGCCATCCTCACTTTGATCCCCAAAGTCCCAGGGGCGGACAATGTCGCCCAGTTTCGCCCAATTGCCCTCATTAACGTGATCTTCAAAATCGTGTCTAAGGCGTTTGCGTTTCGTCTAGATCCCATTGCGCAAAAAACCATCAGTTTGAATCAGACGGCCTTCATCAAAGGAAGGAACTTGTTGGAAGGCCCTCTCGCACTCCTTGAGATTGTGCATGAGTTGCGCTCTAAGAAATTAGGAGGGGTTCTCCTTAAGATCGACTTCGAGAAGGCTTACGACCGGGTTAACTGGGAGTTCCTGGCCGAAGTGCTTCGGTGCTAAGGCTTTGAAGAAGCCTATATCCACAGAGTACTGCAGCTCGTTTCCGGCGGGCAGACGGCCATTTCAATCAACGGTGTGATTGGCCCGTATTTCAGGAACAAAAGAGGGGTGCGCCAAGGGGACCCGTTATCTCCTCTCCTGTTTAACTTCATCGGCGAGGCTCTGTCGGGTATCCTCTCTGCCGCGGGGGCAGCAGGCCACCTTCAGGGTGTGGTACCCCACCTGATCCCTGGCGGGATCTCACACCTCCAGTATGCGGATGATACGCTCATCCTTATCCAAAACACGGAAGACAACATAGCCAACCTCAAATTCTTGCTAATGTGCTTCGAAGACATGTCCGGCTTGAAAATCAACTATCATAAGAGTGAAGTCATTGTTATGGGCCAGCCTTTGGAGGAACAGCAAAGAGTCGCAAATAAGCTGAACTGTAAATGCGGCGCCTTCCCTTTCATGTATCTTGGGCTCCCTATCTCGGACAGGAAGCTCCGTCTGGAACAATGGTTGTTCTTGGTCCGCAAGCTGGCCGGCAGGATTGAACCGTGGCTCAGTAAACTTCTCACCTCCGGGGGACGCCTAATCCTGTCCAACGCGTGCCTTGATAGTATTCCAATTTTTGCCATGGGTCTCTTCCTTCTACATGATGGGATTCATGCTAGATTTGACTCACACCGCTCCAAATTCTTCTGGGAAAGGAGCGGGCAACAAACGTAAATACCATATGGTCAACTGGCCCTCGGTTTGCCGGCCGAAATCCGCGGGAGGATTAGGCTTTCTTAACTCAAAAAAGATGAACATTGCTCTGCTGTCCAAGTGGATTTGGAAGCTGTATCAAGACGAGGCTTCTATCTGGGCGACGATCCGCGACGCCGATAACCTGTTCGAGGGCACCGGACACGGGGGCTCGCAATTTTGGAAAAGCCTTCACAAAATTAAACACTTCTTCAAGCTGGGTGCGAAACACGTCATTGGGGATGGACGTCGCACTTTGCTTTGGTATGACCGGTGGTGCGGTAACCAACCCATCAAAGAGCTGTTCCCAGACCTCTTCAACATCTGCTCTAACCCAAACCTCACGGTGGCTGCGGCCCTAGAGGCCGGGGACAGCAATATCACCTTCCGCCGCTCTCTCAATCTGGAAGGACGGCGGCAATGGAGCGATCTGGGGAGGCTCATTGAACCCTTCTCCCTTTCGAGTGACAAAGACAAAGTATCCTGGCATTTAGAACCTTCGGGCAAGTTCTCCGTTCAATCTTTGTATGCCAAACTTTCGCAAGGGGCTTCGGTTGCTTTCCACAAGGACGTCTGGTCAGCCAAAGTCCCTCTCGAAGATTAAGATTTTCGCTTGGCAGCTCATCCTCGACAGACTTCCCTCCAGCAAGCAAATCGCGACGCGCCACGGCCCCGCCTCGGGTAACTGCGCCCTCTGTGGCCAAATGGAAGATGCGGGCCATATTTTCTTCGCTTGCTCTATTGCAAAATTCGCCTGGAGTGCAATCCGTGAGATCCTCGACTGTAACTGGAATCCTGGAAATTTCCCACAGTTCCATGCTATTCTTTCCAACCTTGCGGGAAGGGCCCGTAGGCTTCTGTGGTTTCTCTTTCTCGCCCAATCTTGGGCCCTGTGGAACATTCGTAATAAACTCACTATTGAAAAGAAAGTGATTAACCATCCCGCTAACGTGATTTTCAAAACTGCTCTCTTTATACAGCTATGGAGCGTCAAGGCAAAGTCAAGCGACAGGGAGGGCCTCCGGTGGGTGGAGAACAAGCTGAGGGAGCTATACGCCGCCGTGAGACCAGGACAACCAAGCCAGTGAAGACTTAGCATTTCTTGGCCCTGGAGCGTGCCCCTGCTTTTCCTGTGTTTCGTCTTATCACCGTTGTTCTTCCCCTAGTCTGGTGTTTCTTTTGGCTAAGCTGTATGCCGCAGCACTGTAAACCTTGTTAAACCTGAGGGCTTTATTAATTTAAAGTCGGGCACGCTGTTGCCTTTTATCTAAA
>NC_061513.1:338306342-338321653 GCF_022539505.1 Lolium rigidum | reverse complement strand
GAATCGGAGTCGGAGGGGCCACGGGCTGCCCAAACCATAGGGCCCCCCCCCTGGCCGCGCCGGGGTGTGGTCTGGTGGCCCTGTCCCCCTTCTCTGGCAGTTCTCGTGTGTTCTGGATGGTTCCGGGAAAAATAGGAATCTGGGTCTTGATTTCGTCCGATTCCGAAAATATTTCTTTACTAGGATTTCTGAAACCAAAAACAGCAGAAAACAGCAACGGCCTTTCGGCATCTCGTCAATAGGTTAGTTCCGGAAAACGCATAAAAATGATATAAAGTGTGAACAAAACATGTTGGTATTGTCATAAAACAAGCATGGAACATCGGAAATTATAGATACGTTGGAGACGTATCAGGGATATTGCAGCAGATCAGCAGATTGTGGTTCATGCTGGAGAGGATCTTGCCATTGTGCCTTTTAATCAAATGGGTGAGGGGCTGCAGAATATTGTTCAAGCTTATCAGGATGAAGAGGATGCTGCTCTTGAGGATGGCATGATTCTCCAGGATAATGCAATGGATCTGCAGGAAAACAATAATGTAAATGCTTTGCAATTGTTGGAGAATGTTGACCTGGTGCCTCCCCATGAAGCTCATCTGGTGATTGGCAGGGTGGAAACACATTTCTTCAATATCCCTGAAGAGAATGACCTTACCAAAAAGTTTTCCAAGCAAGGGCTGAAAATCTGGGAGAGTTACTTTGCTCCTCACATGCTTGCCTCATCTGCAAATGCTTATACCCATGATATCCCTGTAAGTTGGTTTAACTTTGTTACACTCATGCTCATGACTCCTGAAAAATTTGATTGGGCCAAGGGTTTCTTATCCTCACAATTATGGAATATTATTAAGGAATCTGTTGCCTATGAACACACTATATCTTTTGTTATCCCTGATAAGTGTGTTGCTGATCAGGCTCCTGTCTGTAAGATGTTGGAAGATTTGCATGAGAGTCCTAATGGAAGTTCTCTGGGTGTTTTCACAACAGATCTCTCTCCTAAGAAGAAGAGAAGAGATGGAAAAGTACCTCTGGTTGAATCAGAGGTAAGGAGAAGCCCTAGATTGAATATCTTAAATGATGGATATAAAAATCATGTCAACTGTGTGGATAAGAACTGCTTAACTTGCAATGCTGCTCCTCCTTTAATTAATACCAAAGTAGTAAAAAACTTGGCTACTTCTTTCTGTAAGGTTCATGAGGATGGTCTGGACAAGAAGTTACAGAAGAAAGGCAAGTTGGAGTCAAAGAAAAAGGCTCCAGGATCTGCTCATGAGGCCCCAGCTGCAAATGCCAAAGTAACTAGAGGAAAAAGCCAAGCAAGCTCTGGAGAAAGTAATAAGGAAAAGGGAGCAAGTGCTGCTGATGGAGTAGCACCACAAGCCAAAAAAAGGCTCCACAAATAGTTCCTTATGTTAGAAATCTTAGCAGCTTTTGTGGCAGTGAAGGATGTTTCTTTTGTTGCATGTAAGGTCTGGAAGACATGTCAAAACTTGTCAAGTTTGCTTTTGTGGATGATATTCTGGAATATGTCCTTTGTAATGATCTATGTTACTTGTGCTTGCTTGAAATTTCACTGGTTTCTTTCTATTCTGCCTGGGTTCTTCTTCAGCTTGATAGCACTTCACATATACTCAAGTGATTGTACAAAAAACCATCATAGTTTCTTATGGAGCACAACAAATCATGGAAAATTTTGAATTGGAATTTGAGAGGTATCAATTCTGAAAAGAAATGGGTTGCTCTAGCTAGTAAAATTGAAGAATCCAATTGTGACATTATCTGTCTACAAGAAACAAAAAGGGAATCATTTGATTTGGACTATATTAAGAAATTCTGTCCTAAAAAGTTTAATAAATTTGAGTTTCTCCCATCAGTGGGTGCTTCTGGAGGAATTATCATTATTTGGTGCAGCTCTTTATTCACTGGCACACCTGTCTTTTCGTAATGAGTTTTCCATCTCTATACAGTTCACTTGCAATATCTCAGCTAGTACATGGATTTTGACTAATATCTATGGCCCAAGTCAGGCTGATAGAAAGGCAGATTTTATTGAATGGTTCTCCAACATAGATATGCCTGTTGACATGGATTGGTTGATTATGGGGGATTTCAATTTCATCAGAAAACCTTCAGATAGAAACAAGCCAGGAGGGGACTTAAATGGAATGCTTTTATTCAACGAGGCAATCAGTAACCTTGGATTGGTAGAATTACCACTAAAAGGTAGAAAGTACACCTGGAGAAATATGCAACAAACACCTCTCCTTGAAAGATTAGACTGGTTTTTCTCTTCATCATCTTGGACTGTTAGCTATCCTTCAACTCTGGTTTTCCCTCTTGTTAAGCCAACTTCAGACCATGTTCCCTGTGTCATTACCATTGGAACAAAAATACCAAAGGCAAGAACTTTCAGATTTGAGAATTATTGGTTACAACATAGTGATTTCAAAAGCATAGTGCAAGCAAGTTGGAACATTCCTGTTGGTCATTCTGATCCAGCCAAGAAAGTCACTGCTAAGTTGAAAAATCTAAGGAGAAGTATTAAGCTCTGGGCAAAAAATTTACCCTGCTTAAGAATGCTCATTGACAAAGTTAATCTAGTTATTACTTTTCTGGATAATGTTGAGGAATTAAGAACTCTTTCCCTTGAAGAATGGAATTTGAGAGATATTCTTAAAGATCATGTGATAACTTTGTTACAAAATCAGAAGGCTTACTGGAAACAAAGGGGGAAAATAAAATGGGTCAAGCTTGGAGATGCAAATACCAGATTTTTCCATACAAAAGCAACAATAAATTATAGACACAACTATATTTCAATGCTAGTAAATGACAGTTTGGCTGAAATCTCTGATCATGATGGAAAAGCAGATATTCTGTGGAAGGCATTCAAGGAGAGGATGGGTATGACTGATAATCCCTCTATGCAGTTTGATTTACAAGAGCTTTTTGGTACCAATGTAAATACAGACACTTTTGCACATTTGGAAGTACCTTTTTCTGATAAGGAAATTGATGATATTATTAAGGACCTGCCTAATGACAAATCTCCAGGACCTGATGGATTCAATAATGAATTTTTCAAGAATTGTTGGTCAATTATTGGTCCAGATGTGAAAGACATGATAAGAGCTTTCTATGAGGGTGATTTAAACTTGGAAAGTATCAACTCCTCATACATTACTTTAATTCCAAAGATTGACACTCCTTTGCTTCCAGGAGATTTCAGACCTATTTCCTTGCTAAATACAGTGCTTAAAATCATCACCAAACTTTTAGCAAACAGATTGCAAAAGATCATTCTTCAGCTAGTGCACAAGAATCAATATGGTTTTCTTAAGCAAAGATCTATTCAAGACTGCCTGGGATGGGCTTTTGAATATCTCTTCCAGTGTCATAAATCAAAAGAGGAGATTGTCATTCTCAAGTTAGATTTTGAAAAGGCTTTTGATAAGATAGAGCATAACACAATTCTAGAAATCTTGAAAGCTAGAGGATTTGGGGAAAGATGGATTAAATGGATTCATCTAATTCTTAGTTCTGGAACTTCTGCTATTCTTCTGAATGGAACTCCTGGAAAGAAATTCTATTGTAAGAGAGGGGTTAGACAAGGAGATCCCCTCTCCCCCCTTCTTTTTGTGTTAGCAGCAGATCTTCTTCAGACCATCTTGAATAAAGCTATGGCTCAAGGCTTAATAGACAAACCAATTCCTTCAGCTGCCTGTCCTGACTTTCCAATTGTGCAATATGCTGATGACACTCTGGTTGTGATGAAGGCAGATGCCAGAAATCTTATCTGCCTTAAGGCTTTGCTACAATCTTTTGCTGATTCCACTGGGCTGAAAGTAAATTACAATAAATCAAACATGATACCCATAAATTTGAGTGAGGAAAGGCTGAATCATCTGTCTGCAACAATGAATTGTAAAAAAGGTTCTCTTCCTTTCACTTATCTTGGACTACCTTTAAGTATTGTGAAACCTTCCATGGAGCATTTTTTACCCATTGTTCAAAGAGCACAAGCTAGGCTAGGAGGGATTGCAGATTTCTTAAACTATGGAGGAAAATTACAGTTGGTGAAATCAGTCCTGGCCTCAATGCCAATTTTCTTCATGTGTTGCTTTGATGTACCTGTGGCAATAAAGGAACAAGTGGTAAAGTACATGAGACATTGTTTATGGAGAAAGAAAAATTCTGAGGTCCAAGCAAATGGCTCTGCTCTTATAGCATGGAAAAAATTTTGCAGACCTAAAGAACAAGGTGGTTTAGGTGTGCTCAATCTGGATATTCAAAATAAAGCTCTTATGTTAAAGAATCTGCACAAATTCTTCAACAGTCATGATATACCTTGGGTGAAATTAATCAGAGAAGCATATTACTCAAATGACAATATTCCCACACACAAGTCAGATGCCTCTTTCTGGTGGAAATCTCATCTTAAGTTGCTTGACATCTACAAATCTATGGCAAGATGCAATATTGGAAATGGAAACACTGTGAACTTCTGGACTGATCTTTGGGAACATAATTGTTTACAACACAAATTTCCTCATCTTATAACTTTTGCCAAACACATCGATTGGTCTGTGGCAAAGGTGGTCAATACAGAATATCTGGAAGATCTTTTTCATCTGCCTCTCTCCCAGCAGGCTTATGTGGAGTTTCAGAGTTTGGAAAGTTTATGCCAAAATACTCTCACAATCATTCAAGAAGGAAATAAGGATAATTGGACATACATTTGGGGGAGTGCAGAATTTTCTTCACAAAGAGCATATAAAGCTATGATTGGATCCATTCCAACACCAAAGATTTTTACATCTATTTGGGAATCCTCTTGTCAAGCAAAGCATAAGTTCTTCTTTTGGCTATTACTTCATGATAGATTAAATACAAGAAATCTTTTGAGAAGAAAGAACTTTCAGTTACAATCTCATAATTGTGCGGTGAGAAACTGCAATACAGAAGAAACTCTTGTGCATCTTTTCTGGACATGTCCATTTGCGGACCAATGCTGGGATTTTGTATGTCCACAACGGAATAAAAGATTATCTATACTAGAGGCTCTAGAGGAAATGAAGAAAAGGATCAATCTACCTTTTGCTATGGAGATCATTATGTTGTCTGCTTGGGGCATTTGGATTATCAGAAATAACAAAGTTTTTAAAGATCAGAATGCAGACTTAAATAGTTGGAAAGCTATATATCTTCAAGAACTAAGGCTTCTAGTGCACAGAATGAAGAAAAAACACTTAGCTCTTTTCAAGGATTGGATGCAGACTCTGTCTTAGTTATTTTCTTTTTCTTCTTCTTTCTTTCTCCTTTTGAGAGTTTCTCACTCTCTCTTTGTAATACATACTCTGTTTTTTGCTTTAATAAATAAATAATAAAAATTGCAGTGGGTTTTACCCACTGTTTTACCTTAAAAAAAAAACCTACGAACATGAACCACAAAGGTGATACTATTGTTGTCAATAGAAGAGTAAAATGAATCTTCACTATAGTAGGAGAGACAGACACCCGCAAAGCCACTCATGCAATACAAGTTGCATGTCGAGCGTGGAGCAAATCTCATGAACGCGGTCATGTAAAGTTAGCCCGAGCCGCTTCATCCCACTATGCCACAAAGATGCAAAGTACTCAAACTAAAGATAACAAAGCATCAACGCCCACAAACAATTATGTTCTACTCGTGCAACCATCTATGCATAGACATGGCTCTGATACCACTGTAGGGATTCGTAGCATAGAAAACAAAAAATTTCCTACCGCGAGAACGCAATCCAAGCCAATATGCAATCTAAAAGACGGTAGCAACAAGGGGATGAACGAGACTAACCCTTGAAGATTTCCAAAGCCTACGAGATTGGATCTCGTTGTTGCAGAAGATGATCACTTGCCGCTTTCAAAAGCGCGTAGAAGATCTTGACGGTGCCACAATCGGGCGGCACCTTCGTACTCGGTCACACGTTCGGTGTTGATGAAGATGACGTCCTTCTCCCCGTTCCAGCGGGCAGCGGAAGTAGTAGATCCCCCTTGAATCCCGGCAGCACGACGGCGTGGTGGCGGTGTTGATGGAGATCTCCGGCGGAGCTTCGCTAAGCGTATGCGGGAGAGGTGGAGGAGGAGGGGCGGCTAGGGTTTGGGGAGAGGGGGTGGCCGGCCACTAAGGGGTGCGGCCAAGCTATGGCTTGAGGTGTCCGGGACTCCGCCTTCCATAGTGATTTCTTCCGAACTTTTCTAGAACCTTCTAGAACCTTCCATAAATGCACCGGATCATTTTCAAACTTATAAAATGACTTCCTATATATGAATCTTATTCTCCGGACCATTCCGGAACTCCTCGTGATATCCTGGATCCTATCCGAGACTCCGAACAAAACTTCGAACTCCATTCCATATTCAATATCTACTAATACGACATCAAACCTTAAGTGTGTCACCCTACGGTTCGCGAACTATGTAGACATGGTTAAGACCTCTCTCCGACCAATAACCAATAGCGGGATCTGGAGATCCATAATGGCTCCCACATATTCAACGATGACTTAGTGATCGAATGAACCATTCACATACGATACCGATTCCCTTTGTCACGCGATATTTTACTTGTCCGAGGTTTTGATCATCGGTATCTCTATACCTTGTCAACCTCGTCTCCTGACAAGTACTCTTTACTCGTACCGTGGTATGTGGTCTCTTACGAACCATTCATATGCTTGCAATCTATTTAGACGACATTCCACCGAGAGGGCCCAGAGTATATATATCCGTCATCGGAATGGACAAATCCCACTGTTGATCCATATGCCTCAACTCATACTTTCCGGATACTTAATCCCACCTTTATAACCACCCATTTACGCAGTGGCGTTTGATGTAATCAAAGTACCTTTCCGGTATAAGTGATTTACATGATCTCATGGTCGAAAGGACTAAGTAACTATGTGTCGAAAGCTTATAGCAAATAACTTAATGACGTGATCTTATGCTACGCTTAATTGGGTGTGTCCATTACATCATTCATATAATAACATAACCTTGTTATTAATAACATCCAATGTTCATGATCATGAAACTATGATCATCTATTAATCAACAAGCTAGTTATACAAGAGGCTTACTAGGGACTCATTGTTGTTTACGTAACACACATGTATCAATGTTTCGGTTAATACAATTATAGCATGGTATATAAACATTTATCATAAACACAAAGATATATAATAACCACTTTTATTATTGCCTCTTGGGCATATCTCCAACATTATGTGCATCAATTGATGCAGAAACCGGGATCGTCTAGAAATACCATTGCCTAAAAAATTATTTTTAATCTAAAAAATCTGAAAATAAATTTGAGGTGAACATCCAAATATTCTATGTCCGCACATAAAATTTCAACATTTTTGTGTAAAAAGTACAATCTTTGGTGCTTATACCTTCTCATGAGATGTTCATTTTTGTCTTTTTTACACGGCCCACAAAAGGTATCCTTTTCTCACAAAATGGCGTGTGTTGACAACATATCCGGATGTACATCTAGATTTTTTGCAAATGTTTTTAACTTTTAAAATATATTTAAAATGATTTTTTATAATAGATGTATTTAAACCTATGAGCCAAAACACCATGTTCCGGGGCCATCCTCCTTTTCAAACAAAATAGTGGCAATGATAGAAGACTCTACTCTTCCATCCCAAAAAAACAAGAGGCCCAAAGGTAGGGTAAAATAGCGCGACCACCCTGGCCCAGCGGTCAAAGCCCCAACACCAGGGGATACTAACAACTATAATATTAGTTATTGTACCTACATGTATAATAAATATCTTGAAAATAATCCAACCATCGCAGGCAAATACATATCACATGCTAATATAGACACATAAGCACATGTGTACATGATTATTAATAAACAATGTCTACCATACAATTTTCTGTAATTTCGTTTAACTATGTTTGTCTGATTTATGCTCCAAGTGGATTCATTCCTATACTTATTTTCATGAGTTAAGATGATTTTATTTGATAAAACAAATATAAGCACGTGTGTACATGATTATTAATAAAATTTACGTCATTCAGTGCCAAATACAAAGCAAACACAAGTTTCAGACAAACTACCCAACTCACTACCACATGTAAAACACATTTGACAGCCATTAAAGCTGCATGGAAACCATTAGATTGCATACTCCTCACAAGAACCTTATTTTAGTTTATTTTCTTGTAACTAATCATATACTAGAAATTGTAGGCAAGATATTTGTTGAAATGTACACTTTAAAGATATGTGCTAAGACATTGAAGAATATAAAAATTACAGACACGCATGCATATTTAATGCAAGTTCATACATTAATCTATGGAGGCATATAATTCAGTTATTTTAACTTTTCCCACATTTAATTAAATATTTATTAATCGTGTAAGTGACATTGTATCAAAAAGGAAAAAAATACTTATGTTGCAAGATTGACACAATCTAAATTCAGCATTGTATGCGTTTATTTTTCAATGATATATGTTAGTAATGTATAGAACATGGCATACTTAATATTTTGCAAAAAAATATTATTAAGTAGAAGTACTTAATTTATACATTTCTAACAAATTACATGGAAGCATAAAATTCTTGTATAAATAACTCACATGTGCCAAATAAATTTTTGGATCGTCATGAGCAGGATAGGTGCGGTAAATTGGATTTCAGAAACACATACTTGCTCGATATGCCTTAAATAATAAGCTACGTTGTGTCTATATATTTCTATACCACAATAAAGTGTATCAGTATCGATTTCTATGAGCCATTTGATCTCTCTCATCGGATGGCCTGCATTCAATGGTCTAAAATCAGTAACAATGTGACAATATATGCATCAATGGATTGGCTAATCTAACAGCCAATGTTTTAGGGATTTGTGGTGTGCCTTAGCATTACTTTGTTCTAAATCTGTCGTGTGCCATCTTACAAGCTTTGGAAAGAAAATAATAAAAGAAATAACTATTGGAAGTTTCGGGAGTCTTTTAGGCTACCCTAGGTGACCCTGCAAATATTGGCATGCTGGATATGAGAGAGAAAGAGTTCCATTGATTTAATCATTCCGAGAGCATATGTTCTTGCAAACTTTAAATACAAGCTAAATAAAAATGGTGCAATTAGGAAGTAAAAATAAAAATATATTTTGAGAAATTGTTATTTCTCAATGGACTGACTTGCACATTGTGGAGCACTAGCAATTTTGCATATTTCCCTAATTTTGCATATAGTGCATACATCATCATATTTATTTATATATAATTATTGTTGATAGAAAATCCTATATAATATAAATTCGGGTTAGTGACATCTAAATTGCTCCAAGAAACTAGTTTATTTTTAGTAATTTTCAATTGAATTTGAAATGCGTCCTGTAAACTTAAAATTCAAAGCAAGATGAAAGAGTATAATTACATTAAGGAAATTTTGACAAATTAGAGATTTTGACGTGTATATGCATGTCATAACTTCTTATGTTTTTTTGCACACACACGCGTCCCACTTAGTAGTGATTAATTAACGGTCTATTGTTTTGTTACTACCCCGAATTGTCACATCTATTTTTATTGTATAAAGTGATTAATCGTGAAATTTAAAAGTATGCATAACACAAGTGTATATAGCAGTATAGAAAATCTAAATTTCTTGATAGTGCGAAGTATGTGCCATCTTCTAGTAAAAAAATGGGCATTAAATAAAATTTAAAAAATCATTTGTCAAAACATAACATCTTTGTGGCCCAGAAAAAAGACAAAACTTCGATTTAAACATCAATTTTAAGCGTTAAACACCTTATAAAATGCCACATTTATATGAGATTGATTATGTAGTTAATATACGAATTGTTATAGTTGGGGTTTCTAACTTCACCCATAGCTGTAAGATGAAATTGGATAGGGATATAAAAATTTACAAGCACAAAAAATATTTCGTTTTCTCTATGTATTTAGATATATTTAGAAAATTTTGATTTTTTTTTATCTACAAGCATTTGAATCCACGCATGGGGACATCTGGATTTCTACTTGTCCTTCGTCCTCAGCGAAATAACCGCTAGCTCAGACAGTTCCTCAATGATACCTAGCGAATCTCACAAATGAGGACCGTGATGGCTAAGTGCAATCGCACACGCATAGTATATACACTCCACTAGCTCAAGAAATGATCGAAGTTCTCGTCAAATTATTGTCATTAAAAAAACAAGTGAAAACAAACACTTCTGGTATGGTCTTTTTAGTGTACAAGTCACATGCAGGTGGTTTCGCATGACAGATGCAAAAAACAAACAAAAAATATCAGTTAATATTTGCCCTGTCAACGACTGTGCCAGGATTTGGTTACGCTGCCAAAATCAGGCAAGCAAATATGCTGAAAACGCTGACTAAAACTAAGTCGTGTCAAATGCAGGTATATATGGGACTAAAATCATGATCAACAAGACAGCAACACTATAATTTGGTCACGGCGCCCATGTAAACAAAATTAAGAACTGTGCACGGATACGATTCACCCATGACACACGGACAATTCTTGCATGCCGGCCGAGTCTCCGAATGACATGTCATATGATCCTGGAAGATCTTGCAAAGATACTGCGAGATCTCTTGTTCTCTTCGAAGACCAAACTAGGAAAGAGTGTGGCTTGCTGGGCAGAAGCACCGGTTTCTGTCGAGACATGTGCAGGACCGCCTAGCTAGCAGGACACACACGTACGTTAGGTAGAATGGAACTAAATATAACATGTGTCTCATAGTAGGCCTCTGGGGTGTAGTGGTATGGCATATCACGATATGTACACATATGCCAAGAAGAAACTCCCAAACTTCAAAATTAAAAAAGATTATGCGTGATCGTTAGGTAGACCATAAAACTAAGGTTGCTAGTCATTTTTTATTTCTATTTGGACCACTTATTTGTCACTTTACACTATATTTAGGAGCTATAGTTTTGATTTGTACCCAAATTTATTGTTGAACAAAGAGAAGACTATGTGAGGCGATGTGCTTGCACGATGTTGGACTAATGGACTATCAATTCCAGCGCTAAAGGCCGAAACACCTATATACATTGCGAAAGTCCCTTTAGATTTCGAGCTACATGAAGCTTGTTTCTTACAACAAAATTCGCAACCACATTTGTAAAACACAAAAAAAAGGAAAAAAATACACAGGCACATATGTACATTTAGTAGGTGCATATATATTTTTGGTCCACATATATTCTCATATGTGATCTACAAAAAAAATACGAAGCGAAATCGAGCCTTTTTTTCTTTTCCAGAACCACAATTGTCTATTTTGAAAAAAAAAACAATACCATTTGGGAAAAAAAATACGGATATGTGCATGTCACATATGTATGTATCCACAAAAAAAGGTATTTTTTGGAACTTCTAAATAGCATTCTCATGTTTATATCGATGCACTCATATGTGTGCCTGATTCAAGGCTATCTTCTAGCATGGTACGAGTTAGACAGCTCCAACCTAGTCGGCACTTCCGAGTTGGAATGGGGTATTTGCCATTTCATCCCGTTATATCAGCAAAGTTGATGTGGTTATGTACTAAGATCTGTTTCATGGAAGAAAAAAAATCTTGCTACAATAAGACCATCAATAAGGAGAATATCTAGTTCATAGCACGACCATATGCGGCTATGAAGTAGCTTTGAGTACATATGTCATAAAATAGAGAAGCTACTTACCGGTTGAAGGTTTCTAGATCTGGTATGGTTCAAATAATTTAAAATTTGACACATATAATTTTGACTTGAACAAACTAAGACAATGGATATGATATGGATGAGTGATGTCAGTTTGTATTCACCATATATTGGTTATTTGTAACAAAACAGTTCAACTAATTTAAACGGGTAACTATGGCATGCTGACTATCTATGATGGTGAGCTTATGTATCTCCTATAGAAAATATTACAATTAATGAACCTAGCTTCTAGTTTACCAACAATTTAATTCTAAGTGATAAAACAAATTTTTAACCTTTTAAAATTCTGAAAAGAAACACACATAAGAAAATAAGGATAATATAGTTTAAGTTGTATACAGAACTTAAACGGTAGCACTCTTCTTTTCCCATTTTCACGTAGGTCACAATAGTCACATTATCTTACAGAAGTGATATGTCTAAGTTTCTTACCTACCTATGTGCGTGATTTTTTCTTACTTTCCTCCTCGAAACAGGCTTTCGCCCCGCTTTATAAATAAAGCAACCAAATCCATACAAAGTTCACATACAACACACATAGCACACACCCCACATCAAGAGTCTGCTGGGCCAAGCACAACACGCCCAAACACGCGACGGAAAACGATACAACACCCCACACAAGAGGTGTACTCAGAGGCTGGACGGTGTAGATATGCGGCGGGCAGCCGCAAGAAGATCCTCCAGCATGCCGTCCAAGCGCTCCTTGTCCCGCTGTCTACACAACGGGTACCACTGCTGCAACAAAGCCAAGAAAGAGAATACAGAGTCAGAAGCGCGCCGAGGTAAGATCCGCTCGATGACCATCTTATTGCGCACAGTCCACAAAGTCCAGGACAAGGCCGCGAACAATAACCAGAAGAGGCGCCTCCTCCTACCAGTAGTGTTCGCCCGGACCTCGATGAACTCCCCGAGGGCCGAGGCCTGCCACTCAGGCCCCAGCGCCTCCAACAGGAAGCTCCAAAGAAATCGTGCCGCGGTGCAGGAAAACATGATGTGAGTCGTTGTCTCCGGAACCGCACACAATGGGCAAAGCCCGTTGCCCGGCCCGTGCCTCTTCATAACCTCCACCCCAGAGGGAAGGCGATCCCTCAGCAGCTGCCAGAGGAAGATCTTCGTCTTAAGCGGGATAGGGGCCTTAAAGAGCGGACCCGTCCATGGAAGCAGAGGCCCCCTAAACAAAGCCCTATAGGCCGTCCGCACTGAGAACGTACCGACGGCGTTAAGCGCCATGAAGGCGCATCTAGTCCTCCCGGCAGGGCGTCCGGGAGGAGGTCCCGCAGCGAGTCCAGACTCAGGGCTTCCCCCTGAGTTAGACCGCGACGGAACACAAAATCCCATCCCTCCAGTGCCACTTCGGCCACCAGGCTAGAAGGGTTAGCACAGATGGCGAAGAGGTCCGGAAAGACAAGGTTAAGGGGGCGATCACCTAGCCATGTGTCGAGCCAGAACATGGTCCCTCTACCATCGCCTATGGAGAGGGAGAGCCCGGTTCTAATCTCGTGCTTGATGTCCTGGAGGGCTCTCCAAAACTGAGATCCCTCCCGACGGTCACAGGCAAGGAGTGGCCGACCCCGAAGGTATTTAGCCTTAATCAGCTTCAGCCACAAGCCCCCATCGTCCGACAAGATCCTCCAAACCCATTTCAGCATGAGGGCCACATTCATGTGGCGCGAGGATATGATCCCTATGCCCCCAAGGTCCTTGGGGGCGCACACATCGGCCCATCTGACCATGTGATACTTCTGGCGTCCTGTCCTGTCCTGCCAAAAGAAGCGGGATAGCTCCTTGTCGAAGGCAGCATGTACCCCTTCGGGAAGGATGTACAGACCCATGATATACATGGAAGGCTAGACAGAACGAGGAGTCAATGAGGATCGACTTGCTACCTTTGGAGGTGAACCTCCCACACCAAGGCTCCGCCTTCGCTCTAACTCGCCCCAACAAGGGGGCGAGGTCCCTAATAAGGATCCTAGAGTCCCTAACCGAAACTCCCAGGTAATTCATAGGGAAAGATGACAGCCTGCAGTTGAGGTTGTCAGCTATCCGCTGCTGAACTTCCGGGGGGTACCCCAAGACCACCACCTCGCTTTTGTCAAAATTAATTTTGAGGCCCGACATGGCCTCAAAGCAGAGGAGAAGGAATTTGGTGTTCGGGATGTCCAAGTCCGAGCCCTCAAACATAATCATGGTATCATCCGCATACTGGAGGTGAGTCACCCCTCCGCCAGGGATAAGGTGGCCCACCACACCGATAATATGGCCCGAGGTCCTAGCCCTCTCCGGGATCTCGGCCGGGGAATCCACCGCAGCATTGAAGAGGAGAGGGGACAGGGGTCACCACGACGCACTCCACACGCCGGCCTAAAATAGGGACCCACTTCCCCATTTATGTTAATGGCCGTGCTGCCAGACATCACGATCTGCATCACCCAACCAATCATCCGGTCGTCCACGCCCCTCCTCTGAAGAACCTGTCGGAGGAAGGACCAGTCCAAGCGGTCGTAGGCTTTCTGGAAGTCCAGTTTTAAGAAGACACCCCTCTGATGTCGACTCCTCGTGCACGATCTCATGTAGTGCAAGAATGCCATCGTGGATGTGGCGACCCTTGAGGAAGGCAAATTGATATTGGTGCGTAATCCGCTCCATAATCGGAGCCAACCTCATCGCACACACCTTGGAGAACAACCGTTGAACCACGTTGATGACCGTAATAGGCCTGAACTGGCGAATATCCGTGGCCCCCAGTATCTTGGGGATCAAGGTAATAACGCCGTAATTCAGGCGCCCCATATCAAGCGTCCCTACATAGAACTCCTGAAACATAGGTAGGATAGTCTCCTGGAGCTTCGCCCAGAATTTCTGGAAGAAGACAACCGGGAGTCCATCCGGACCAGGGGCCGAGTTAGCCTTCATTCCCTCGAGAGCGCTCCGGACTTCCGTTGAGAGGAACGGAAGGGTGAGAGCGGCATTCTCTTCGTCAGAGACCCAGGCCCTAGCTGGCCATAGGTCTGCCGCGAGGGCTACCCCAGTCCTGGGGCCAGCCGCAAATAGACCTTTATAAAAGGTATAGATATGGGTGGTGATCTCTCCGGCCTCCTCCAGAAGGCGATCACCATCCCAAAGACAGGGGATGGAACACTTCCGTCGACGACCATTCGCAATCGCATGGAAGTACGCAGTGTTCGCATCCCCTTTAAGAAGCCAATTCTGGCGGCTCCGCTGCCGCCAGAACGTCTCCTCCCCATGGTAGATCTCCATAAGCGAGTGTTCAAGGGCATATCGCTGAAGCCACTCCTCGGCGACTAGCCCCACCTCGTCCGCGATGCGGTCTAACTCCTGAACCTGGCGGAGGAGAAGGTCCTTTTTCAGCCGTACCTTGATACGTCCAATTTGCATCACTATTTTATATCATAATTTGCTGTTATTCATTGATATATTTCATATTGGGACACAATACTTATGTTATTTCATCTATTTTGCATGTTTCATCATTATTGGAGGATCGAACACCGGAGCCGGGATTCCGCTAGAAAAAGCACCGTCG
>NC_061513.1:338243320-338306242 GCF_022539505.1 Lolium rigidum | reverse complement strand
ATACATTCATAAAAAATTGACTTGTCATGTAACGTGTGTAAAAAGATACTCAGTGCTAAATTTAATGGTTTTCACACAATCAGTTTTCTCTTTTTTATATAGACCACAAAATATATTGGTTTTTTGTGAAACTTGACGAACGCACATATACTATGGAGATATACATGTAAAAAATATCAATTTTTCGAAATATGTTTTTTTAGTAGAGAGATCATACGCACCCGGGAGCCGAATTGAATTTCTGCACACTATGTAGTTTTCCTAGTAAAATTAATGTTATATTGTAAGCAAAAAAAGTAACATTAATTAGCTTGGTTTGTTTCCTTGTATATACTCAAGTCTCAAAAGTAACGTAACAATTAGGATAATTTCCTTCTCTATTTATACCTCTGCAAATGAAGTCCATATTAACCCTTAAAACCTCGTTCATGGTCAGTTATATGAGCCATTAGATCATGGACATTTTTATGAGCACCTTACTAACATTCCTGTAAAGAATGAGCATTGACTGTAGCAGCAACTTGGAGACAGAATTAGAGCACACGTATATGTTGCACCGACCCGAGATGGATCTTCCTATATATATAGGGTGTTCAACTGCGAAGAGAGCAAAACACCTCAAACGGATAACATCGTCACGTTTCTCCCACCCCCCAAAGATTTCTCCGGCCAGGCCAGGCCAGCCTTATCGCGCCTAAACGAGTCCCGCTAATGGCGATCGTTCACGTGTTACTCGTCGCGCTAATCGCCGCGACGACGTCCCATGCACCGCGCGGCGTCCATGGCGCCGCCGCCCCGACGTGGCCCGGCGAGCTCGCCGCGCTCGTCAAGGCCGGCAGGCTCCGCACCGACCCCAGCGTCACCCTGGCGGCCTCCACGGACTTCGGCAACATCACGTCGGCGCTCCCGGCGGCCGTGCTCCTCCCGTCGGCCCCGGCGGACGTGGCCACGCTCCTCCGCGCCGCGCACTCCGACCCCAAGTGGCCGTACACCATCTCCTTCCGCGGCCGCGGCCACTCCACCATGGGCCAGGCCCTGGCCCCCGGCGGCGTGGTCGTCGACATGCCGTCCCTGGGCGCCGCGCCGGCGCGCATCAACGTGTCGTCGGACGGGCGTTACGTGGACGCCGGCGGCGAGCAGATGTGGATCGACGTGCTGCGGGCGGCGCTGGCGCGCGGCGTGGCGCCGCGGTCGTGGACGGACTACCTCCACCTCACCGTCGGCGGCACGCTCTCCAACGCCGGGCTCAGCGGCCAGACGTTCCGGCACGGCCCGCAGATCTCCAACGTGCTGGAGCTCGACGTCATCACCGGTACGTACGCGCGCACGTTACGGTGCCCATGCACCGCGATGACAAGCAACGCTTTCTTTTGCTAGTAACGTGCCCCACACACTTGCGTCGTTCCTGCCATTGATCACCAGCTAGCTTGTTCCGGTGCAACTCGCCATTGATGAAGCACCTCAGCTTACACGGCAAATAGGCCCGTGTATGCACACGCTATGCTTTTTATGGTAATTTTTTTTACTATTTTCGGACGGTATAAAAATAGTCAAAAATTAATAATCCTGCCCAAAAATTATCATTGGCGAGCACCTCACCAGCTTTACCGGCCGGCGCCGCCGTCTTTCATTAGATTTGCTGCCGGCTCGGTTTACTACGCGTTGACTTTGACATTTCCCGCCGTTAATTAAATAGAATTTACTCCTCTGCTCGAGTTGACAACTGGTGCAATTAACGCACGCGTGCAGGCTACGGCAAAACAAAAACGTGCTCCAAGTCTCTCAGCCCGGACCTCTTCAACGCGGTCCTGGGCGGGCTGGGCCAGTTCGGGGTGATCGTCCGAGCCCGGATCGCTCTCGAGCCCGCGCCGGCCCGGGCCAAGTGGGCGCGGCTCGTCTACACCGACTTCGCCACCTTCTCCGCCGACCAGGAGAAGCTCATCGCTCCCCGCCCGGACGGCTCGATCGGGCAGTTCAGCTACCTCGAGGGCTCCGCCTTCGTCATCCACGGCCTCGCCGCCGCGCTGAAGAACTCTGGCACGTTCTTCTCCGACGCCGACGTCGCGAGCATCGTCGCCCGCGCCACGGCGAAGAACGCCACCAACGTGTACGTCATCGAGGCGACGCTCAACTACGACAACGCCACCGCCGCGTCCGTGGACCAGGCGCTCAAGTCGGTGCTGGCGGAGCTGCGCTTCGAGGAGGGGCTCTCCTTCGTGCGCGACGCGTCGTACCTGGAGTTCCTGGACCGGGTGTACGGCGAGGAAATGACACTGGAGAAGCTCGGGCTGTGGCGCGTCCCTCACCCGTGGCTCAACGTGCTCGTGCCCCGCTCACGCATCGCCGACTTCGACCGCGGCGTCTTCGGCGGCATCCTCCAGGGCACCGACATCGCCGGGCCTATGGTCATCTACCCGCTCAACAAATCCAAGTAGGCATTGACCATGCATGCATGACATGATCATATATATCACGCGCGCACTTCATTTGCTCGCCGACGTCTGGTCTGACCGGCTCCGGCCGTTATATAATTCAGGTGGGACGACAGCATGTCGGCGGTGACGCCTGCAGAGGAGGTGTTCTACGCGGTGTCGATGCTCTTCTCCTCGGTGGCCAACGACCTCAAGCGGCTGCAGGCGCAGAACCAGAAGATCCTGCGCTTCTGCGACCTCGCCGGGATCGGGTACAAGGAGTACCTGGCGCATTACACAACCCACGGCGACTGGGTCCGGCATTTCGGCGGCAAGTGGGACCGCTTCGTCCAGATGAAGGACAAGTACGACCCCAAGAAACTGCTCTCTCCAGGACAGGACATCTTCAACTAGACTTAACTGTTGCTAGCTCGATCAAAAGTTAGTGGATTAACGTGGACAGACGAGTAGTAGGTGGTAAACGTTAGTAATAATATGTCCATCTAATAATATGTTCTATCCACCTCAAATCTCCATATGTACCCATCGATGTATAGGAATATATAAAATAAAAAAGTGTGCATATCGATCGAAAGCTACACCAGTGTTTTCATGTGGTGTAACCAAGCAAATTCTAGGAGTAATTCATGTCTTTTCTAGACCATTGTTGCAATGATTGTTTATTTTTACGAACAATGGAACATTACATGTTGTTTCCCTATAATTATTCTCTCGATTGTATGACCCCTTCTCTGATGTCATGAGATCTGGAATCCTACATGAACCGAAAAGACATGAATTACTACAACAATTTGTTTGGTTACACCACACGAAAACAAAAGAATATTCCAGAGAGATTTCTATGTGCATGTCATAGTTGTCATAGGCACAAAGAAAAAAAATTAACCTCTTGCTAGAAACCCTAGGGTTCATTGAATTCTCGAACCATAGAAATAGGAACACTAGTTTGATTGGTATGCAATGTTGAGTCATATAGTGTCTGAAAACTACAAAATAAATAATATCAAAGAGTGTTTGACACCATAGAAAAAGCAAAGTAATTTTACCAAATTGTATGGATATAAAATTCCCTCCAAAATAGACTCCAAAGGAGTACTTGGAGGGGGGGGGGGGGGGGGTTAATGATTCGAATCATGTGAATAAAACAACCAACGTAGAAAAAGGATCTTAAAACTTCAATTCCTCTAACCCTTTGAAATTCCTTTGAACCAAAGGAGTAATGTAGCAAAGCAAACCATAGTAATTATGGATAATTCATATCCTATGAAAATCCATTGAGTTTACTTTTTTGCAAAACAAAGTCCCTAACATTAAGAGAAACCTTCGTCTTCAACCTCCAGACCGTGTCGACGGAGCGCCGCTGCTCCTCCCTGAGCCGACCTGATGTTGAATCAAAAAAAAAATCCTAGGAATTTTAGAGGATTCATATATGATGGTTGCTTAGGGCTCCTCTGATTCAACGGAATTCTACCGAACTTTGGGAGGATTTAGATCCTTAGGATTTATTCCTTCGAATGTCGTTTGATTCACATGGGTTACAATCCTTGAATTTTTCCAAAGGATTCCTATGCACTCGATTTTGGAGGGTCATTCCATGAACTAAGGTCTCTTGTTACAATTCCTTTGTTTTTCTTGTGGAACCAAATAACTTTGTTCCAGACTCTTGTTGTTCTTTAGTTCTATAAGATTGTAGAGGACATGCCACTCCAACTCTACAATTTTCGCATTCCAATGTTTTGAGAATCCTAAGAGTCAAAGGGGGCCTTCATTTTGTACTACCTCCGGTCGAGTTTAATTGACGCGCAGTGTAGTGTGATTCAACTTGAACCTAGGTAGCAGCTGCGTCGATTAATAAAGTCCGGAGGGAGTATTATTGAATTCCGTAGGAATTTTTACTAAGGAGTCATTTTCACAACATTTTGTAGGAAATCTGACATCCACTCAAACCACTCTATAAGAATCCTTTATTTTTTTTTTTACTTTGGTGTAATCGCAAATTTGACAAACTAAAATTTAACAAATTATTCACTCACAAGTCACAAGTCAAAATGCTCTTTTGGATAAATGCAGTGTTCTATAGATGTTAAATAATTATAGGGGTTTCTCCTGAAAATTCAAATTCTCTAAGTGGTTAATCATGTGATAGTTGGAGCTTTAATCGCCGCAAACCATTAATTGTGAACAGAAATATGCAACTCCTCCTGTGTACAGTGTACTACCAGACAATGGGCGCCCATGGAAAGAACATATAGGACGACAACTCATGCCACGTTCCTTTGCTTGTAAAAGGGCACCGTCATTTGTAGCAGACGTTTGATCGTTGCTTTGGGTTCGGCACAGATTGAGACGTGTTTCTTAGTTGTCTCCTGGCAACTCCTTAAAATACAGGGCCATTCCATGATTAACTACCATTTGACGCCGATAACAAGACACGGATAGGTCACGTCACAGCATCTTGTAAAACTGCACACAACTTCAGAGTGCAGTTTCAGTTTGACCTGGCGCATCTTGAGTCTGCCGACGAGAAATTAGTGAAAACGTTACCATCGGCGCTAATGAGTTATCGCTGGCATGCTTGGATAGGCAATGCCAATTTTGTCAATAGTGGAGCACCTGAGAGCATTGGAGTACATGCTCAGGTTCCCTGCAATAAGTAGAGAGCAGTCGACCGCAACTTTTGCTTATTTTCTCAGCACTTACCAAATGCATGCACTAGCACATCACGTTCTGTGTATTGATTCATGAAGCAAACCAGCAAAGGTAAGCACCACTGCTGACCAAAATAAAAGGCGGTCGGTCATAGATTAGCAGTTACCATCACATGTACGCAAGCCCAAGTTAGAGCCTATCATTCGATTGTATGAGTTGCTTTTTTTAGGGGAAGGTCAAATCGAGTTAGGCAGTGATGTTCCGGGGCAACCATGCACGGTTTGGGACTCTTGTAAAGGTAGAGGCTTGTCAATGTGGATCTCTCCCATACAGTCCTGACGTATTACCTATGCGTAGCAAACGCTTAATTGGACAGGACATTGTAGCATGGCACGCAACTCAAGCTAGTAGTTGTGGAAAAGTGCAAAGAATCATTTACTACTCAAGAGGCCTTGGAGATGGCCTAGGCTGCTCTTATTTACATTATGACATTACAGAGCTGTGAAGCCTGTGATAATTTACATCGATAGAGCGATGGAGCATAGCTCATCCATCATGAGAAGAGTAGTTGCTCTTCGGCTGATGTTTAAGTTAGCGCCGGTGTTTGGGGCACCTCGTTTTGGGGCGCCCATACCCAAACCTTCAGCTCGCCAGCACCATCTCCAGTGAAGAGCAGCCCACCAGCAGCGAGCTCGATGGTCTTCACTTCTTTCTTGGAGGAAAGCTTGCCCCTCTCGTTAAACCTGAAAGACAAGATGCAGTGTTGGTTTATGGGGCTGCTTTTTCAGTAAGGAAGTAATTTGAGGCCATGAGGTACAACTGACAGAACATTTTTATCAATGCTACTTACGATGGCAGGTCAAACAGGCGGATGCAGTTGCTGTTGTGTAAGGAACAGAACAAAACTGGCATCTTTCCCACGCGATGCATGCCGAAGAGGGTGCGCAATCCCTGCAACAGAAGGTGGATGCAGGTTTAGCAACACAGAAAGAATGTATTTACTGTTACAAAGTAAGTTCATAAACAAGCCATTACCCAGGCACCATAATAAAGCAGAAATTTCTCAAGGCCAATAATATCATGAAAGCTCAACACAGCTTAAAGAAGTAGACTCGTTAACTTGTTCCGTGTAAGAGAGGTGTTCAGAAAATCAAGGATGGGAAGTAACATTGACATATGTGCACAGCGCTCGCAAGAATACTGGACAAATATCAAGAACAATATCCAGAATTTGGGATGAACAGACTATTGCGGTATTATGACTAATCACTATGAAGTCTTGATAACCAGTCCGTCATTGCTGATACATCTCTATCTGATACCCCCACACTAACTCTTCAGGGAAACAGATGTGCTCAAAAGACTGATGGCAACCAACTAAATGTCCCAATAAAAGAGCTTCTGTCAGGGTTAACCTTGTATCTGCTGCTCAATAATACAAGATGAACTCCCAGCAGACCAAGAACACATACAACCAAACAGGTAACAAAGGCCAGCTTGCGAAAACTATATTGCTCGACTGAATGCAGATAGAGTCACAACTTCCAGCAATAAAGACTGTCATGCACCGATAGAATAACATAAAAGACTGATCAAGCGACAAGAACTCTGAAAAAATCTTCCACTTGAGTTTTGACAAATAACTGCAGCTAGGGTTGAATTGTGACATCACTTGAGAAAAGATGGAAACTGCTCAACCCAGTAACACACATTCAAGCAAACACTGAATAAAGCAAAGAAAACTAAGTAAATAACAGTGTAGTTATGCATAGCAAGTCCAAATCAGTAAATAATTTTAGACATGATGGTGTATGTCCTCTGGCTACTCATATTCACCATAAAATATTTACTTAACCTAGTACTAAAATTAGTACTCATTTAGTTCCCGCACCTAAAGATATACAGATGCCATAACTATTCAACACAGCTTAATCAAACTAAATAATTATAGTATAATCTTAGCACTGACAAAAACAGAAATTTACAGCTACTATAAGCCTTCCTGTTTGGAAGTTCAATAAAGTTTTGAGAAAATAACATTGATGGCATAATTCATACAACGAAAGTTGCGGAACTTACATGCTCCTCAGAATGGGTATGCGTGACTTGAAGGTTTCCAGACTCTGAAGCAGACCAGACCTTTATGGTTTTGTCCAGGGAGCATGATAATAATTTCTGATCCCAACAAAGCACCGAAGTAACAGCAGCTTTATGCTCAGAGAGTGTTTGAACACACTGGAGAGTTTTAAGGTCCCATACCTGATATTACCAAGAATATATCAGATGCATGCATAGTATTTAGTAACCAACAGAAATAAGCAGGTCTGCAGCATTTTCGTACTCTGATTGTCTTGTCAAGTGAGCCAGAGTAAAGTCTTGTTGCTGAGACAGAAAGTGAAATCACTTGACGCTCATGGCCACTGAGGATTGCCACTGGTCCCAAGTTGTTCTCCTTAGCAGGAAATTCCCAAGCCATGATGCGACCATCCCCCGTGCCAGCAAATAGCATTTCATCTTTGATAGTCATAGAACAAACAAGCCCAGAAGGTCCCTGGAGACTTAGTTTCATCCCTGTCTGTATGTTCCATGCCTACAAATCAGTGGAACAACTAAGACTGATAGTTTAACACCCAGTAGCGCCACACAGTATATGGCACAAAGTTGGCATGTACTCCTAATGAAATCAAATATTTAGAATATTTTACCTCCACTGATTTTGGGATTCCAAACAAAACCCACTTGTCCTGAGTAATCATGCAGCTGATCTTGCCTCTCATCTTGATGATATCAACGCACTATTGCAGAAACATTAAGAATAAAAAGGGCAATATGGAACAGGTTAGAATCTCTCTTTCTTTTTTTCTATTTTTTTTGCTATACAACAATATTTTCTCTAATTTTTCTCCTTTTTTTTAATCTTCTCTTCTTTTTTTAAGGCTCTTCTCTCCTGTTCCTTTTATTTACCCTTTTTCTCACTACTAATACTCTTACAAGAACACGTGTCATCTGCCATTCAGATAAGAAAGGTAACCCAAGCGAGCCTTGCTTATCAGTCAACCAGCCTGATGGCCTCTTGAAGCTGATCATGCTTGTCAGTCAACCAGCCTGATGGCTTCTTGAAGCTGATCATGCTTGTCAGTCAACCAGCCTGATGGCCTCCAGAAACTGATCACGGGCATTCTGATCAACGGAACCAGGTGAAGAGCCTCAAGGAAGATCAGTCCGGCATCTTGATAACTGCAGGCGTGACAAACGGCAACCAAATTTGAACCGATGGACACCAATCACCATGAGGAACAAGCTAAACTCCCCAACTGATCGATCAGGAAGCACCGCACCTATCAACCATCACAAGCAATGCACGATTTGATCCCACTGACACATCGACTACCTCAAGCAAGCAGACCTACTCCCCAATTGATCACACTGGCAGCACAGATGAACCACCGCAGGCAATGGGGGAATCGGTGGAGAAGCAACCCCAAGCTGAACCGTGCACAAAGAATCTGAAGGAAGTGTTGAGAACGGATTGCCCTGCTACCTTGCCAGAGTTGGAGTCCCATAGGCGAACTGTGCCATCGGCGCTGCCGGAGTATAGCTTGTCAGAACCAGTCGGCATAGAGATGCCAGTGATAGCCTGCAGAATTAGACAACAAAATATTAGAGCCTGTCGCAAAGCATATAAGTACTGAAACAGAGCACATTCATTGTATTTTGCCATGTGGATAGGGCTAATTTCCTGGGATACATTATCTAGGCCATGAGCAGATTCATTGTATTTTGCGATGTGCGATATGGCTAATTCCCGGCGATACATTATCTAGGTCATGAGCAAATTCATTGTATATTGCTATGTGTGATAGGGGTAATTTCACGCGATACATTGTCTATGAGCAGATCTATTGTATTTTGCGATGTGAGATAGGGCTACTTTCCCGCGAAACATTATCTAGTCAAGAGCAAATTCATTCTATTTTACGATGAGATAGGCTACTTTCCCGCGATACATTATCTAGTCAAGAGCAAATTCATTCTATTTTACGATGAGATAGGCTACTTTCCCGCGATACATTATCTAGGTCATGATCAGATCCATTGTATTTTGCGATCTGGGATAGGCTAATTCTGCACGATACATTATCTAGGTCGAACAGCACACACGTTACGATAGGTCGAACAGGGGCAGGGGAAACACGCACCTCCGTATGACCAGCGAGGGCGCAGAGGAAAGCGAAACCGCCGCAGCTCTCCAGTACGCGCGGCTCCTGGTTCGGCTTCCGATTCGTCTCCGCCGGCTTCGGATCCGACTTCTCGTCTGCAAGCCGCCGTCGTGTCGGGGCGGGGGCCTCCGCGGCGTAACTCGATCTGCGGCCTGGTGGAGCCTTGCGCGCGGGGCCGAGGAGCCTCGCCGTCGCGGGGTCAAGGCGGATAGCGGGGCGGCTGGCCTTGGCGCCGTCCCCGCGGGGTTCGGAGGGGCGGGCGTAGGGGCTCCACCGCGCGGGCGCGGGCGCGGGGGAGGGCGACGGCGACGGTGCCGGACCGGGGCCGAGGCGCGCCGAGAGGGTGGAGGAGATCGGCATGGCGGCGATCCCTGTCTAGCGGAAGCGCGGCGACGGGGAGGGCGCGGCGGCGTTAGGGTTTTGGTGGAGAAGGCGGCGATCGCGTGTGTATCTGGATCAAGGAGCAGAGGAGGGAACAGGGAAGAAGTGGCACCGAGGCAACGGGCGGTTGCGTTGTTTATATGAAGTGGGGCGCCGAGGCGGTTGCGAGGCGCCTATTTCCGTGGCGGTTTCGGCTTTGGATTCGTCAGGAACTCTTCTTCTTTTTTTCTGAAGGCCACCGTGTCAACTTTTGTATCTCCATCGTAAGGCTTAAGGTTTATGTTTTTCTAGAAAAATTAAAGCAAGTAAATTTTGACCAAATTTTCAGAATAATTTACTCCGTATCAATAAATATAATATTTTATATATACATGAAAATATATTTCATTATTATCTACCTAATAATATTAATTTTGTGTTTTGCATGTTAATGATTCTTTATAACAATTTGGTCAAATTTAATATAGTTTGACTTTCTAAAAAAATATAGATCTTAAGCCTTAGGATGGAGGTAGTATTAGATAACAATTACATCGTCCATAAATTTACTCACAATATAACCAGGAGCTCATCTGTCCAATTACAAGAATTTTTCGAATCAAAACAAAACCTAGCCAAAGTATGAGCAACTACATTCGTTTCCCGGAGACAGTGTTTAAAATCGACATTTCCTATAACTGCTACCGATGCCATACAGTTGACATAAATTGATGCCAAGGAACTCCATCATATATCCTCGCCATTGCATGCATTCACCACCTCCATTGCGTCTGAGTAGGCCTGAACTGCATAGCAACCAATACCTTCTGCGAGTGCAAGTCCGTCGCATTGCTATTGCTTCCGCTGAAGCCGCCGAATCAACATGTTGGATATAGACACATGAGCCTGCAATAAATTTACCTCGAGAGTCCAGTATCACCGCTGCAGTCGCTCCAGCTTGTATATCAGCCTGAAAGGATGCATTCACATTCAACTTCACATATCTAGAATGTCAACACCCGGATTTTTAAGTCCAGATGCCTATTATGCCATACATCGCAATCCCAGGACGATTGTTTTTGCGAGGCATAATAAGTTCATATCATAGCACATTATTCATTACAATATCATAATAGTCTTACAACAAAAAGGATCACATGATCGAGTCTCATTACAACACTTGATCTAAGGATCAATACATAACACATAGCGGGAGTACGTAGTCGAGTTCATCTATTCCACAGGCAACGAATGACGTCAGGAGAAGCTCCTAGTTGTCATAGACGTCCTGCTGTCCGTCATCCTGATACTGCTGCTCCTCTTCATAGTCTGGCTATTTGAATAGCCAGGGACACAGCCATGAGTACTTTCAAGTACTCGCAAACTAATACTAGTGTAAGTACTAACAGTTTTAGTGAGAGTGTTCTAAGCTCTAGGTTCATTTGCATAAATCTAGTTTTATTTCATAAGCATTTAGTAAACCAAGACCCTTCATTTGCCTAACCTAACTCAAGTGGGAACATTAGTGTCATTCCCACAACTCTGTTGTGATTCAATTCAAAGTCACCTTTTCAAGTTCAAATCACAAGTCACCTTTTGGAAAGTTCTGATGACGGAACAGTATGGCCTTTCCAACTGTCCATGACCGAGGACGCGGCTATTCGAATAGGTTTACACTCTGCAGAGGTTGCACACTTGTGCCACAACATTTGATTATATCCGTCAGGGATAACCCTGAATAATCATAACTCAGTATGCGGATCATCAACCATTAACCTTTCACTTACATATCCTAGTATAGGCACCTCTCCCCATGAGCTTGGCCTCCCAGTGATAACCAACTACTATCCTGGGAACTGCACAGGGCTTGGGTAGTATATTCAACTCTTTTCACGTCATTTCACTTTCAACGGAGGCAGCCTCGGCATAACATCTATGACGCTTGTTCAGAGGGAACCCATACTAAGACACATAAATTTCCAGCTAAAGCCTTACCCATAATCAGGTATTGTGGGGGTACTCAAGAATTGAAATGGTATCGCATCCGAACCCAATCATCATTTTTCATCAAAAATCACCATTTCATCCAAGTCACATTCACCTTTAAAATCTTTCAATAGAATGACTCATCATTCCAAGGTTTTCAAAATCACAAGTTTCACATGTTTCCAGCTAGAGTAGTCACTTTTAGTTTAGCACTAGCAACTAGGCATGAGGGGTGCTAACTAACTTGTAGCTCTCTAGGCTAACTTTGATGTTCCTGCACTAGTCCTTATCTAGACTCAAGTTAACTAAAAAAGTATGACTTGCAAATCAAAGTAAAAGCTTTGAGAGATAAAAACTGGGACTTGTAAAGTAAACACAAAGTAGTATGGTACGAGTGCCTTGCTCAAGTTGAGCTTGCACTAGGGTAACTTGCAAGAGTATAGCTTGCCTTGGTTGGTACAGTGATCAAAGCTTTCTTCTTCTTCCTGGTAGTAGACCTCCTCCTCCTGGTATTCCTCGGTATTAGCGTCTATAAACGGATACGAGGTATACAATCACCAAACAAATCTTAAGGGCTATACTAAACACACAAATGGTTCACACAAGCTATTCTAGCATCACCACCTTAATCACAAGGGGGGTTGACTTGTGTTTTAAGAAAACTTGTAAGAGAAATAATTTCCTCTCATTGAATATTCTTAAGATTTAATTTACTCAAATAATAAGGGTGGGATCATGTTGACCAAGGTCAACACTTCACTTTTATCATTTGAGAAAAAAGATGATTTAAATGAGGTACTAAACCTCATGCAATTTTAACACTACTATTGCAACAATTTAATGTCTCTAAGTAATCCACTATGAGATGCTATATACCAAAGTCAACACTTCATATTGAATTGCTTAGGAACATGATTTAAATGAGAGGGAACCTCTCATACTATGTAAGAAATAATTTTGGATAATTTTAAATGGACTAGAAATAGCCACATAGGCATTCTTTTGCTCTAGCCCATGATCATACAAACAACTATGTTATCTTTTTTCATAAACATTTAGAGTATGTGAAATGTGATTTATGAGAGTTGGAATCAACTCAAAATCACTTATGGTTGATTTTTAATAAATGTTTGAATTTGGAAAAGGCTCTGCCTTGTTATTTTTGCTGCACTGATTCTACAAAGGTGCTAGGGTTGAGACCAGTGGGGTTGGTTAGAGCTTTTCACAAGCTTTCCAACAATACCAAATTCATAAAATTTGGTCCAGTGGATCTTCCTAAACTTAAATTTGAAAATGGCATCTGAAAAGGATTTGAATTAAACTAAAAATAAAAGTTTGAATTACTGGGCTTGGCGGGAACGGTTTAACGGGCCGAAGAGAAAGAAAAGGCCAAAGCCAGCCCAGCAGCGCGTCTCGCACACGTGGGCTGCCTAACAAGGTGGGCTCCACCTGTCAGCGTGACTTAAACAGCGAAGCGGTATGTTTCTTTCTGGGACGCACGATTAGATCATGATCTAATGGCTGGCGTGCGTCGTCGGCGGCGACGAGCGCAGCTCACTGGCGCAGCAAGGGCAGGGGGTCGGAAGCTCACCGGCGGTGCGGCGATCGTCGGCGAGGTGCTGCAGCGGCGTTGTAGATGACGGCGAGGCTCCAGGTACAAGTGGCGTCGTCGGAGGTGGCTCCTAGCTTCTCCTCCTTCCGCGGCGGCTTCACGGGCTCCGGTGATGAAATTGGCGAGCTACGGTGGGCAATGTGGAGAGGGAGATGGTCGAGGAGGGTCAGAGAGGAGAGGGGAGGTGAGTGCTGTGAGGATTGGAGGCGCGGGAGTCCTCTATTTATAGCGGCGTCGAGGTCTGCGGCTCGGTGGATGAGGTCGACCATGGCGTCGTCGCTACAGGGGCGCAGAGGGGCTGGCGATGATGCAGGCAGGTTGGCGACGTCCTTGCGAGCATGGAGAGCTTGACAGCGAGGAAAACCATGCAGTGACGCGAGCAGGAGGTTGATGGGAGTGCTCAGTGCCGAGGCGGAAGTCATCGACGGTGACGACGACCACCGTCCTCTCCGGTGCAGGTGAGCGTGTCTGGGGAGTTGTTGGGTCATTGTGGAGTGCATGTGTGCGCGGAGGGGTCAAGGGGAGTACGAGCGTGACGAGGGGCGACGATGTTCTGGCGCGCTCCGGGGCGTGTCGTGGCGTGCTCTAGCGCGTGCTGGACGTCACTGGGCGCGTCGTGGCTGGCTGCTGCTGGCATTGGCTCGAGCTATGGCTGTGTCCAACGGGTCCAGGGGAGTGAGGGGAAGGTTGCTGACATGGTGGTGCACGATGGATGGGAGAGGAGAGGTGAATGGCATGGTGAGAGCTTGTCATGCCACGACATGGTTAAGATGGTGATCATATCATGCAGGTACTTGCTCTCTGAGGCTTGGCTTTGGTCCAGAGGATGGAGGAGAGTGTCTTTGCTGACTTGAGCAAGATGGTTTAGGCCAATATCTGCTGGTTAAAAGGGTGAGAGGAGTTGGCAGATTTGTGCTCACCAAGTGTTTGTGTTAATGGCCGCAAGAGAGGAATTTTGGAATTTTGCAAAGATTTTTGGTGGAGTTGAATCAAATAATATTTGAGACACAATGGTGGTGGTGGGGTGCAAAATTGAGTTGCTTTGTGAAATTTCAAAAAGGGCACAATCTAGAATCTGTTTTGGTGTTGCTACTTTGCTTGATCATAACTTGGAATCTAGCAAGAATTTGCAGAGGTGCTCTTTACCAAAGTTGTTCACCTTGATGAGGTCTTGGATGAGGTGCAAAGAGTTGGGAGGTTTTAGTTTAGAAAACTCTTAATCCAAGGGCTCAAAGTGGGCATCATGAGATAAGTGGCAGTTTTGACCATTATCTCATGTGAGTAGTTTTTGCTTTTGATTTTGATTTGATTTGAGTTTCTTTGATTCAAAAGTGTTTCTTAAGTGTTTATTAACATTACCCAACCATTGTCACAAGTAAAATTGGCCTAGGTTTTGATTTGGCAAAAATGGCTATAAGCCATATGTGAGGTGATTTGCAATTTCTCATTTTTCTTCTTTTCTTCTTCTTGCTTCTCTTCTTGATATTAATTGATCATACTCTAGGGTTTTAGTATTATGCATAAGCACACAAACAATCCTAATGGCATTGTCCCACAATAATGCACAACCACTATGCATAGCACCATATTCAAATAAAAGTTTTTGTTAGTTCTAAAATTTGAAATTTGGAAACCACCTTTCTTATTGATTTGAAAAATTGGGATGTTACATAGAAAGTGGGAGAGTCCACTTCACGAATCCAAATTGTAGTACTCCTATGAGATTTAGTACAGTTTGCAGCAAGACCAAGAATTGAGGCCACACAGATTTTCACTGGTGGAATGGGATCACCATGTACTCTTTGGCGCCTAAGCCACCAAAGATACCAGCATGTAACTCCAATTACTTACCATATTCCAACTTGGGGCAGATTCACCATTGAATGGATCGTAGCAAACAAGAGGGGGGGGGGGTGAATGGATGCTACGTCAAGTTTTAGCCTTTTTCAATTTTAGCGGTGCGGAAAGTAAAGGTGATTGATTTAGCGGTGGCGGTGTTCCTACTATGATCCTAGACAAGTGCAACAAGCAAAGGAACAAGTAAGATAGTAAGAGTAAGGAGCGGGACAACCGGATGGTGCGGAGACGAGGCGAGGTTTGTTTCCCGCAGTTCCTCTCACAAAAGAGAGTACGTCTGCGTTGAGGAGGTGCTAGCCTCACACAAGAGGCTAGGCGGCTACACCACGAAGGAAGGCCTCACCTTGTTCCTCGAGAGAGCTCCACAAAGGGGCTCCCCTTCTCCACTATGGCACCAATCGAGGCGGTGATTCCTTCACAAGGTTGGGGCGAGCTCCACACCACAAGGAGGCTCCCAACAACCTATGGAGCTAGCACAACACCAAACTAGCCTCCATAGGTGCACTTTCTCCAAGATCCCACCATAGGAACCCTAACACCAAGATCCACTAAGGACTAGCACGTATTGGTGAAATCTCTCTTGGTAGAACTATAGATCGGGGCCTCCTCCACCACTCCTCAAAATTTGGGCAAGATTGGTTGGATGGTTGGGGAGATCCTCAAGGTTTAAGCTCAGCAACAATGGATGAGAGAGAGAGGAGAGATAAAAACGTGTTGGGGAAGAAGGGCCCTTTAAATAGGCCCCCCGAAATCCAACCGTTACCTGCAGTTTTTGCCTAAGCGGTACTACCGCTTTGGGGAGCGGTACTACCGCTCTGGATTCGAAATCCCACAGAACTTATCCACGTGGACACATAGCGGTACTGCCGCTCGAGGTACCGCAATGGGCTCCAAACCTTACTGGATCCCAAGTGGTACCGAAGCGGTACCAGAGCGGTACGGCCGTAACTCCGTTATGGTACTTAAGCGGTGCCTCGGGCGGTTGTACCGCTCACAAGCGGTACTACCGCTCAAGGTACCGTAAAGGTACCGTAACCTGTTCTGTGGGACAAAACCAGCGCAGAACTCCAGAGCGGTACCATGGGGCGGTACTAGTAGTGGTAGCGGTACTACCGCTATTAGTACCGGCCTGACAAAAACTTTCTCCTCTTTTCCTCTCCAACCATGTTACCTCGCGATACACACACAAAACCAGAAAAACCTATAAGCTACGCTTCAGTCCTCCGATCTTCACGTGTCCAACGAGGTCACCGTGCACTTGCAAATCTAACAAGGATACTCAATGCACACGGTGAGATTGTTCAAGTGTTGCCATCAAACACACAAAACCCGGGGTTTAGACTTTGCTCTTTCAATCTTCCCCTTTTTGGTGTTTGATGACAACACAAGAAATTGCAATGGCATAAGATATTATGATATGATATTTAGATTTGCAAAAGCTCGACGAAGCTCCCCCTAGACATGTGCATATTTTGAATATGCATTTGAATACAAATGCACACATCCTAGAGACATAACTCCCCCTAGATTTTACAAACCAAGCACACATGCTACAAGTATATTTGACATGTTCAACTAGCATATGCACAATATGGAGGCAACACAAGATCATGCAAGGAGTTTTGGGTGAAGTTATCATACCTTTGCCTTGAGAATACCCAAACTCACCATAAGGTGCCTCCATAGAGTTGATGTAGCCACAAGAAGAGATAAACAACGAACGAGGACCAAAGGGCTACAACAACGAAAGTCCCCATGCAAAAACCCATCCGAATAGAAACTTCTCCCCCTTTTGCATCGGAACACCAAAAAGGAGGGTAAGGAAACTACAAGGATGGTAAGGGAGAACACACAACCAAACTTGCAAAACCAAAAAGGAAGACAAAGCTTGGATGAGATTCTCCTAAAACATTGAGAAAAAGATAACAAAGAAGAAGGACAAAAGAAAAACACAAGGGAACACAAAGACCCGAAAAACTCCTCAAGGATGAGGTTGGTGGCCGAAGCCACTGTGTAAGAGTATAGTAGTGTGAGGTCGCGTAGATGTATCTAGGACTCACGACTACAGCTCAACATGAAGCTCATTAGTCACTTGTTTGACAAATAGCATATGTTTTGGATTTCTTTATGCATTATGGGGGGAGGGATAGCTCAATAAGTTTAAACCGCACTCTCCCTATGTTCATGCGTGCCTTTCATCTAGATATATAGTATTAGAGTGGTATGTGCGCACGACGGTCAAGCAAAGTTCGATGGATCAATGATATTTAGCTCATGCCTCAACTCAATAAAACGCTTCTCGTCCGAAGGCTTCGTGAAGATGTCCGCCAATTGCTCCTTGGTACCAATGAAGGATAGAACAATATTTCCGCGAGCAATGTGATCTCGAATGAAGTGGTTCCTTATCTCAATGTGCTTCGTCTTGCCATGAAGAACCGGATTGTAGGCGATCTTGATTGCGCTCTCATTGTCACACAAAAGAGGCACCTTGCTATACTCGAGTCCATAATCCCGCAAGTTTTGCCTCATCCACAAGATTTTAGCACAACTACTTGCCGCGGCAACATACTCGGCTTCCGCGGTGGAGACGGAGACACAATTTTGCTTCTTCGAGGACCAACACACCAACGATCTCCCAAGAAAGTGACAAGCTACGGATGTAGACTTCCTATCAACCCTGTCGCTCGCCCAATCGGAGTCGGTGAAGCCAACCAAAGCAAAGTCTGTGTCCCTTGGGTACCATAGTCCGAAGTGTGGGGTATCAACTAAATATCGAAAGATCCTTTTGACCGCCACAATGTGGCTTTCCTTCAGGCTTGCTTGAAATCCTGCACACATACCGACGCTTAACATTATATCCGGGCGAGAGGCACAAAGATAAAGAAGCGAACCTATCATCGAACGATAGAGCTTGGGATCCACCGCCTTGCCGGTCTCGTCAAGGGAGAGTTGACACTTGAGATGCATCGGAGTTCCAATGCCCTTGGCGTCCTTCATGTCGAAGTGCTTGAGCATGTCTTGAAGGTACTTTGCTTGATTGATGAAGGTGCCTGATACGTCTCAAACGTATCTATAATTTCTTATGTTCCATGCTAGTTTTATGACAATACTCACATGTTTTACATACACTTTACTACATCATTTTGATGCATTTTCCGGGACTAACCTATTAACAAGATGCCGAAGCGCCAGTTCCTGTTTTCTCCTGTTTTTGGTTTCAGAAATCTTACACAGGAAATATTCTCGGAATTGGACGAAACAAAAGCCCACGGTCTTATTTTCCACGGAGCTTTCCAGAAAACCGAAGGAGATACGGAGAGGGGCCAAGGTGGCCCCACACCACAAGGCGGCGCGGCCTGGAGGGGGGCGCGCCGGCCTGCGGGGTGGGCCCCTCGGCCGCCTCCCGACTCTGCCCCTTCGCCTATATAAACTCTCCGTCGCGAAAACCCTAGTACCGAGAGCCATGATACGAGAAAAGTTACTGTGACGCCGTCGCCGCCAATCCCATCTCGGGGGATTCAGGAGATAGCCTCCGGCACCCTGTCGGAGAGGGGAATCATCACCGGAGGACTCTACATCATCATGCACGCCTCCGGATTGATGCGTGAGTAGTTCATCCTTGGACTATGGGTCCATAGCAGTAGCTAGATGGTTGTCTTCTCCTCTTGTGCTATCATGTTTAGATCTTGTGAGCTGCCTATCATGATCAAGATCGTCTATTTGTAATGCTACATGTTGTGTTTGTTGGGATCCGATGAATATGGAATACTATGTCAAGTTGATTATTGATCTATAATATATGTGTTGTTTATCATCTTGCATGCTCTCCGTTGCTAGTAGAGGCTCTGGCCAAGTTGATACTTGTAACTCCAAGAGGGAGTATTTATGCTCGATAGTGAGTTCATGCCTCCATTGAATCTGGGACAATGACAGAAAGTTCTAAGGTTATGGATGTGTTGTTGCCACTAGGGATAAAACATTGATGCTTTGTCTAAGGATAGTTGTGTTGATTACATTACGCACCATACTTAATGCAATTGTCTGTTGTTTGCAACTTAAGACTGGAAGAGGTGCGGATGCTAACCCGAAGGTGGACTTTTTAGGCATAGATGCATGCTGGATAGCGGTCTATGTACTTTGTCGTAATGGCCTAAGTAAATCTCATATTAGTCATCATGATATGTATGTGCATTGTTATGCCCTCTCTATTTGTCAATTGCCCAACTGTAATTTGTTCACCCAACATGCTATTTATCTTATTGGAGAGACACCACTAGTGAATTGTGGACCCCGGTCCATTCTTTTACATCTGAAATACAATCAACTGCCCTCTCTGTTCTCTGTTGTTCTTCACAAGCAAACATCATTCTCCAGACCATACGTTTAATCCTTTGTTTACAGCAAGCCGGTGAGATTGACAACCTCACTGTTAAGTTGGGGCAAAGTATTTTGGTTGTGTTGTGCAGGTTCCACGTTGGCGCCGGAATCCCTGGTGTTGCGCCGCACTACACTCCTTCACCAACAACCTTCACGTGGCCTTCATCTCCTACTGGTTCGATAAACCTTGGTTTCGTACTGAGGGAAACTTGCTGCTATACGCATCACACCTTCCTCTTGGGGTTCCCAACGGACGTGTGCTTCACGCGTTATCAAGCTAATTTCTGGCGCCGTTGCCGGGGAGATCAAGACACGCTGCAAGGGGAGTCTCTCACATCCAATCTCTTTACTTTGCTATTGTCTTGCTTTACTTTATTTTATTTTCTGTTTTGTTTGCTTTCTTTATATAAAAAACACAAAAAATTAGTTACTAGTTTTACTTTATTTAATTATGTTCTACTTAGTTTATTTTTATTACTGTTAAAATGAATACTCCTGAGAACACTAAGTTGTGTGACTTCACTAGCACAAATAATAATGATTTCATATGCACACCTACTGCTCCACCTGCTACTAAAGAATTCTATGAAATTAAACCTGCTTTACTAAATCTTGTTATGAGAGAGCAATTTTCTGGTGTTAGTTCTAATGATGTTGCTGCCCATCTTAATAATTTTGTTGAACTTTGTGAAATGCAAAACTATAAGGATTTAGATTGAGACATTATAAAACTGAAATTGTTTCCTTTCTCCTTAAGAGGAAGAGCTAAAGATTGGTTGCTATCTTTGCCTAAGAATAGTATTGATTCATGGACTAAATGTAAAGATGCTTTCATTGGTAGATATTATCCTCCTGCTAAAATCGTATCTTTGAGAAGTAGCATAATGAATTTTAAGCAATTGGATAATGAACATGTTGCCCAAGCATGGGAAAGAATGAAATCTTTGGTAAAGAATTGCCCTACCCATGGACTAACTACTTGGATGATCATCCAAACCTTCTATGCAGGATTAAAATTTTCTTCGAGGAACCTATTGGATTCAGCTGCGCTGGAGGTACTTTTATGTCCATCACTTTGGGGGCGGCAACAAAGCTTCTTGATGATATGATGATCAACTACTCTGAATGGCACACTGAAAGGACTCCACAAGGTAAGAAGGTAAATTCTATTGAAGAAACCTCCTCCTTGAGTGATAATATCGATGTTATTATGTCTATGCTTGTTAATGGTACATCTAATGTTGATCCTAATAATGTTCCTTTAGCTTTATTGGTTGCTCAAGAAGAGCATGTTGATGTGAACTTCATTAAAAGTAATAATTTTAACAATAATGCTTATAGAAATAATTCTGGTAACAACTATAGGCCATACCCTTCTAATAATGGTAATGGTTATGGTAATTTTTATGGTAATTCTTACAACAATAGTAGGATTGTACCCTCTGGTCTTGAAGTCATGCTTAAAGAATTCATTAGTACACAAACTGCTTTTAACAAATCTGTTGAAGAAAAGCTTGGTAAAATTGATATTCTTGCTTCTAAGGTTGATAGTCTTGTTGCCGATGTTGATCTTTTAAAATTGAAAGTTATGCCTAATGAAGATAAAGATATTAAGTCATTTGCTACAGCAAACGCCATACAAGTTCGAATTAATGACAATATTAGATTGATGGCTGAATTGCATGCTAGGTGGGAAAGAGAAGAAAAACTAGCTAAAGAGAATAATGTAGCTAAAGTTTGGACTATTACCACCACTAGTAATGATGATGCTTCACATGTTGCTAAACCTCCTACTATCAATGGTAAAATAATTGGTGTTGGCAATGTTTCTACTCCTAGTTCAAAGCATGCAAAATTGCCTGAAACTGCTAAAACTGCTTGTGATAAAAGTGCTGAAATTTTTCAGAATATTGGGGACATTGATCCCATTGCTTTATATCATAATGGTTTAGATTTTGATGATTGTCATATCTCTGAAGTTATTAAGTTCTTGCAAAAACTTGCTAGAAGTCCTAATGCTAGTGCTATAAATTTGGCCTTTACAAAACATATTACAAATGCTCTCATTAAAGCTAGAGAAGAGAAATTAAAACTTGAAACTTCTATTCCTAGGAAGTTGGAAGATGGTTGGGAGCCCATCATTAAGATGAGGGTCAATGATTTTGATTTTAATGCTTTATGTGATCTTGGTGCAAGTATTTCTGTTATGCCTAAGAAACTCTATAACATGCTTGACTTGCCACCATTGAAGTTTGCTATTTGGATGTTAATCTAGCTGATAATTCTATAAAGAAACCTTTGGGGAGGATTAATAATGTTCACATTACGGTTAATAATAACCTTGTCCCCGTTGATTTTGTTGTCTTGGACATTGAATGCAATGCATCTTGTCCCATTATTTTGGGAAGACCCTTTCTTCGAACTGTTGGTGCTATTATTGATATGAAGGAAGGAAGTATTAAATATCAATTCCCTCTCAAGAAAGGTATGGAACACTTCCCTAGAAATAAGGTTACCTTTTGATTCTATTATTAGAACAAATTATGATGTTGATGCTTCATCTCTTGATAATACTTGAGTTACACTTTCTGCGCCTAGCTGAAAGGCGTTAAAGAAAAGCGCTTATGGGAGACAACCCATCATTTTATTTCTGCAATTTTTGTTTTATATTTGTGTCTTGGAAGTTGTTACTACTGTAGCAACCTCTCCTTATCTTTACTTTATTGCATTGTTGTGCCAAGTAAAGTCTTTGATAGTAAGGTTGATACTAGATTTGGATTTACGCGCGTAAACAGATTTCTTGCTGTCACGAATTTGAGTAGATCTCTCTGTAGGTAACTCAGACAAATCAGCGAAAATTCATGAGTGATCCTCAGATACGTACGCAACTTTCATTCAATTTGAGCTTCTTCATATGAGCACGCTAAGTGCCTCTAAAAAATTCGTCTTTACGGACTGTTCTGTTTTGACAGATTCTGCCTTTTATTTCACATTGCCTCTTTTACTGTGTTGGATGGATTTCTTTGTTCCATTAACTTTCAGTAGCTTTGGGTGATGTCCGAAGTGTTAGGAATGATTGTGTCCTCTCTGAACATGTGAATTTTTAATTATGCACTAACCCTCTAATGAGTTTGTTTTGAGTTTGGTGTGGAGGAAGTTTTCAAGGGTCAAGAGAGGAGGATGATACAATATGATCAAGAAGAGTGAAGAGTCTAAGCTTGGGGATGCCCCCGTGGTTCATCCCTGCATATTTCAAGAATACTCAAGCATCTAAGCTTGGGGATGCCCAAGGCATCCCTTTCTTCATCGACAACTTATCAGGTCACCTCTAGTGAAACTATATTTTTATTCCGTCACATCTTATGTGCTTTACTTGGAGCGTCTGTGTGCTTTTATTTTTGTTTTTGTTTGAATAAACTCGGATCTTAGCATTCTTTGTGTGGGAGAAAGACACGCTCCGTTGTTTCATATGAACACTGGTGTTCTTAGCTTTACTTTTAATGTTCATGGCGAAGGTTGAAAACTGCTTCGTTCATTGCTATTTGGTTGGAAACAGAAAATGCTCCATGTGGTAATTGGTATATTGTCTTGAATAATTTGATACCTGGCAATTGTTTTGAGTTCTCAAATAGATCATGTTTAAGCTCTTGCATCATGTAGTGTTGAACCTAGTAGTGGAGAACTATCGTAGAGCTTGTTGAAATTTGGTTTGCATGATTGGTCTCTCTAAAAGTCTAGATATTTTCCGGTAAAGGTGTTTGAACAACAAGGAAACGATGTAGAGTCTTATAATGCTTGCAATATGTTCTTATGTAAGTTTTGTCTGTACCGGTTCATACTTGAGTTTGCTTCAAACAACCTTGCTAGCCAAAAGCCTTGTACTGAGAGGGAATGCTTCTCGTGCATCCAAAACCTTGAGCCAAAACCTATGCCATTTGTGTCCACCATAACTACCTACTACATGGTATTTCTCTGCCATTCCAAGTAAATTGCTTGCGTGCTACCTTTAAAATTTCATTCCTTGTCTTTGCAATACATAGCCCATGGGAAAACAGCTTAAAAACTATTGTGGTATTGAATATGTTGCTTATGTATCTTATTTCTTATAAGTTGCTTGTTGAGCGGTAACCATGTTTCTGGGGACGCCATCAACTATTACACCTTTGTTGAATATCATGTGAGTTGCTATGCGTGTTCGTCTTGTCACGAAGTAAGGGTGATTTATCATGATTAAATGGTTTGAGTATGCATATTGTTAGAGAAGAACATTGGGCCGCCAGCTAAAGCCATGTATCATGGTGGAAGTTTCAGTTTGGACATTAATCCTCAAATCTCTTATGAGAATATTATCTGTTGTTGAATGCTTAAGCATTAAAGAGGAGTCCATTATCTGTTGTCTATGTGTTCCCGGTACGGATGTCCTCAAGTTGAGATCTATCAAAAACGAGAAATCAAATGCGATCTATCTCCTTGGACCTTTGTACAGGTGACATAGAGGTACCCCTTTGTGACACTTGGTTGAAACATATGTTATGCAATGATAATCCATGTAAATCCAAGCTAATTAGGACAAGGTGCAAGCACTATTGGTAATCTATGCACGAGACTTGCAACTTATAGGATGTCTTATACATAACACATATGATTTATTACTACCGTTAACAAAATTGTTTCTATGTTTTCAAAATGAAAAGCTCTAGCACAAAAATAGTAATCCATGCTTCCTCTGCGAAGGGCCTATCTTCTACTTTATGTTGAGTCGGTTTACCTACTTCTTTCTATCTTAGAAGCAAACACTTGTGTGAACTGTGTGCATTGATTCTTACATGTTTACCTATTGCACTTGTTATATTACTTTGTGTTGACAATTATCCATGAGATAAAAATGTTGAAGTTGAAAGCAACTGTTGAAACTTATATCTTCCTTTGTGTTGCTTCAAAACTTTCTACTAAGAATTTATTGCTTTATGAGTTAACTCCTATGCAAGACTTATTGATGCTTGTCTTGAAAGTACTATTCATGAAAAGCCTTTGCTATATGATCAGTTGTTTAGTCATTATCTTTACCATTGCTTTGAATCACTTCATTCATCTCATATGCTTTACAATAGTATTGATCAAGATTATGATAGCGAGCATGTCACTTCGAAATTATCCTTGTTATCGTTTACCTACTCGAGGGCGAGTAGGAACTAAGCTTGGGGATGCTTGATACGTCTCAAACGTATCTATAATTTCTTATGTTCCATGCTAGTTTTATGACAATACTCACATGTTTTACATACACTTTACATCATTTTGATGCATTTTCCGGCACTAACCTATTAACAAGATGCCGAAGCGCCAGTTCTCGTTTTCTGCTGTTTTTGGTTTCAGAAATCTTACACAGGAAATATTCTCGGAATTGGACGAAACAAAAGCCCACGGTCTTATTTTCCACGGAGCTTTCCGAACACCGAAGGAGATACGCAGAGGGGCCAAGGTGGCCCCACACCACAAGGCGGCGCGGCCCGGAGGGCGCGCCGGCCTGCGGGGTGGGCCCCTCGGCCGCCTCCCGACTCTGCCCCTTCGCCTATATAAACTCTCCGTCGCGAAAACCCTAGTACTGAGAGCCACAATACGAGAAAAGTTACTGTGACGCCGTCGCCAGCAATCCCATCTCGGGGGATTCAGGAGATCGGCTCCGGCACCCTGCGGAGAGGGGAATCATCACCGGAGGACTCTACATCATCATGCCCGCCTCCGGATTGATGCGTGAGTAGTTGATGGCGTGTATTTCACACGTTCGTTGGGGAACCCCAAGAGGAAGGTATGATGCGCACAGCAGCAAGTTTTCCCTCAGAAAGAAACCAAGGTTTATCGAACCAGGAGGAGCCAAGAAGCACGTTGAAGGTTGATGGCGGCGGGATGTAGTGCGGCGCAACACCGAGATTCCGGCGCCAACGTGGAACCTGCACAACACAACCAAAGTACTTTGCCCCAACGAAACGAGTGAGGTTGTCAATCTCACCGGCTTGCTGTAACAAAGGATTAATCGTATTGTGTGGAAGATGATTGTTTGCGAGAGAAAACAGTAGAAACAAGTATTGCAGACAGTAGTAACGCAGTAAAACGAGTAAACAAGCGAGCGATAGCGATATTTAGGAACAAGGCCTAGGGATTAGACTTTCACTAGTGGACACTCTCAACTTTGATCACATAACGGAATAGATAAATGCATACTCTACACTCTTGTTGGATGATGAACACATTGCGTAGGATTACACGAACCCTCAATGCCGGAGTTAACAAGCTCCACAATTCAATGTTCATATTTAAATAACCTTAGAGTGCATGAAATATCAATAAGACTAAACAAAGTACTAACATAGCATGCACACTGTCACCTTCATGCTATGTAGGAGGAATAGATCACATTAATACCATCATAGCAATAGTTAACTTCATAATCTACAAGAGATCATAATCATAGCATACGCCAAGTACTAACACGGATGCACACACTGTCACCATTACACCGTGCGGGAGGAATAAAACTACTTTAATAACATTGCTAGAGTAGCACATAGATAAATTGTGATACAAAATACATTGCAATCATAAAGAGATATAAATAAGCACTTCACTATGCCATTCATAACGAGTGAATAAGTATTCGTGAAATATAGCCTAAGAGACCCACACGGTGCACACACTGTCACCTTTACACACGTGGGACAAGGAGTCTCCGGAGATCACATAAGTAAAATTCACTTGACTAGCATAATGACATCTAGATTACAAGCATCATCATATGAATCTCAATCATGTAAGGCAGCTCATGAGATTATTGTATTGAAGCACATAGGAGAGAGATGAACCACATAGCTACCGGTACAGCCCCGAGCCTCGATGGAGAACTACTCCCTCCTCATGGGAGCAGCAGCGGTGATGAAGATGGCGGTGGAGATGCCTTCCGGGGGCACTTCCCCGCTCCGGCAAGGTGCCGGAACAGAGACTCCTGTCCCCCAGATCTTGGCTTCGCGATGGCGGTGGCTCTGGAAGGTTTTCCGTATCGTGGTTTTTCGCATCAGGGGTTTCGCGACGGAGGCTTTAAGTAGGCGGAAGGGTAGAGTCGGGGGGCTGACGAGGGGCCCACACCACAGGGCGGCGCGGGCCCCTTGGCCGCGCCGCCATGTGGTCTGGCCACCTCGTGGCCCCACTTCGTATGCTCTTCGGTCTTCTGGAAGGTTCGTGGCGAAATAGGCCCCTGGGTCTTGATTTCGTCCAATTCCGAGAATATTTCGTTACTAGGATTTCTAAAACCAAAAACAGCAGAAAACAGCAACTGGCACTTCGGCATCTTGTTAATAGGTTAGTTCCAGAAAATGCATGAATATGACATAAAGTGTGCATAAAACATGTAGGTATCATCAATAATATGGCATAGAACATAAGAAATTATCGATACGTCGGAGACGTATCAGTAGTTCATCCTTGGACTATGGGTCCATAGCAGTAGCTAGATGGTTGTATTCTCCTCTTGTGCTATCATGTTTAGATCTTGTGAGCTGCCTATCATGATCAAGATCGTCTATTTGTAATGCTACATGTTGTGTTTGTTGGGATCCGATGAATATGGAATACTATGTCAAGTTGATTATTGATCTATCATATATGTGTTGTTTATGATCTTGCATTCTCTCCGTTGCTAGTAGAGGCTCTGGCCAAGTTGATACTTGTAACTCCAAGAGGGAGTATTTATGCTCGATAGTGGGTTCATGCCTCCATTGAATCTGGGACAGTGATAGAAAGTTCTAAGGTTATGGATATGTTGTTGCCACTAGGGATAAAACATCGATGCTTTGTCTAAGGATATTTGTGTTGATTACATTACGCACCATACTTAATGCAATTGTCTGTTGTTTGCAACTTAAGACTGGAAGGGGTGCGGATGCTAACCCGAAGGTGGACTTTTTAGGCATAGATGCATGCTGGATAGCGGTCTATGTACTTTGTCGTAATGCCCTAAGTAAATCTCATATTAGTCATCATGATATGTATGTGCATTGTTATGCCCTCTCTATTTGTCAATTGCCCAACGGTAATTTGTTCACCCAACATGCTATTTATCTTATTGGAGAGACACCACTAGTGAACTGTGGACCCCGGTCCATTCTTTTACATCTGAAATACAATCAACTGCAATCTCTGTTCTCTGTTGTTCTTCACAAGCAAACATCATTCTCCACACCATACGTTTAATCCTTTGTTTACAGCAAGCCGGTGAGATTGACAACCTCACTGTTAAGTTGGGGCAAAGTATTTTGGTTGTGTTGTGCAGGTTCCACGTTGGCGCCGGAATCCCTGGTGTTGCGCCGCACTACACTCCTTCACCAACAACCTTCACGTAGCCTTCATCTCCTACTGGTTCGATAAACCTTGGTTTCGTACTGAGGGAAACTTGCTGCTATACGCATCACACCTTCCTCTTGGGGTTCCCAACGGACGTGTGCTTCACGCGTTATCAGTGCCTTGTCGCATTTACTTGATCTCAAACCCGAGGAAGTACTTGAGTTCACCCATCATCGACATCTCAAACTTATTAGTCATCAACTTAATAAACTCATCATTGAACTTTGTGTTAGTTGAGCCAAATATGATGTCATCTACATAAAGTTGGCATACGAAGAGCTCCCCATTGACTTTCTTAGTAAAAAGAGTGGGATTGATTTTCCCCACTTCGGAACCACGGTCTACAAGCAACTCCTTTAGATGCTCATACCAAGCTCTAGGAGCTTGTTTGAGTCCATATATGGCCTTTTTGAGCTTGAAGACATGGTCCGGGAAATGGGGGTCCTCGAACCCCGGGGGTTGCTTCACATATACCTCCTCATGTAAAGGACCATTAAGAATAGCACTCTTAACATCCATTTTTTGCAACTTGAAGCCATGATGAGAGGCAAAGGCCAAAAGGATACGGATGGACTCAAGCCTTGCAACGGGTGCAAAGGTTTCACCAAAGTCCACGCCTTCAACTTGAGAATAGCCTTGTGCCACCAATCTTGCTTTGTTGCGGATGACGATGCCATGTTCATCTTGCTTGTTCTTGAAGACCCATTTGGTGTCGATAACATTGCGGCAATGATCGGGTCGCTTCATGAGAGTCCACACATCATTCCTCTTGAAGTTGTTGAGTTCCTCTTGCATTGCAATCAACCAATCGGGATCTTCAGCGCATCATTAACCTTGAGTGGTTCCACCATAGAGACAAAGGCGTGGTGCTCACAAAAGTTTGCTAGTTGCCTCCGTGTGGTTACTTTGCTCTTTAAATCAACAATAACATTACGCAAAGAATGGGCCTTGAGGCGCAAGTGTCTTGTAGTAGGATCTTCACGGCGAGTATCGGCTATAGGAGTAGATTCTTGTAGGTCCTCTTGGCCTTCATCACGGTTTAGGTCCTCGCCTTGACCTTCATTGTTGTTGAAAGGTGCATCATCATCATCATCATCATCATCATCATCATCATGAGAGCCGGATGACTCGGGAGTACTAGGAATGGGATTGTCCATAAAGATCATCCCCGAGCCAATCGGTGAAGAACTTGATGCTTGGCCTTGGTCACTTGATGTTGGTTGTTGAGGTAGATGAGCTTGCGGTAGATGTTGTTCTTGAGCTTGTTGAGGTGAGCTTGCACTTGATTGTTGTTGTAGTTGTTGAGGTTGAACTTGAGGTTGTTGTAGAGGTTGGCTTGCACTTGTATGATCAACGGAAGAAGCTTGGCCTTGTGGTGTAGATGGCTCCACTTGGGTGGAACTTGGTCCTTCCCCGGTACTCATAGAAGGTAGATCTTGAGGTCGGCGAATGCCATCACCCATCCTTCCTATGGCATCCGAGGGAATTGCATCTCCTTTCTCACAAGAAGCACTTCGCTCCTCCAAAGATCTATCATCTTCATCGAATGTCACATCACAAGATTCTACAACTCGCCCATTTGACTTGTTGAAGACTCTATAGGCGTGAGAATCCGTAGCATAGCCAACGAAAATTCCTTCTTGAGCTCTTGAATCAAACTTGGATAGACGTGTGTCCTTGACAAGCACATAACATTTGCATCCGAAGACCTTGAAATATGACAAATTGGGCTTGTTGCCGGTGATAATCTCATATGGTGTCTTCTCTAGACCTTTGCGAAAGTAGAGACGATTAGTAGCATGGCATGCGGTAGAGATAGCTTCCGCCCAAAAATTGTAGTTAGACTTGTACTCCATCATCATGGTTCGAGCGGCTTCGATCAAGGTTCGATTCTTCCTTTCGGCGACCCCATTTTGTTGGGGAGTATATGGCGTGGAGTATTGATGTTGGATTCCTTCTTCGCCGAGGAAGTCATCCAAGCTGTAGTTCTTGAACTCCGTTCCATTGTCGCTCCTTATTGCGAGGATCTTGGTGTCGTACTTGCGTTGAACTTGATTGGCAAACTCCATCATGGTCCGTTGAGTCTCACTCTTGTACTTGAAGAAGAATACCCAACAATAGCATGAATAGTCATCAACAATGACGAGGCAATACTTCTTCCCTCCAAGACTTTCATGAGACGATGGACCGAAGAGATCAACATGTAGGAGCTCCAAGCATCTTGTGGTAGAGATGATGATGAGGACATCCCTACCTCACTACCACCTCCGTCATTACCTACTGAAGATGAACCTTCTGTGAAGCTCAAGTCCAATGAAGTCAGGATTGGACCTATTACAAGAGCTTGCGTGAAGCTACTTAAACAATAGGTATGAAGAGGAGACAAGCATCGCACGAGGAGGAGAGGAGCAGCTGGACATGAAGATGGACGTGGAGCTGGACAAGGAGCTGGACATGAAGATATCTCATGGACGCGCGAGGGAGGAGTGGGAGGCATGCGCGAGAGGAGAAGACGAAGTCCAGGCCGGCCCAGCACCCGGTCAGACCGGCCGCTGATACGTCTCAAACGTATCTATAATTTCTTATGTTCCATGCTACTTTTATGATGATACTCACATGTTTTATACACATTATATGTCATTATTATGCATTTTCCGGCACTAACCTATTGACGAGATGCCGAAGAGCCAGTTGCTATTTTCTGCTGTTTTTTTGTTTCAGAAATCCTGGTAAGGAAATATTCTCGGAATTGGACGAAATCAACGCCCAGGGTCTTATTTTTCCACGAAGCTTCCAGAAGACCGAGGGAGAAACGAACTGGGGCCACGGGGCACTGACACAATAAGGCGGCGCGGCCAAGGGGGGCCGCGCCGCCCTAGTGTGTGGCCCCCCTGTTAGGCCTCCGACTCTGCCCTTCCGCCTACTTAAAGCCTTCATCGCGAATACCCCAGTACCGAGAGTCACGATACGGAAAACCTTCCAGAGACGCCGCCGCCGCCAATCCCATCTCGGGGGATTCGGGAGATCGCCTCCGGCACCCTGCCGGAGAGGGGAATCATCTCCCGGAGGTCTCTTCATCACCATGATCGCCTCCGGATCGATGTGTGAGTAGTTCACCCCTGGACTATGGGTCCATAGCAGTAGCTAGATGGTTGTCTTCTCCTCATTGTGCTATCATGTTAGATCTTGTGAGCTTCCTATCATGATCAAGATCATCTATTTGTAATCCTACATGTTGTGTTTGTTGGGATCCGATGAATATTGAATACTATGTCAAGTTGATTATCAATCTATCATATATGTTGTTTATGTTCTTGCATGCTCTCCATTGCTAGTAGAGGCTCCGGCCAAGTTGATACGTGTGACTCCAAGAGGGAGTATTTATGCTCGATAGTGGGTTCATGCCTCCATTGAATGCGGGACGAGTGACGGAAAGTTCTAAGGTTGTGGATGTGCTTGTTGCCACTAGGGATAAAACATCGATGCTTTGTCTAAGGATATTTGTGTTGATTACATTACGCACCATACTTAATGCAATTGTCTGTTGTTTGCAACTTAATACTGGAAGGGGTTCGGATGATAACCTGAAGGTCGACTTTTTAGGCATAGATGCATGCTGGATAGCGGTCTATGTACTTTGTCGTAATGCCCTGATTAACTCTCATAGTACTCATCATGATATATGTATGTGCATTGTTATGCCTTCTTTATTTGTCAATTGCCCAACTGTAATTTGTTCACCCAACATGCTATTTATCTTATGGGAGAGACACCACTAGTGAACTGTGGACCCGGTCCATTCTTTACATCTGAAATACAATCTACTGCAATTGTTCTTTACTGTTCTTCGCAAACAAACATCATCATCCACACTATACATCTAATCCTTTGTTTACAGCAAGCCGGTGAGATTGACAACCTCACTGTTACGTTGGGGAAAAGTACTTTGATTGTGTTGTGCAGGTTCCACGTTGGTGCCGGAATCCCTGGTGTTGCGCCGCACTACACTCCGTCACCAACAAGCTTCACGTGTTCCTTGACTCCTACTCGTTCGATAACCTTGGTTTCATACTGAGGGAAAACTCGCTGCTGTACGCATCACACCTTCCTCTTGGGGTTCCCAACGGACGTGTGTTAACTACTACCACGCCAACAGCAAGGATTTTTCTGGCGCCGTTGCCGGGGAGATCAAGACACGCTGCAAGGGGAGTCTCCCACATCCAATCTCTTTACTTTGTTTTTGTCTTGCTTTATTTTACTTTATTTACTGCTTGGTACGCAACTTTCATTCAACTAGCAATGTGGCCCTCGCAAATGCGAGGACACCATTTATAGTTGAAGCTATTCAAGAAATAAAAATTATGTTTTCACTGAGATGACATTATTTCCCATTATGTGAAAATAAACAAATTGTCCTACAACCTCGGCAAATGCTTTGGTACACAAAATATCACATATTTCAGTAGCAACATTGGCAATATGAAATATGTGGGCAAATGTTGAACCTAGGAAAATGAGATATTGGATTTGTAAACCGAACTTAGATCACTACTCGAGGTTAATTGTTCCTAAAGATCGGGTCACATGTATTTCTATGTTGTGCAAGCAACTGGAATGACATGTTCCCCTACATTGATTTTTCCATGAGGTAAATACACATACAATAGTTCAAATATATCCACCATATAAGTCAAGCAATATACACCAAAACAATTCACAAGAATTAATTGAACGCTTTTCAGGTCATGAGTTTAATAATAGCATTGACACAATGTGGATACTAAATATGAAACATACCGAGCGAGAATTCATGGTGGCTTAGACATGTGTGTATCATTAAGCCATAGTATTTTTTAGTGTGATGGACGTTCCCGTGTCACCTAATGTATCTTCACAAATTTTGAATGTTTGATGTTTTATGTCTCATTAAGTCAGAATATCCTTTTGGCGGAGGGACATTCTCATCCTCGCGAGAATATGTGTTGACCCATTTGTGTCTGTATCATAAGTTGGATATTCTTTTAATTGCGAGGACGCTAATGTCGTAACTCCATTATTTTTAAAATTCCATGACATAATGCACAAACTTCCGTAGAGGTTAAATAAATCTGTCACTTTTATGTACTCATCACAGAAACAAAGTACGCAGTGCGACTGATGTCATGACTTCATTAATTTTAAAATCCCACGAGTTTAAACTTCTGTACGCATTTTGTGAATGTTGGTCCGATAAAGGATGAATATATTTGTCATTTATGTGTACTCGGTTATAGAAACAACGTTCAAAATTACCCCTCATTCTAGATTTAGTAAAATTCAAACTTTAGAAAGTTTGACAAAAAAATATAAAAAGAAATACAAACATATAAAATTATGAAATCGTGGTTATAATAATTATTAGAAAATGTAATTCATATTATAGGAATCTGGTATTACAAATGTTGATATTTACTACTACATCTTTGTCAAACATTATAATATTTGACAAAGACTAAACCTAAAAGGCTAGAACGCAGGATAAATGACTGATGTCATGACTTCATTAATTTTAAAATCCCACGAGTTTAAACTTCTGTAGGCATTTTGTGAATGCGTTGGTCCGATAAAGGTTGAATGTATTTCTCATTTATGTGTACTCGGTTATAGAAACAACGTTCACAATTACCCCTTATTCTAGATTTAGTAAAATTCAAACTTTATAAAGTTTGACAAAAAAAATATACAAAGAAATACAAACATCTAAAATTATGAAATCGTTAAAATAGAGAAAGTATGTTTTACACTTTATATTTTTTTCCTAAAATTTCCATTACCTAGCCGCTCCAAACTCTATGTCACGATGTACATTCAAGCTGGGAGTCTTTTTCTGCTGATATCAAGTTGGGTACTCGCGAGGTACCTGCCCGGACTTTTGCTACAAGGTATGTTCCGGCCGGACGATTTCTTAATTTTTTTTGCAGTTAGTCACGTGCATGGTTAGGTCTTTAAATGGACATTGTTTAATTAACCGAGTCCACTTTCCGGAGACGTGATCTTTCCAATATGAAGTGTATCAAACATGTTACGTTACCGGTTATTTTTTCATAAAATCCCAGCCGTATATTTTATATCTAACAATTAAAATTAATTTAGCCTATGTGGATTAATGTGGTGTCTCTATTCTAAACATCCGCATTTTGCTTTTAATATATAATAGACTAGCAATGTGGCCCTCGCAAATGCGAGGACACCATTTATAGTTGAAGCTATTCAAGAAATAAAAATTATGTTTTCACTGAGATGACATTATTTCCCATTATGTGAAAATAAACAAATTGTCCTACAACCTCGGCAAATGCTTTGGTACACAAAATATCACATATTTCAGTAGCAACATTGGCAATATGAAATATGTGGGCAAATGTTGAACCTAGGAAAATGAGATATTGGATTTGTAAACCGAACTTAGATCACTACTCGAGGTTAATTGTTCCTAAAGATCGGGTCACATGTATTTCTATGTTGTGCAAGCAACTGGAATGACATGTTCCCCTACATTGATTTTTCCATGAGGTAAATACACATACAATAGTTCAAATATATCCACCATATAAGTCAAGCAATATACACCAAAACAATTCACAAGAATTAATTGAACGCTTTTCAGGTCATGAGTTTAATAATAGCATTGACACAATGTGGATACTAAATATGAAACATACCGAGCGAGAATTCATGGTGGCTTAGACATGTGTGTATCATTAAGCCATAGTATTTTTTAGTGTGATGGACGTTCCCGTGTCACCTAATGTATCTTCACAAATTTTGAATGTTTGATGTTTTATGTCTCATTAAGTCAGAATATCCTTTTGGCGGAGGGACATTCTCATCCTCGCGAGAATATGTGTTGACCCATTTGTGTCTGTATCATAAGTTGGATATTCTTTTAATTGCGAGGGACGCTAATGTCGTAACTCCATTATTTTTAAAATTCCATGACATAATGCACAAACTTCCGTAGAGGTTAAATAAATCTGTCACTTTTATGTACTCATCACAGAAACAAAGTACGCAGTGCGACTGATGTCATGACTTCATTAATTTTAAAATCCCACGAGTTTAAACTTCTGTACGCATTTTGTGAATGTTGGTCCGATAAAGGATGAATATATTTGTCATTTATGTGTACTCGGTTATAGAAACAACGTTCAAAATTACCCCTCATTCTAGATTTAGTAAAATTCAAACTTTAGAAAGTTTGACAAAAAAATATAAAAAGAAATACAAACATCTAAAATTATGAAATCGTGGTTATAATAATTATTAGAAAATGTAATTCATATTATAGGAATCTGGTATTACAAATGTTGATATTTACTACTACATCTTTGTCAAACATTATAATATTTGACAAAGACTAAACCTAAAAGGCTAGAACGCAGGATAAATGACTGATGTCATGACTTCATTAATTTTAAAATCCCACGAGTTTAAACTTCTGTAGGCATTTTGTGAATGCGTTGGTCCGATAAAGGTTGAATGTATTTCTCATTTATGTGTACTCGGTTATAGAAACAACGTTCACAATTACCCCTTATTCTAGATTTAGTAAAATTCAAACTTTATAAAGTTTGACAAAAAAAATATACAAAGAAATACAAACATCTAAAATTATGAAATCGTTAAAATAGAGAAAGTATGTTTTACACTTTATATTTTTTTTCCTAAAATTTCCATTACCTAGCCGCTCCAAACTCTATGTCACGATGTACATTCAAGCTGGGAGTCTTTTTCTGCTGATATCAAGTTGGGTACTCGCGAGGTACCTGCCCGGACTTTTGCTACAAGGTATGTTCCGGCCGGACGATTTCTTAATTTTTTTTTGCAGTTAGTCACGTGCATGGTTAGGTCTTTAAATGGACATTGTTTAATTAACCGAGTCCACTTTCCGGAGACGTGATCTTTCCAATATGAAGTGTATCAAACATGTTACGTTACCGGTTATTTTTTCATAAAATCCCAGCCGTATATTTTATATCTAACAATTAAAATTAATTTAGCCTATGTGGATTAATGTGGTGTCTCTATTCTAAACATCCGCATTTTGCTTTTAATGTATAATAGACTAGCAATGTGGCCCTCGCAAATGCGAGGACACCATTTATAGTTGAAGCTATTCAAGAAATAAAAATTATGTTTTCACTGAGATGACATTATTTCCCATTATGTGAAAATAAACAAATTGTCCTACAACCTCGGCAAATGCTTTGGTACACAAAATATCACATATTTCAGTAGCAACATTGGCAATATGAAATATGTGGGCAAATGTTGAACCTAGGAAAATGAGATATTGGATTTGTAAACCGAACTTAGATCACTACTCGAGGTTAATTGTTCCTAAAGATCGGGTCACATGTATTTCTATGTTGTGCAAGCAACTGGAATGACATGTTCCCCTACATTGATTTTTCCATGAGGTAAATACACATACAATAGTTCAAATATATCCACCATATAAGTCAAGCAATATACACCAAAACAATTCACAAGAATTAATTGAACGCTTTTCAGGTCATGAGTTTAATAATAGCATTGACACAATGTGGATACTAAATATGAAACATACCGAGCGAGAATTCATGGTGGCTTAGACATGTGTGTATCATTAAGCCATAGTATTTTTTAGTGTGATGGACGTTCCCGTGTCACCTAATGTATCTTCACAAATTTTGAATGTTTGATGTTTTATGTCTCATTAAGTCAGAATATCCTTTTGGCGGAGGGACATTCTCATCCTCGCGAGAATATGTGTTGACCCATTTGTGTCTCGTATCATAAGTTGGATATTCTTTTAATTGCGAGGGACGCTAATGTCGTAACTCCATTATTTTTAAAATTCCATGACATAATGCACAAACTTCCGTAGAGGTTAAATAAATCTGTCACTTTTATGTACTCATCACAGAAACAAAGTACGCAGTGCGACTGATGTCATGACTTCATTAATTTTAAAATCCCACGAGTTTAAACTTCTGTACGCATTTTGTGAATGTTGGTCCGATAAAGGATGAATATATTTGTCATTTATGTGTACTCGGTTATAGAAACAACGTTCAAAATTACCCCTCATTCTAGATTTAGTAAAATTCAAACTTTAGAAAGTTTGACAAAAAATATAAAAAGAAATACAAACATCTAAAATTATGAAATCGTGGTTATAATAATTATTAGAAAATGTAATTCATATTATAGGAATCTGGTATTACAAATGTTGATATTTACTACTACATCTTTGTCAAACATTATAATATTTGACAAAGACTAAACCTAAAAGGCTAGAACGCAGGATAAATGACTGATGTCATGACTTCATTAATTTTAAAATCCCACGAGTTTAAACTTCTGTAGGCATTTTGTGAATGCGTTGGTCCGATAAAGGTTGAATGTATTTCTCATTTATGTGTACTCGGTTATAGAAACAACGTTCACAATTACCCCTTATTCTAGATTTAGTAAAATTCAAACTTTATAAAGTTTGACAAAAAAAATATACAAAGAAATACAAACATCTAAAATTATGAAATCGTTAAAATAGAGAAAGTATGTTTTACACTTTATATTTTTTTTCCTAAAATTTCCATTACCTAGCCGCTCCAAACTCTATGTCACGATGTACATTCAAGCTGGGAGTCTTTTTCTGCTGATATCAAGTTGGGTACTCGCGAGGTACCTGCCTGGACTTTTGCTACAAGGTATGTTCCGGCCGGAGGATTTCTTAATTTTTTTTTGCAGTTAGTCACGTGCATGGTTAGGTCTTTAAACGGACATTGTTTAATTAACCGAGTCCACTTTTCGGAGACGTGATCTTTCCAATATGAAGTGTATCAAACATGTTACGTTACCGGTTATTTTTTCATAAAATCCCAGCCGTATATTTTATATCTAACAATTAAAATTAATTTAGCCTATGTGGATTAATGTGGTGTCTCTATTCTAAACATCCGCATTTTGCTTTTAATATATAATAGATTTGGGCATTTTCATCTGAGCAAGTCTGGTGCCTCTAAAAAATTCGTCTTTACGGACTGTTCTGTTTTGACAGATTCTGCCTTTTATTTCGCATTGCCTGTTTTGCTATGTTTGATGGATTTCTTTGTTCCATTAACTTTCAGTAGCTTTGTGCAATGTCCAGAAGTGTTAAGAATGATTATGTCACCTCTGAATACATGAATTTTCAATTATGCACTAACCCTCTAATGAGATTGTTTTGAGTTTGGTGTGGAGGAAGTTTTCAAGGGTCAAGAGAGGAGGATGATACAATATGATCAAGAAGAGTGAAAAGTCTAAGCTTGGGGATGCCCCCGTGGTTCATCCCTGCATATTTTAAGAATACTCAAGCATCTAAGCTTGGGGATGCCCAAGGCATCCCTTCTTCATCGACAACTTATCAGGTCACCTCTAGTTAAACTATATTTTTATTCCGTCACATCTTATGTGCTTTACTTGGAGCGTCTGTTTGTTTTTGTTTTTGTTTGAATAAATTCGGATCCTAGCATTCTTTGTGTGGGAGAGAGACACGCTCCGCTGTTTCGTATGAACACATATGTTCTTAGCTTTATTCTTAATGTTCATGGTGAAAGTTGAACTGCTTCGTTCATTGTTATATGGTTGGAAACAGAAAATGCTGCATGTGGTAAATGGTATAATGTCTTGAATAATTTGATACTTGGTAATTGTTGTGCTCATATAGATCATGTTTAAGCTCTTGCATCATGTACTTTGCACCCATTAATGAAGAACTACATAGAGCTTGTGTTGCGGTCAGAAACCCACCGGCGGGCAGCGACGGGCAACACCGTAGAGCCGGGAATCTCCCAGGGCTGCGGCTGGCCCTGGTCCCTCCGAGCGACGACCCGCAAAGCCTTCTGGTCACACGTCCGATGTTGTCGCAAGGGCGTGCCACCTGACCTATACCTGGTCAGGAAGGTGTTGGATGATGCCTCGCTTAGTTTCCTGCATGGCATACACGTAAACGTTAAATACGAGCCTCGATCGGCTCTCAGGTTATCCTGTGAATCGGCTCAAAGAGCCGATCCACCCATGATACGTACGAGGTGTACGATCGGATGGTGGTCCTGCTTGATCAAGATAAAGCTGAAGCGACCTACTACGATTTGGGGTTTTCACCGCACAATCGGAACATCCTACTCGTGATTGGGCCTCGCGCTCGCGCATGGTGATCGTAAGCCGATCCTAGACAGGGCCTAAAAACCAACACGAGGTTGATCCTCGGAACTTCCTGTCTAGGGCTAGCAAACGCCACCCTACACGCCGCTGGATCCTCCAACCCTTTGTAAGGCCTAACAATGCAGATATTAAACTAATCCTTGAAGAACAAGGAGCAATCATAACGGATCGGATCTACTAAATAATGATCAAGCGGGGTGCCGCCCTTACACCCGTGACGGGCGTAAGGGCGGCTAGATGCCTAAGGGTTGCACGACGATAGCATATGATACGAAGAACAATGCTAACCCTAAAAGCACCTATGATAACTACGTTGCTCGCCATCAAAAAGGCTTCGATACGAGCAACGCATGGGAGACGAATAAACGTGTGCTGCCTAGATCGCAAGATGCGATCTAGGCAGCATGGTGCTTACCCGGAAGAAACCCTCGAGACGGGGAGTTGGCGATGCGCCGAGATTGGTTTGTGTTGAACGTTGGTTGTTGTTTATTTCATAAACCCTAGATACATATTTATAGTCCGGGGACTTTCTAATTCAGGCATGCACCTAACCGTGCACGGATAAGACTCTAACTTATAAACTAAGATGCGATCTACTATGGTACAGATACACGGGCAATTTAGCCCAAACTTGGTACACAAGGCCGATTCATGTATTTCTTCTACATATATTCTTCAAGCCCATCTCCAATCGCGGCCCACCTCTGATCCGGTCAAATTCTGGTGATAACACATGCCCCCCTGGTTTTGGAAATGACATTTCCAAAATCATTACGCTTTTCTTTCGTCGGGTCATGTCGTGGCGTCTTGCCTCCTTGACTTTATCACCAATCTAAAAAATCCATCTTAAAATGAAGGAATGTCTTCACTTAACCTCGCCGATAGCCGGAATCAAGCACTCCCCAAAAGAGCCGATGGTATCACCCCAGCCTCTATGATAAAACAGGAGTAAGGCCAACCTAACTGCCCCTCCAAACGGTAACCTGTGCCCTCCGTCTGAGAAACTCAGATCCCCAAATCGCCGCCCCGGCAGCTCCACGAATCTCAGATCTCAACCGCGCCGTCCCGATTCCTCAGCGCATCCAATGGCGGAATCATCCAACGCCAACGCCATGGTCTCCGGTCCGAAGGTAATCCTCAACAGCCTCCTTGTCATGTGCATCAATGCTAGGAGTAAACAGCAAACACCTGAATTAATGTTCTATTCCATTATCAATTTTAGGTTTCAGACATCCTGCTGCCACATCCTTCTCTCGCAAATTCTATGTGCCCCGGCCCTCGTTCTTCCGAGAGTCCCGCCCTCTTAATTTCATGCGAAGCTAACAGAATCCCCTTCGTGAATCAGAACTTAGATCTGACCTCCTGGGCCGACTGCCTGCGAGCCTGGCCTAATCCTCCTGAGGGTTGGGTGACATGGTACAACAGAGTATCCAAAACCCATTATGCTACCTGGGAATCCATAGGGATAGCCGATGCCCTGTCATTATCATTGTCTCCTCTTGAGAAGAATGAAAATATTCTGAAAACCATCGGCTACTTCTGGTCTGACGCACTGAACTGCTTCATGTTTGGCCATGGCCCTATGACACCAACCCTGCTGGATGTGGCCATGATCACAGGCCTAGACATTGCACCCCCAAGCCCTTCTGCATTCAAACTGCCGAAAGTCCCTTTCACCCTTTCTTCTAAAAAAGAGTGTACCAGCTGGGGTGCCTACCTCAATCGTTATATGAAGACCAAAGGTCCTGTGACAGAGAGAGAACACACAGCCTTCCTGAACTTTTGGTTGGAACATTTCATATTCTGTGGCCCATCACTTGCCCCTACCAAGAATTACCTTTCCCTAGCCTATGAACTGGCCAAAGGCACCCAACTTGGCCTAGGCAAACTGTTTCTTGGAGAGGTCTATCGATCTCTTCAACTGATGTCTGTCAAACTGTTCTCTCAAAAGACAGTTAAAACTGGCGGTCCCTGGTGGTTTATTCAGTTATGGGCGCAGCTATACTTTCAGAACCAGATCCCAGACTTCCCACCTTTGACCTCCTGCACCTTTCCAGATGTTAACGGAAAGGATATCCAGAGACGTGCTCTTACCGTGCCGGCACGCCAGAGACGTGCTTCGGCCCGTGACAGGCCAGCCCGGCACGTGGCTTAACGGGCCGTGCCCGGCACGTGACCCGTCTTGGGCCGTGCTCAGGCCGCCACCCCAAGCCCGCGTGCCAGCACGGCACGGCACGGTAAGAGGTGGGCCGGGCCAGGCACGGCACGCGGCCCGTTAAGCACGGCACGGCACGCGGTCCGTTAACCTGGAGAGCTCTTTTTCGGGCCGAAATTCGACCGTTGAGGCTGGAAATTGGACCGTTGGAGCCCATGACGACGTGGACTAGCCGTTTGGGACGTTTTTTCGAATTTCTGCCCGTTTGAAGGGCTATTTTGGTCCGAATTTGGCCAAATTTTTGCTATAAAAAGACCAGCTGACCCCTCTCATTTTCCACACTCAAACATGGCTGATCGTCCTCCAACCCCAAACTCGCATATGTTCGGCATGGCTGACTTCGGTCTTGATCCCACCCAGTATAATCCCTACGCCCCTCCTCTCGTCGACCCCAACATCCCCTTTACGCAACTACCATTTGATCCTTCTCAATATCCGGCATATACACATTCTTCCCAACAATCTTCCACGAGCCAAAGCACTTCCACCACCACCACCGGTACCAAGAGGCGTAAAAAAACCTCTCCGGTGTGGGATCATTTCGAAGAAGAAGAGTATGAGGAGGACGGTGTGATGAAGCTCCAAGCTAGGTGCAAGTGGCCAGGCTGCGGGAAGGCAATGTCCACGGGGGCCAAAGGAGGAACCGGCCACATGGCGAGGCACATTGCCTCGCACCAGGCTAAGGATGAGCAAGCCGCGTTGATCCAAACGCGGATTGGATTCAAATCCGACAATGAGGTACGTAATTTCGTCTATAATCAAGAGCAACAAAGAATTGGTCTTGGTAAACTAATTGCTTCAAATGATTTACCGCTTGGTTTCGGTAATTCTCCCGCCTTTGTCGAATATATAAGAAAGTTCCATACTCCTACTTTCACTCCAGTTTCTAGACAAACTACATCTAGGGACTTGAAAAAAATGTGCAAAGAGAGTCTTAAGCAAATAAAAGATGACTTCACTACCTGCACTTTTTCAGTGTCTTTAACATCTGATATCTGGAGTGGTAGGGCTAAGCAAGACTACATTAGCGTGGTTGCTCATTATGTTAATGAAGATTGGGAAATACTAAAAAGAATCATAGGATTCGAATTAATTGATGTTAAACATACTGGTGACAACATTGCTGAAGCTATAATTAAAGTGGTAGAAAATTTTGGTCTCACGAACAAGATTTTTGCAAGAACTTTGGATAATGCTTCATCAAACACTAGTGCAATGAATACTCTTGGTCCTGTGTTTGGCACATATGCTACATCTTTTTTACTACATCAACGTTGTGCTTGCCATATAATTAATCTTATTGCTAAAACTGTTTTGAAGAACTTGAAGCCACATCTTAAGAAACTGCGCATAGCAATTTCCTTTATGAATTCTTCCAATGGTCGACTTAGTGAATATCAGACATATTGCACAGCTTGGGGTAAACCTCATCACAAGTTCAGTTTAGACATGAAAATTAGATGGAACTCTACTTATCTGATGATTAATTCATTGCTCGGTGATAAAGACCAATTCTCTTCATTTGTTAATCAGAAATATAGAACCAATAATGGACAACCACTTCTAACTGAAGAAACTTGGCACATTATTTCGGTACTTCATGAATTTTTGGAGTTGTTTTATAATTCAACTGTTCAATTGTCTGGGGTTTACTATCCCACATCTCCATTAATGGTGCATCATATTGTAAGTATTGCTGGACACCTAAAATCATGGGAAGATGATCCTATTTTAACTGAGGCCATCTCCAAAATGAAAATGAAATATTTAAAATATTGGAGCGAAATTCCTATCTTGTATGCATTTGCATTTATTTTGGATCCCATGGCTAAATTAGATGGCTTGCGTGCTGCTCTAGACGTCTTAGGTCAGACCGTTGGTATAGATTATTCCGATTATTTCACTAATGTCCGTGACAAGCTTTCGGAAGTTTTTCACAAGTATGAATTAAAGTACAACACCGTTCGGGTGCAACGGCCTCCAGTAGCACCATCAAGAACAAAGACTACAAAAGTGTGGAACGTTATATTTGGTTCCTCCTCTTCGGCCTCTTCTTCCACAACTTCAACACCCGTTTTAGGTAGCGGTGAGTTAGCGAAGTACCTCAACTGCGACATAGTGCCACATGGGGACTCTGAAGACTTCAACATATTGCAGTGGTGGAATGCGCACAAGCTTACATACCCCGTGCTTTCCATATTAGCTAAAGATGTGCTATCGGTACCTGTCTCAACAGTATCATCGGAGTCTGCTTTCAGTCTAGCTGGAAACTTGACGAGAGAAGAACCAGTCTAACCCCGGATATGGTAAGAACACTAATGACTGTGAAAGATGGGGAACTAGCCAAACGGAGAGCCCAACACACCACATGTAACGAAGAACTTGTTGCCGCGTTTGAACACGTTGGCATTGACGACGAAGAAGAATAGTTTTTTTTCCTTTTTTATGTAATTTTCTTATTGTTTATGTAACTAGCACAGTGGCCCTCGCAAATGCGAGGGCATCATCTTCAATGTGTTCAAAATTATTTTAAACGTCATTAATGCATATATTTGTTCTTTTTGTTTACCCGTTCTTCGTTTAGATATGGACAGATTCGTGTAGGCGCGACATGACCTCGGCCTTTACTTTGCATATTAAAGATCACATATGGGAGTGATAACAAATCTGTGGTACATCGTGGACGAACTGATGTAGCATGGAGAATTCAACAGTGGCTATATGATGTTGGAAAGGCCAGAGTGGATGGCGCGGCGGCAACCTCGCAGCCTCGTGGGGCACATGGGAGAGAGGAATTAGTTTATGGCTTGCTTCTGGTCTTGGGCACATTTTTTTTTTTTGAGATATCCTCTTATTGTTTTGTTACTTGCAAGAGTTTCATGTTCTTTTGACATTAAATAAGTTATTGTGAATATATAATGAACATCTTTAGGAAATAAGAGATGGATCGGAAATTTAATTCGGCTCCCGGGTGTGTATGCTCCCTCTACCAAAAAATCATATTTCAAAGTGATAAAAAAATTTGACGAAAAAATCTAGAAGTACATCTCCATGATATATGCGAGTTCGTCAAGTTTCACGAAAAACCAATGTATTTTGTGGTCTATGTAAAAAAGAGAAAAAAGTACTTGTAAAAAGCATTATTTTTAGCACTGAATTTTGTCTTTTTTACACACGTTACATGATAAGTTGATTTTTTATGAAACAATTTTGTGAGCGTGTAGCACGTGAAGATGCATGTGCGAATTTTTTGTTTCAATTTTTTTGAAATTCAAAATCCGTGTAATATGCATTTCAAAATATAGGGAGCATATGCTCCAATGTTCTAAAACACCACTCCCGATAAGAGATACAATATACAATTTATACCTGCATATAAATCTACATGATTTTCTCATCCTAATAATAAAGAAATCAGTTAAGTTAGACTACTTCATATTTATTTAACATTTCATTGATGTATATGTACACGTGTCTACCCATGCCAATTGTGATTGCAGAAAATATATGTCCCCGAGGTTGTAACGATTGCAGTGTTCTATTTATAGTATTCAAACAAAAGTTTCTCATTTTCATCTCTGTCCTTGTAAAATATACAACGCTTTAGACCTACAACCGGTAAAGGTATAACTTTGACTTCTACTTTGTATATTAATAATATATCATTACGTTTCTAAGAAAAATGTGAAAAATAAAACCTTACAATAGAAAGGTAAATCGCATTGAGATTGCATCTTACTTATTAAATTAATCCTACCTTTTATAAACAAACAATAATTACATAAACCAATGATCAACATGGTGTCAAGTTTTGGGTTATTTCAAAGCCATAGTATTTACATGTCTAGCCAACAAATAATACAATTATGGAAAAAGAAGTCTAGACCACTTTTTCTATACTACAAAGTGAGTGCAGCATCGTAAATATAAAATAACAGTTTTTACTAAAGCTAAAACTTCAAAGTATTTAAAACCATGGGATTTTGAAAAAACCACAATTTGTAAAAAAAATTTGCCGCCAAACACAACTGAAATCATAATAGCAAATCTTTCCGACATTGAGGGGATTCTGGAGGTTGAATATCACGTAGAATGTGGTATGTAGAATGTGGTACATAGACAATGTTGATTAAAAACCTGACTGTGTTAAAATAGTCAGAGTCGTGAGATATGAAAAATCGGTACTGTAAGGTTTTTTCCGCGGATGAACTTAGCAAGCTAAGGTGGTCTAGTATTTTAGAACTGACTGTCTGTTTTATGTTCTTTTTCAAACCGATTCGCTAGACGTTTTTATTTTGGAATGGACTCAGCTAGCTGGTCGGTTCTTTTGTTTTCTAATGGACTCTGTTCTCTAACTCTTGTACATTTTCCTTTTTTTTTTCTGAGTCCACGTCTCAGAGGAAAAAAACATGAACCCGTATAGAAATTTGGTCTTTTTTTTGGGAAACGGACTCAGCTAGAATTGTTCGTGTTTCCTTTTGGCAGGTGGTGGTGCTAATATGGATGGGAAAGATCTGTTCCCAGAGCATACAATGCAGCAATAGCAACATTAGTTCACGTCATGGGGGCTGGGCCTATCCCGATTTGCCGCTCAGATCGATCAGGAGGCAGCACGCTCCACGTCCGGGCCGGTCTGCCTTTTATTCTTAAACCGACTTAGTTCAGGAAAATAATATAGGCTGGCATAGAAATTAGACAATCTTGTACGTTACGTAGTTATAAGCCGTGACAAACGTGACATAGATTTACTTTTGTGCATGTATATAATTGTACGTAACATCTCTTATCTTTAAATCTTGAACGTTAAGAATAAAATCATCGGTCTATATTTTTTAAGCATATGTGGATTAACCTAATGCCTCGAAAAAACCCCTTTATTTTGCTTTTAGTATATAATAGATAATAGATTTTCTTATTGTTTATGTAACTTTTCTGTAACTTTTAGAGCTTGCTGTACTCTTTCCCTCTCAGGGATGGAGGGTTTTGATGAGGCAGCATAACATATAATAAAGCTCAAATTTATCCCAAAATACTTGTCTCATTTCTTATTTTTATGTATTTTTTCGCATTTTCTGAAACAGTTTGGGCTAAAACAGGCACAACGTGCCAAAATGGCCCAACAGTGCTAACGGGCCGCGGGCCGGCACGTTAAGCAAAGGGGCCGTGCTCGGGCCTGCCTGGCAAGCCCACGTGCCGGCACGGCACGGCCCGTTATCTTAGCGTGCCCAGGTGGGCCGTGCCGTGCCAGGCACGGTAACTTCTTATCGGGCCGTGCCGTGCCGTGGGCCGGCACGTTGGCCAGGTTTGGCACCAGCTATGGCCAAGCTTTGTATGGTCTCCCAGGCAGCAGGCTGATCCCTAAGGAAGCAGCAGGGTGGTTCAAGATCTTCTTCCAAGGTTTGGACAACCCCCTGTTCTTTCCTTATACCGAACCGGAGAACTTTGAAAACCCAGTCTCCTTTCGATTGGATAACTTTGCCGATGACGCTAGCACCCAGCATCTGTATTCCATCATGATTCGTCCTTGCTTCCTCCCCGTTGGCATGAGTACCTCGAACCGGAAGATCAAGCCTGGTTATGAGTGTTACCAACCGGTAGTGGTAGCCCGACAGCTTGGTCTTGGGCAGGTGCCTCCACACTTCTTCTTACACCACCTGACAGCAAGCAGAGCTGAACTGCCTGACATCCTTATTGGCCAAAGGTGTTATACCTTCTTTGATGCTTTGGCCATTCCAATTCCCCACGACCTCCGTTTCTCCTTCACTACCGATGGTTTCGAGACTTGGTGGTCCATGTGGAAGACCCATGTCTTCAGAAGGGCTTTAGGACCGCTGTTGAGACAACTTGATGCCGAGTATGACGTCCCCGCAGACCAGGTACCATTACTCAAACATTTCTTGTAACCGCTTATGGTGATTGTCTGTGATCTGACTCCATCTCCTGGCAGCAACAAGATGGCCCAGCTCCTACGCAAGCCGATGGCTCCCCCTTCGTATTCCTTCCTCCGGCCCCAGTGGTTCTCTTCTGCCAGAGCTCGCCACCTCTGAAGAAAATCATAATGCAGAGTCAGCCGGTTTCCCCGAAATCGGCTCCCAAGAGTAAAGCATCTTCGGGGCCAGTTGCCCCCCGAGCCTCGACTCAGGCGAGGACGGCGGTGAGGAAGGTGGCTGTCAGGAAGACCCTGAAGCGCAAAGCTCCTGCCCAAGAAAGCTTGCACGTAAGTTGATTCGTGTCTTGACCGAACACATTTGCCTTCCCAACCTTTGTAACATGGTTGTACCTCTTCTTTCAGACTTCTACTGAAGAAAACTCCAGTGAGGGAGCACAGTCCAGTCCAAGGGACTCCTCCCCGGGCGATACAGAGAGATCGACCACACAGAGCCAGACGGACTCGCCAACGTCGGCTTCTAGGAAAAGGTCGACTCCCGAGCCTGCTGACCTTCAAGCTCCGATCAAAACGGGGTCACGCCTGAAGCGTCGATGCGTCAAAAGGGCTCGCAAAGGCCCACAAGTTTCCTCGCCGAGCCAGGAAGTTTCAAATGTAATTACCTCAACAGCTCGTATTCCACACCATCCCGTTACTAATTGGATTGCCCCACCATTTCCCTTGCAGACTAATGGGACCTCTAGCGGGGACGTTGAAGAGGTACCGATGCCATCTGCTACACTCGGCCTATCCAACTCGCCGAGCGTGGCCGACCAAGTAGCTAACTCTGGCCCGGACTACCGCAAAGCCGATTGTCACAACATCGGCTGCCCTTCCTTTCTTGGGAGAGGTAAGTTCCACTCTCTCGGGCCTACCCTTTCCTTTTGCCCTGTGCTCATGCAGCTCTTGTTCGTCTGTCAGGGCTGCGATCCTTCAAGCTTGCTGATGTTCGATCCCGACTCCATCGAGCCAGCTTCTTCCAAAGCAGGTGAAGAACCAAACCCTAGCGCGGTCCATGGCCCGCTCCAGCGTCTCAAGGTTTTGCTCTCCTCCTCGGTCGAAACCCTGGTCGAGAACCCCGAGGCAATCAAAGGCATCCTCGAAGACATTCAGCCACGTCTCCCAGTGGCGCTGCAGGTTAAGCTTTAGCCGGCTGTGACTTTGTCGGTTTTCAGGTCAAGGGTGCAGTCGGCTCGTCAAAGAATTACTCTTCGCCGCGCCCAGCTCCCGTTGAGAGCCGATATTGCAGATAAATGTCAACGGCTCAACGAGAAGAAAGCAGCTTTAGACGCCAAGACCGCCACTTCTACCCATAGTGTCGAACTCGAGACCTTGCGCAAGGAACTCGGAGGACCTTGAAAAGAGGGTCGGGGAGACCAAACAACTTATCCAAGACAAGGAAACCCTCATTGCTCGCTTTCAAGAGGAAGCAGAAGGTCTCACAGCCGATCCGAAGACCGATCCGGCTGAAATTCGTGCCTCAGGCGACCAGCTGGTGATGGGGAGGGACGAGGACGACGAGGCCGAGATCGCCGATGTGGATCGGATCCGTGCCGATGCTCTTCACGCCCTTAACGCTTTTCTTCAGTAGGGCCTTTGTGTAAACTGATGTATGCTTTACTGAACTTGTCTAAAGTTGATGGACGTGTATCGGCTTTCTTAACATTCTGAAATCAATGTCTGAGCATCGGCTCTGGTAACTGCTGATATCGGACGTGCATGCCCCTTTTTTTTACCGGCCGATTTCCCTATCGGCCACCAATATTTCTCCGCACATGGATCGGTGTCGCGCATGTTCATCTGACTAGGTGCCCCCCGGGCCGATTCTGCCAGGTAACTGCTGATATCGGCTCTATGGTTAACCAAGGTACTACGATGTGAACGTCGGCTTTGTTAGGAACAATGTGGCTTTCTTCCAGTGCATCAGCCGACGCATCCCATTGCTCATTAGATCGACGTTGAACCCAGGCCGAATGCATGGTGAGGATGATTTTGGCCGATTTCTGGAATCGGCTTCCATGTTAGTAGGTCCATGAAGGTCTGGCGATGTTTCTTCATAGATCTTTGGGGCCAATCTCACGGATCGGCATTACCGCGTTTGCCCATACATAGTGTCGGAGCCGGTCGCATGGAACGGCTTCTTCCTTGTCTTCGCTGTGAGAGCAGCTGCCCTTGTATTTGTCCTCACCAGGGTGGTGCCCGAGCCCTGTCATGTTGATGTCGAACGAGGATCTTGGCTGGCACCCTCCAGGGTAAGTGCGCTCCACCATGTTAACGGTGGATGCCGGTGAAATCGGCACTCCTGGTGCTGCCAACGCGAACGGCAGCGGCGGACGGGACTGGAGTGGCATCTCTCCTTGGTACGTCCCCAGAGCTGGTCCTGACGGAGAATACCGATGGCTCATGATTTCCTGGATCACGCGCAGAGCGACACGCTCCAAAGTGTTCACCAGAGCTCTCGAGTGGCGGTGCAGCGAATGAGCCACCATGAAGTTGATCTCTCGACGCAGCGACCTGGTGCGTTCTTCCGACGGGGAGGACAGGTCCACTCCATCGAGCGCGCCTTCAGGTGAGAACCCCTTCCACCTGATGCCATGGGAGCGGGTTCTGTGGAAAGAGCCGATGAGGTCGGCTTCGAGGACTTCCTTGATCTCGTTATGCTTCTTCTTGAGCTCGTCAGTCAGATCCTCGTACTTGACCGGAGTGCCTTCCGCCATCTCAGATGTAGATGGCGATGCGGTGGATCTCGAAGATTGTCCCACCGGGCGTGCTGCAATGTGTTGCGGTCGAAACCCACCGGCGGGCAGCGACGGGCAACACCGTAGAGCCGGGAATCTCCCGTGGCTGCGGGCTGGCCCCTGGTCCCTCCGAGCGACGGCCCGCAAAGCCTTCCGGTCACACGTCCGATGCCGTCGCAAGGGCGTGCCACCTGACCTATACCTGGTCGTGAAGGTGTTGGATGATGCCTCGCTTAGTTTCCTCGCATGGCATACACGTAAACGTTAAATACAAGCCTCGATCGGCTCTCAGGTTGTCCCGTGAATCGGCTCAAAGAGCCGATCCACCCATGATACGTACGAGGTGTACGATCGGATGGTGGTCCTGCTTGATCAAGATAAAGCTGAAGCGACCTACTACGATTTGGGGTTTTCACCGCACAATCGGAACATCCTACTCGTGATTGGGCCTCGCGCTCGCGCACGGTGATCGTAAGCCGATCCTAGACAGGGCCTAAAAACCAACGCGAGGTTGATCCTCGGAACGTCCTGTCTAGGGCTAGCAAACGCCACCCTACACGCCGCCGGATCCTCCAACCCTTTGTAAGGCCTAACAATGCGGATATTAAACTAATCCTTGAAGAACAAGGAGCAATCATAACGGATCGGATCTACTAAATAATGATCAAGCGGGTGCCGCCCTTACACCCGTGACAGGCGTAAGGGCGGCTAGATGCTTAAGGGTTGCACGACGATAGCATATGATACGAAGAACAATGCTAACCCTAAAAGCACCTATGATAACTACGTTGCTCGCCATCAAAAAGGCTTCAGTACGAGCAACGCATGGGAGACGAATAAACGTGTGCTACCTAGATCGCAAGATGCGATCTAGGCAGCATGGTGCTTACCCGGAAGAAACCCTCGAGACGGGGGAGTTGGCGATGCGCCGAGATTGGTTTGTGTTGAACGTTGGTTGTTGTTTATTTCATAAACCCTAGATACATATTTATAGTCCGGGGGACTTTCTAATTCAGGCATGCACCTAACCGTGCACGGATAAGACTCTAACTTATAAACTAAGATGCGATCTACTATGGTACAGATACACGGGCAATTTAGCCCAAACTTGGTACACAAGGCCGATTCATGTATTTCTTCTACATATATTCTTCAAGCCCATCTCCAATCGCGGCCCACCTCTGATCCGGTCAAATTCTGGTGATAACAGCTTGTTAAAATTTGGTTTGCATGATTGGTCTCTAGAGTCTAGATATTTTCTGGTTAAGGTGTTTGAACAACAAGGAGACAATGTAAAGTCTTATAATACTTACAATATGTTCATATGTGAGTCTTGCTGCACCGTTTTATACTTGAGTTTGCTTCAAACAACCTTGCTAGCCTAGCCTTGTATTGAGAGGAATTCTTCTCGTGCATCCAAATCCTTGGGCCAAAAACTATGCCATTTGTGTCCACCATACCTACCTACTACATGGTATTTCTCTGCCATTCCAAAGTAAATTACTTGAGTGCTACCTTTAAAAATTATATCCTTTGTTTTTGCAATATATAGCTCATGGGAAAAATAGCCTTAAAAACTATTGTGGTGAAGAATATGTACTTATGTGTCTTATTTCTTAATAAGTTGCTTGTTGAGCGGTAACCATGTTTCTGGGGACGCCATCAACTTTTACCTTTGTTGAATATCATGTGAGTTGCTATGCATGTTCGTCTTGTCTGAAGTAAGGGCGATTTTCATGATCAAATGGTTTGAGTATGCATATTGTTAGAGAAGAACTTTGGGCCGCTAACTAAAGCCATGATTCATGGTGGAAGTTTCTGTTTGGACAATTAATCCTCAATCTCTTATGAGAATATTAACTGTTGTTGAATGCTTATGCATTAAAGAGGAGTCCATTATCTGTTGTCTATGTTGTCCCGGTATGGATGTCTAAGTTGAGAATAATCAAAAGCGAGAAATCCAATGCGAGCTTTCTCCTTAGACCTTTGTACAGGCGGCATAGAGGTACCCATTTGTGACACTTGGTTGAAACATATGTTATGCAATGATAATCCATGTTAATCCAAGCTAATTAGGACAAGGTGCGAGCACTATTGGTAATCTATGCATGAGGCTTGCAACTTATATGATATCTTATACATAACACATATGATTTATTACTACCGTTGACAAAATTGTTTCTATGTTTTCAAAATGAAAAGCTCTAGCACAAATATAGTAATCCATGCTTCCTCTCGCGAAGGGCCATTCTTCTACTTTATTGTTGAGTCAGTTTACCTATTCTTTCTATCTTAGAAGCAAACACTTGTATCAACTGTGTGCATTGATTCCTACATGTTTACCTATTGCACGTGTTATATTACTTTGTGTTTACAATTATCCATGAGATATACATGTTAAAGTTGAAAGCAACCGCTGAAACTTATATCTTCCTTTGTGTTGCTTCAAAGCTTTCTACTAAGAATTTATTGCTTTATGAGTAACTCTTATGCAAGTCTTATTGATGCTTGTCTTGAAAGTATTATTCATGAAAAGTCTTTGCTATATGATTCATTTGTTTACTCATTGTCTTCACCATTGCTTCGAATCGCTGCATTCATCTCATATGCTTTACAATAGTATTGATCAAGATTATGATAGCATGTCACTTCAGAAATTATCTTTGTTATCGTTTACCTACTCGAGGGCGAGTAGGAACTAAGCTTGGGGATGCTTGATACGTCTCAAACGTATCTATAATTTCTTATGTTCCATGCTACTTTTATGATGATACTCACATGTTTTATACACATTATATGTCATTATTATGCATTTTTCGGCACTAACCTATTGACGAGATGCCGAAGAGCCAGTTGCTGTTTTCTGCTGTTTTTTGTTTCAGAAATCCTAGTAAGGAAATATTCTCGGAATTGGACGAAATCAACGCCCAGGGTCTTATTTTTCCACGAAGCTTCCAGAAGACCGATGTCTACGCCCCCTCCTTTTCCTGTAGACAGTGTTGGGCCTCCAAGAGCAGAGGTTTGTAGAACAGCAGCAAGTTTCCCTTAAGTGGATCACCCAAGGTTTATCGAACTCGGGGAGGAAGAGGTCAAAGATATCCCTCTCATGCAACCCTGCAACCACAAAGCAAGAAGTCTCTTGTGTCCCCAACACACCTAATAGGTGCACTAGTTCGGCGAAGAGATAGTGAAATACGGGTGGTATGAATAAGTATGAGCGAGTAGTAACGCAAGAAAACGAGTAAACAAGCAGCGATAGCAGTATTTAGGAACAAGGCCTAGGGATTAGACTTTCACTAGTGGACACTCTCAACTTTGGTCACATAACAGAATAGATGAATGCATACTCTACACCCTCTTGTTGGATGATGAACACCACTAATTGCGTAGGATTACACGAACCCTCAATGCCGGAGTTAACAAGCTCCACAATATTCAATGTTCATATTTAAATAACCTTAGAGTGCACGACAGATCAACACGACTAAACCAAGTACTAACATAGCATGCACACTGTCACCTTCACACTATGTAGGAGGCATAGATCACATCAATACCATCATAGCAATAGTTAACTTCATAATCTACAAGAGATCATAATCATAGCCTACGCCAAGTACTAACACGGATGCACACACTGTCACCATTACACCGTGCAGGAGGAATAAAACTACTTTAATAACATCACTTGAGTAGCATGCAGATAAATTGTGATACAAACACATTGCAATCATAAAGAGATATAAATAAGCACTTCACTATGCCATTCATAACAGTGAATAAGTATTCTGTTAAATATAGCCTAAGAGACCCACACGGTGCACACCTCGTCACCTTTACACACGTGGGACAAGGAGTCTCCGGAGATCACATAAGTAAAACCCACTTGACTAGCATAATGACATCTAGATTACAAGCATCATCATATGAATCTCAATCATGTAAGGCAGCTCATGAGATTATTGTATTGAAGTACATAGGAGAGAGATGAACCACATAGCTACCGGTACAGCCCCGAGCCTCGATGGAGAACTACTCCCTCCTCATGGGAGACAGCAGCGTTGATGAAGATGGCGGTGGTATCGATGGAGGAGCCTTCCGGGGGCACTTCCCCGTCCCGGCGACGTGCCGGAACAGAGACTCCTGTCCCCCAGATCTTGGCTTCGCGATGGCGGCGGCTCTGGAAGGTTTCTCGTACTTTGGCTTTTCCATATCGAGGTTTTAGGTCAGGGACCTTTATACAGGCGAAGAGGCGGCGTCAGAAGGTCGAAGGGGCGCCGACACAATAGAGGGGCGCGGCCCCCCCTTGGCCGCGCCGGCCTAGGGTTTGGTGGGCATGTGCCCCCTCTCTGGCGGTTCTCGGGTGTTCTGGATGCTTCCGGGCAAAATAGGAACCTGGGCGTTGATTTCGTCCAATTCCGAGAATATTTCGTTACTAGGATTTCGAAACCAAAAACAGCAGAAAACGAGAACCGGCACTTCGGCATCTTGTTAATAGGTTAGTTCCAGAAAATGCACGAATATGACATAAAGTGTGCATAAAACATGTAGATATCCTCAATAATGTGGCATGGAACATAAGAAATTATCGATACGTCGGAGACGTATCAGCATCCCCAAGCTTAGTTCTGCTCGTCCCGAGCGGTAAACGATAACAAAGATAATTTCCGGAGTGACATGCCATCATAACCTTGATCATACTATTGTAAGCATATGTAATGAATGCAGCGATCAAAACAATGGTAATGACATGAGTAAACAAATGAATCATAAAGCAAAGACTTTTCATGAATAGCACTTAAAGACAAGCATCAATAAGTCTTGCATAAGAGTTAACTCATAAAGCAATGAATCAAAGTAAAGGTATTGAAGCAACACAAAGGAAGATTAAGTTTCAGCGGTTGCTTTCAACTTATAACATCTATATCTCATGGATAATTGTCAACATAGAGTAATATAATAAGTGCAATATGCAAGTATGTAGGAATCAATGCACAGTTCACACAAGTGTTTGCTTCTTGAGGTGGAGAGAAATAGGTGAACTGGACTCAACATAAAAGTAAAAGAAAGGTCCTTCAAAGAGGAAAGCATCGATTGTTATATTTGTGCTAGAGCTTTTATTTTGAAAACATGAAACAATTTTGTCAACGGTAGTAATAAAGCATATGAGTTATGTAAATTATATCTTACAAGTTGCAAGCCTCATGCATAGTATACTAATAGTGCCCGCACCTTGTCCTAATTAGCTTGGACTACCGGATCATCGCAATACACATGTTTTAACCAAGTGTCACAATGGGGTACCTCCATGCCGCCTCGTACAAAGGTCTAAGGAGAAAGCTCGCATTTTGGATTTCTTGCTTTTGATTATTCTCAACTTAGACATCCATACCGGGACAACATGGACAACAGATAATGGATTCCTCTTTAATGCATAAGCATGTGGCAACAATTAGTGTTCTCATATGAGATTGAGGATATATGTCCAAAACTGAAACTTCCACCATGAATCATGGCTTTAGTTAGCGGCCCAATGTTCTTCTCTAACAATATGCATGCTCCAACCATTAAGGTGGTAGATCTCTCTTACTTCGGACAAGACGGACATGCATAGCAACTCACATGATATTCAACAAAGAGTAGTTGATGGCGTCCCCGTAAACATGGTTATCGCACGACAAGCAACTTAATAAGAGATAAAGTGCATAAGTACATATTCAATACCACAATAGTTTTTAAGCTATTTGTCCCATGAGCTATATATTGTAAAGGAGAATGATGGAAATTTTAAAGGTAGCACTCAAGCAATTTACTTTGGAATGGCGGAGAAATACCATGTAGTAGGTAGGTATGGTGGACACAAATGGCATAGTGGTTGGCTCAAGGATTTTGGATGCATGAGAAGTATTCCCTCTCGATACAAGGTTTAGGCTAGCAAGGTTTATTTGAAACAAACACAAGGATGAACGGTGCAGCAAAACTCACATAAAAGACATATTGTAAACATTATAAGACTCTACACCGTCTTCCTTGTTGTTCAAAACTCAATACTAGATATTATCTAGACTTTAGAGAGACCAAATATGCAAACCAAATTAGCAAGCTCTATGTGTTTCTTCATTAATGGGTGCAAAGTATATGATGCAAGAGCTTAAACATGAGCACAACAATTGCCAAGTATCAAATTATTCAAGACATTTTAGAATTACTACATGTAGCATTTCCCGATTCCAACCATATAACAATTTAACGAAGAAGATTCAACCTTCGCCATGAATACTATGAGTAAAGCCTAAGGACATATTTGTCCATATGCAACAACGGAGCGTGTCTCTCTCCCACACAATGAATGCTAGGATCCATTTTATTCAAACAAAACAAAAACAAAAACAAACCGACGCTCCAAGCAAAGCACATAAGATGTGACGGAATAAAAATATAGTTTCGAGGGAGGAACCTGATAATGTTGTTGATGAAGAAGGGGATGCCTTGGGCATCCCCAAGCTTAGACGCTTGAGTCTTCTTAAAATATGCAGGGGTGAACCACCGGGCATCCCCAAGCTTAGAGCTTTCACTCTCCTTGATCATATTGCATCATACTCCTCTCTTGATCCTTGAAAACTTCCTCCACACCAAACTCGAAACAACTCATTAGAGGGTTAGTGGACAATAAAAATTAACATGTTCAGAGGTGACACAATCATTCTTAACACTTCTGGACATTGCATAAAGCTACTTGGACATTAATGGATCAAAGAAATTCATCCAACATAGCAAAAGAGGCAATGCGAAATAAAAAGACAGAATCTGTCAAAACAGAACAGATCCGTAAAGATGGATTTTATTGAGGCACCAGACTTGCTCAAATGAAAATGCCCAAATTTAATGAAAGTTGCGTACATATCTGAGGATCACGCACGTAAATTGGCTTAATTTTCTGAGCTACTACAGGGAGGCAGGTCGAAATTCGTGACAACAAAGAAATCTGAAACTGCGCAGTAATCCAAATCTAGTACTCACTTTACTATCAAAGACTTTACTTGGCACAACAAAACACAAAACTAAGATAAGGAGAGGTTGCTACAGTAGTAAACAACTTCCAAGACTCAAATACAAAATAAAAGTACTGTAGCAAAATAAACACATGGGTTATCTCCCAAGAAGTTCTTTCTTTATAGCCATTAAGATGGGCTCAGCAGTTTTAATGATGCACTCGCAAGAGATAGTATTTGAAGCAAAAGAGAGCATCAAGAGGAAAATTCAAAACAAATTTAAGTCTCACATGCTTTCTATGCATAGGAATCTTGTAAATAAACAAGTTCATGAAGAGCAAAGTCACAAACATAGGAGGATAAAACAAGTGTAACTTCAAAAATTTCAGCACATAGAGAGGCATTTTAGTAACATGAAAATTTCTACAACCATATTTTCCTCTCTAATAATAACTTTCAGTAGCATCATGAGCAAACTCAACAATATAACTATCACATAAAGCATTCTTATCATGAGTCTCATGCATAAAATTAGTACTACTCCCAACATAAGCATAGTTATTCTTATTAATTGTAGTAGGAGCAAATTCAATAAAGTAGCTATCGTTATTATTCTCATCATCAAATATAGGAGGCATATTGTAATCATAATCAAATTTATCCTCCATAGTAGGCGGCACCAAAAGACTACTATCATTATAATCATCATAAATAGGAGGCAAAGTATCATCAAAGTAAATTTTCTCCTCAATGCTTGGGGGACTAAAAAGATCATGCTCATCAAAACCAGCTTCCCCAAGCTTAGAATTTTCCATATCATTAGCAACAATGGTATTCAAAGTATTCATGCTAATATGTTCCATGGGTTTTTTAATTTTCGGATCAAACCATCCATGTCTTAAATCAGGAAATAGAATAAGAAGCTCATTGTTGTCCATTATGCCAAACTAGTGTAAACAAGAAACAAAAAGATGCAATTGCAGGATCTAAAGGAAATAGCTTCGAACACTCACACAATGGCGCCAGAAAAGTACTTTACCTGGGACCGGAGTATGAGTGCCTTTTACCTTTCCTCCCCGGCAACGGCGCCAGAAAATAGCTTGATGTCTACGCCCCCTCCTTTTCCTGTAGACAGTGTTGGGCCTCCAAGAGCAGAGGTTTGTAGAACGAGACAGCAAGTTTCCCTTAAGTGGATCACCCAAGGTTTATCGAACTCAGGGAGGAAGAGGTCAAAGATATCCCTCTCATGCAACCCTGCAACCACAAAGCAAGATGTCTCTTGTGTCCCCAACACACCTAATAGGTGCACTAGTTCGGCGAAGAGATAGTGAAATACAGGTGGTATGAATAAGTATGAGCAATAGTAACGCAAGTAAAACAAGTAAACAAGCAGCGATAGCGATATTTAGGAACAAGGCCTAGGGATTAGACTTTCACTAGTGGACACTCTCAACTTTGATCACATAACAGAATAGATGAATGCATACTCTACACCCTCTTGTTGGATGATGAACACCACTAATTGCGTAGGATTACACGAACCCTCAATGCCGGAGTTAACAAGCTCCACAATATTCAATGTTCATATTTAAATAACCTTAGAGTGCACGACAGATCAACACGACTAAACCAAGTACTAACATAGCATGCACACTGTCACCTTCACACTATGTAGGAGGCATAGATCACATCAATACCATCATAGCAATAGTTAACTTCATAATCTACAAGAGATCATAATCATAGCCTACGCCAAGTACTAACACGGATGCACACACTCGTCACCATTACACCGTGCGGGAGGAATAAAACTACTTTAATAACATCACTTGAGTAGCATGCGGATAAATTGTGATACAAACACATTGCAATCATAAAGAGATATAAATAAGCACTTCACTATGCCATTCATAACGGTGAATAAGTATTCCGTGAAATATAGCCTAAGAGACCCACACGGTGCACACACTTGTCACCTTTACACACGTGGGACAAGGAGTCTCCGGAGATCACATAAGTAAAACCCACTTGACTAGCATAATGACATCTAGATTACAAGCATCATCATATGAATCTCAATCATGTAAGGCGGCTCATGAGATTATTGTATTGAAGTACATAGGAGAGAGATGAACCACATAGCTACCGGTACAGCCCCGAGCCTCGATGGAGAACTACTCCCTCCTCATGGGAGACAGCAGCGTTGATGAAGATGGCGGTGGTGTCGATGGAGGAGCCTTCTGAAAGATCGAGATGTCGCCTAGAGGGGGGGGGGGGGGGGGAATAGGCAATTAAAAACTCTTACGGATTTTTCTTGTAATAATGCGGAATTAAACTATCGTTTAGTTTACAAGCACAAGCCCTAAATATGCTAAGCTCAACTAAGTGTAACAATAGCAACTAGAGCTAAGCAAGATAGGCACAAGATATATGTAGCACAAGTGATAGCAAGATATATGTACTTCAAGCACGATGGCTATCACAAGGAAAGAGAGCTCGGGTATAGAAATAACCGAGGCACGCGGAGACGAGGATGTATTCCCGTGTTCCCTTGCTTTGCAACAAGGTACGTCACGTTTGGAGGGGTGGAGGTCCCACGAAGGATTCCCCACGCCACGAAGGCTCACCCTATTCTCCGAACCACACCCACGAAGGATAATGGCCCTTTCCTTATGGTTAGCTTTTCCTCCGCTCCGGAGATGGCAAGCTCCACAACCACTTCACAAGCTCCACGAAGGAGAAGCCCGGGCCTCTTCACAATCTTCTTGAAGAGATCACCGGAGCACCAATCACCAAGCCAACTAGGAGGTCACCCTCCAAGAGTAACAAGCTCACGGTCTCTCACTCGAACTAATCGTGGTAGAGAGCTCAACACTATGCAATGATGCAAAGCAAGAACACTAGAGGTGTTCAAGTCCTTCACACTCAAATCCCACCAAAGCAACGAATGCTAGGATAAGATTGGAGAGGAAGAACAAAGGGGAAAGTCAACCAAAGACTCCAAGATCTAGATCCCAAGAGATTCCCTCACTTAGAGAAGAAATGGATTGGTGGAAGTGTAGATCTAGATCTCCTCTCTTAGATCCCTCAAGAATGAGCAAGAATGGTTGGAGGAATCAAAGGGGAGAGCAAGTTCTTCAAATGCAACAATGGAGGAGAGAGAATGGGAAGAACTAACTTGCTCAAGGTGGAAGAAAGGGCTATTTATAGCTAGGGAGCAAGTATACCCGTTGGGGGAAAAAACAGAGAAAAAGACAAGAAAACGGGCAGAAAAACGAGCTAAAAAAAAGTGCCTGGAGCCGGCCGGCAAGCCGGCCGGCCGGAGCTCGGGCCGGAGAGGCCGGTGGCCTGTCCGGCCGGACCGGCCCACCGACCGGGCGGGGCGAGGCGCGGCCGGGCGGCGGAAATGCCTCGGGCCGCGCGGGGAGCGGCCCGGGCCGCGTGGGCGGCGGCGGCCCAGGAGCACCGAGCGGCGCGGAGTGCTGGCCGCGCGGGGGCGCGACGGGGGCGTGGGCCGGACGGGGTGGTGAGGCCCGGCCAGCGGGAGGCCGGTCCGGCCGGGGGCAGCGCCGGGCGGGCCGGTCACGGACCGGGCTCGCGACCGGACATGGGCCGAAGTCCCTGGACACGGCCGGATGGCACCGGTGCCGGGTCCGGTCGCGGACCGGGTGGGCCGGTGGCCGGTCCGGTCAGACCGGCCGGTCGGCTGGCCCCTTCTTTTTCTTTTTCCTTTTATTCTTTTCTCCTTTTCCTTTTTCTTTAATAACTAATGCTCCCGAAACATTATGTGAGACTCCTCACATAACATTTTTAGATGATTTTAGAGAGGGAGTCTCCCACCGTCAAGAAACGGTAAAGACGTCCAAACTCGAAAACGCAATAGAAGATGCATGCGGATTCCGTTTTCGATGAACTTGGGCTTGTTGTAAAGCTAGCAACAAGCTCAAGAACCTCACACAGAGAAACACCAAGAAGCAATAGGGATATGCAAAGTATGCAAAGGATTGAGCTCCCTAAGACGATGTGATCAAGTTACCCAACCGAAAGCCCTCTTGATAGTGCGGCTATCTATCCTATAATCCGGTCTCCCATCAACCACCTCGAGACCGGTAAAAGGAAAACCTATCAAGGTCATACCTTTGCCTTACGCATCCCGCTTGATCTTGATGATAACACTTCAAGCTCTACACAAGCCGGAATGCCACACTTGACCAATGTTGCTTCGTGAAGACTCACAAATGCTCCCCCATACACTATGATGGGAAAGCTCCATTGATGCACATCTTCACTAGTCCATTATCACAAAATGGACGGCAAGCTTAAAGCATGTGATCCACTCAAGATGCTCATCTTGAACTTGCCCAACTCAACCTTGTATCTTCTCATACTCACATAAGATAGAGCATGGCTAATATTGAGTTCCACATAAGAACTCCATCTTCATTTCTTCTTCTTGATCATATCACATATATATCTTCATACCGATGATCTTGATGCCAATACACAAGGTGTATCTTTATCTTCATGGCATCCATACTTGAATCCAACACATGGAATACAAGTAGTACCTATGGAATATTCCTTCATATAAACTCAATGAAAACATTATTCCATAGGGGTTGTCATTAATTACCAAAACCACACATAGGGGCAATGTACCCTTACAATCTCCCCCATTTTGGTAATTGGTGACAACCACAATAAGAGGGTTTATATAATGAATATTAGAAACAAGTACGCAACTTATCCGAGAATAAGTTGTATACAAGAGGTTGTATTTGATATGGTCAAGTAACACAAAGCTACTAGCCCATATCAAAACCGGCTCTACTCACACAACTACAACAAATGCAAGGGATGTGAGTAGAACCAATATATAGAGAGAAAACTCCCCCACAATGTATGCACGTGTGATGAACATGAATTCATTGCATATATTGTCAAGATTAACCTTTGGGATAGTTTCCACTATATATATACAACCATGCAAGACATATAAATATGGAACGCATGAGAGGCAAAACACTTAAGCACAAACCAATCTTAAGTATACAACCGTTCCCTTAAACCCTCTAAACTTCTCCCCCATTGGCATCGATTGTCAAAATGGGTGAAAAAATTAGAAGACCAATATAATGTGAGTTCCTTCCCAAAGTGTGCACTTCTCATAATTTGAGTGGAATCAAATGCACATATCCAATGATGAATACTTGAAGGAAGTCAAACTATATTGAGGATAAAAAATTGCATAAAGATAACATGGTGAAGTGAGCTTCAACAAATAAAGCAAGCAATCAAAGATCCAATTGGACAAACAAAGATATCATGATAAGAGAGATATAGTGCTCTAAATAAAATAAGAACTGTAGGATAACGTTGCATAGAAAACAAAAAAATTCCTACCGCGAACACGCAATCCAAGCCAAGATGCAATCTAGAAGACGGTAGCAACGAGGGGGTATCGAGTCTCACCCTTGAAGAGATTCCAAAGCCTACAAGATGAGGCTCTTGTTGCTGCGGTAGACGTTGTTATCACCATATTTTGGACAAATCCAGAGGTGGGCCAGGCTTGGAAGATTACATGTGGAAGAATCCTGAAGCGGCCTGACACGAAGGGATTGGGCTGAATTGCCCGTGTATCTTTATGGTAGATTGAATATTAGATTGAAAGTTAGAGTTTATCTCGTGCACGGTTTAGTGCACGCTCACATTAGAAAGTCCGCTGGACTATAAATATGTACCTAGGGTTTATGGAATAAACAACAACTCACGTTCAACCCCAAAACAAACCAATCTCGGCGCATCGCCAACTCCTTCGTCTCGAGGGTTTCTATCGGGTAAGCGACATGCTGCCTAGATCGCATCTTGCGATCTAGGCGGCACCGACCACGTTGTTCCATGCGTTGCTCGTGCGAAGCGTTTTTGATGGCGAGCA
>NC_061513.1:338055735-338243220 GCF_022539505.1 Lolium rigidum | reverse complement strand
CCCATGTGGGGTGGCCGGCCCCCTAAGGGGGAGTCCACTTGGGACTCCTCCCCCACTAGGGTTGGCCGGCCATGGAGGTGGAGTCCCATGTGGACTCCACCTTCCTTGGTGGTTTCTTCCGGACTTTTCTACACTAGTGGAGAAGAGGCCTTTGGACCCAAGCAAATGACCCACTGCTGAACCAAACCGGGTCCAATGCCCCCATTGGACCCGGTTCGTTCTCGCCGGGACGACCCCACCGGCCGGCGCCTGTCTCGTAGCGGCCTTTGGACCCGGTTTGTCACACAAGCCGGGACCAAGGTCCACCCGCGAGGCGCGGCAGGCCGTGTCAGCCTGGGGAACCCTTTAGTCCCGGTTTGTATGACAAACCGGGTCCAAAGCCCCCTCCGGCTATATAACCTTGCCCTTGCCCAAGTGTGAGCCACACTTAGCCATTTTTTCACTATCTTCACAAGAGGGTGTATTGCTCTCCTCTCTTCTTCACATGCATAAGAGGTGTTTGATGAAATGCTTAAGAGGGTTTGCCACTTGAGTTTACACAAATCAAGCCACACTTAACTTGCTTTTTTCTTCTTCATCGAGGTTAACAACTTTATCCTTTTCATCCGCAATTGATAAAATGCATGTGTATATATACATCGTGATGTTACTGTAATGGTTTTGATCAGCTTAATTATATCATGCGGATGAATCGGCAATGGATGTACATTGACCGACGGTTTGACGAGTTCCACTGCGGGCCTGGATAATTTTATGGCCGTGGCGGAGGCAAACAAACATGGTGGCTTCATGTATTGTCCATGTGTGGACTGCAAGAATACCGTAAATTACGCTCGCTCGAGTCTCATTCACAGCCACCTTACGCGATCCGGTTTCATGCCCGAGTTACTATTGTTGGACCAAGCACGGAGAAAGAGGGGTTATGATGGAAGACAATGACGAAGAGGAAGAGGATGATGACGGTTATCCCAATTTCCCTGAATACGATGATACTGCGAGAAGGCAATGAAGACAATGAAGTAGAAGATCAAGAGGCACCGGATGAGCCTGCTGATGATGATCTTGGCCGGGCCATTGCTTGATGCAAGGAGAGAATGTGAAACTGAAAAGGAAAGGTTGGCCTTCGACAAGATGATAGAAGATCACAACAAATTGTTATACCCAACTTGCGAAGATGGCCATAAAAAGCTAGGCAGCACTACTGGAATTGTTGCAATGGAAGGCGGAGAACGGTGTCACCGACTCGGGATTTGGAAAGTTGCCGACAATAATTAAGAGGAAGCTTCCAAGGGGTAACGAATTGCCCGCCGATACGTACGAAGCGAAGAAGATTGTCTGCCCTCTAGGATTAGATGTGCAAAAGATACATGCATGCATTAATGATTGCATCCTCTACCGCGATGAGTACGAGAATTTGGATGCATGTCCGGTGTGCCTCTGCATTGCGGTATAAGATCGGACGAGATGACCCTGGTGATGTTGTGGGCGAGCGCCCCGGGAAGAGGGTTCCTGCCAAGGTTATGTGGTATGCTCCTATAATACCACGGCTGAAACGCTTGTTCGGAAATAAAGAGCACGCTAGGTTGTTGCGATGGCACAAAGAAGACCGTAAGAAAGACGTGATGTTGAGGCACCCTGCTGATGGCTCCCAATGGAGAAAAATCGATAGAGAGTTCCCAAACTTTGCACATGATGCAAGGAACTTAAGGTTTGGTCTAAGTACAGATGGCATGAATCCTTTTGGAGAGCAGAGCTGCAGCCATAGCACCTGGCTCTGTGACTCTTTGTATATATAACCTTCCTCCTTGGTTGTGCATGAAGCGGAAGTTCATTATGATGCCGGTGCTCATACAAGGCCCGAAGCAACCCGGGAACGACATTGATGTGTACCTGAAGCCATTAGTCGAAGAACTTCTACAGGCTGTGGTCCCTAGCAGGTGTACGTGTGTGGGACGAGCACAAGCAGGAGGAATTTGACCTAAGAGCGATGCTTTTCGTAACCATCAATGGCTGGCCTGCTCTTGGTAACATTTCAGGACAGTCAAACAAGGGATACAATGCATGCACACACTGTTTACATGAGCTCGAAGGTGATTATTTGGAAAAAGGTCAGAAGGTCGTGTACCTGGGGCATCGTCGATTTCTTAGGCTTACCCATCCCGTAAGAAAGAAAGGCAAGCATTACAACGGTGAGGCTGATCATTGATCTTCACCTTGGAGTCGTAAACGTCATGGACTCGAAACGTACAGAATATGCGGAATGGGCGGACATGGCTGCCATCCTCCAGAGGTAGTTTCAATCAATTTCGTATTGGCATCTTCATCTGCTCTAATTCGAAGATATCATCAACTAATCAATTACTCATTTACTCATTATTTTTTGCCGGGCAGGGCTTGGAAACGGTTCATCAATACTGTTCCGGGGGAATAGTGGAAACCGGAGCTTACATTTAGAGATTACCCTGTAAGTAGTACTATATATATAGCTATGTCCAGTGAAACTTTATATATGATATTTACTTTCAATACGATGCTTGATTATTAGTTTGATCGAACTATTTTTTCGTAAAGTGTATGAGGCAGGAACAAGGGAATAACTTATGTGGATACTACGTACGCACCTTCATGCGTGACATGGCCTGTCCCAAGGGTGGGGATCCCCAAATACACCACACTCGTGTACGATAACAAATTTTCACAATTAATCTTAATTAGTACCATCTATTGTATTGAGTTCCATTCATATATTGATCTCCTTTTTTAAATATAGATGAAACGCCTGCGGGACACTCTCATAACAGCGGATCAAATAAAAGCAATTCAAGAGGAAATCGCGGGATTCTTTATTACCGAGGTCCTTACCCCAGGTGGAGAGCACTATCGGAAGATCGTGACGGCGGAGGATATTCGTTCGAGGACGAGTTGTATTGTAAATATGCATGCATTACACGTGTACTTGTGTTGACTATGTCGTCTACTGTTGACGATGTCTATATATATTCATGACGATTTTTTGTGGTTTCTTGAATGATATATATATGCATTGCTGAAACTCGCCGCGGCAAGGGAAACAGATTGTTTCTCTGCCGCGGCAGAAACGCTGGTACAGCCCAAATCTGTGCCGCGGCAGAGAAATAGCAATTCTCCGCCGCGGCGAGAAACTATAGGCCCGGTTCGTACCACGAACCGGGACCAAAGCCCTTCCAGCGCGAGCTCCCTGGTCGCACCACGTGTTGAGGCCTTTAGGCCCGGTTTATCTTTGAACCGGGACTAAAGGGTACCCCTTTAGTCCCGCCTAGTTGGTCCCGGTTCGGGAACCGGGTCTAAAGGCCCAAATGGACCGGGCCTATTGCCCCGTTTTCCACTAGTGCTAGAACCTTCTAGAACCTTCCATAGAACCTTCCGCGACATTTTTATTCACATAAAATGACATCCTATATATGAATCTTATTCTCCGGACCATTCCGGTACTCCTCGTGATGTCCGGGATCTCATCCGGGACTCCGAACAAATATTCGAACTCCATTCCATATTCAAGTGCTACCATTTCAACATCCAACTTTAAGTGTGTCACCCTACGGTTCGAGAACTATGCGGACATGGTTGAGTACTCACTCCGACCAATAACCAATAGCGGGATCCGGAGATCCATAATGGCTCCCACATATTCAACGATGACTTTAGTGATCGAATGAACCATTCACATATATTACCAATTCCCTTTTTCTCGCGATATTTTACTTGTCCAGAGGTTTGATCTTCGGTATCACTCTATACCTTGTTCAACCTCGTCTCCTGACAAGTACTCTTTACTCGTACCGTGGTATGTGGTCTCTTATGAACTCATTCATATGCTTGCAAGACATTAGACGACATTCCACCGAGAGGGCCCAGAGTATATCTATCCGTCATCGGGATGGACAAATCCCATTGTTGATCCATATGCCTCAACTCATACTTTCCGGATACTTAATCCCACCTTTATAGCCACCCATTTACGCAGTGGTGTTTGGTGTAATCAAAGTACCTTTCCGGTATAAGTGATTTACATGATCTCATGGTCATAAGGACTAGGTAACTATGTATCGAAAGCTTATAGCAAATAACTTAATGACGAGATCTTATGCTACGCTTAATTGGGTGTGTCCATTATATCATTCACACAATGATATAACCTTGTTATTAATAACATCCAATGTTCATGATTATGAAACTAATCATCCATTAATCAACAAGCTAGTTTAAGAGGCATACTAGGGACTTCTTGTTTGTTTACATATCACACATGTACTAATGTTTCGGTTAATACAATTCTAGCATGATATATAAACATTTATCATAAACATAAAGATATAAATAATAACCACTTTATTATTGCCTCTAGGGCATATCTCCTTCGGGGCGCGTGTCCGGCAGCGTCATTCGGAACAGACCGTCCGCCAGGACCCTTTCCAAATATTACATCTAGATCCTTGACCATACCAAATATATCAACACCATCACGATGGGGAGGCTTCCTCCGGTGATCAGCCTCACCGTCGTAATGTTTGCCTTTCTTTCTTACGGGATGGGTAATCCTAAGAAATCGACGATGCCCCGTGTACACGACCTTCCGACCTTTTTCCAAATAATCACCTTCGAGCTCATGTAAACAGTGTGTGCATGCATTGTATCCCTTGTTTGATCTGTCCCGAAATGTTACCAAGAGCAGGCCAGTCATTGATGGTTACGAAAAACATCGCTCTTAGGTCAAATTCCTCCCGCTTGTGCTCGTCCCACACACGTACACCTGCTAGGGACCACAGCTGTAGAAGTTCTTCGACTAATGGCTTCGGTACACATCAATGTCGTTCCCGGGTTGCTTCGGGCCTTGTATGAGCACCGGCATCATAATGAACTTCCGCTTCATGCACAACCAAGGAGGAAGGTTATATATACAAAGAGTCACGAGCCGAGGTGCTATGGCTGCAGCTCCGCTCTCCAAAAGGATTCATGCCATCCGTACTTAGACCAAACCTTAAGTTCCTTGCATCCTGTGCAAAGTTTGGGAACTCTCTATTGATTTTTCTCCATTGGGATCCATCAGCGAGGTGCCTCAACATCACGTCTTTCTTACGGTCTTCTTTGTGCCATCGCAACAACCTAGCGTGCTCTTTATTCCCGAACAAGCGTTTCAGCCGTGGTATTATAGGAGCATACCACATAACCTTGGCAGGAACCCTCTTCTTGGGGCGCTCGCCCTCAACATCACCAGGGTCATCTCGTCCGATCTTATACCGCAATGCAGTGCACACCGGACATGCATCCAAATTCTCGTACTCACCGCGGTAGAGGATGCAGTCATTAATGCATGCATGTATCTTTTGCACATCTAATCCTAGAGGGCAGACAATCTTCTTCGCTTCGTACGTACTGGCGGGCAATTCGTTACCCCTTGGAAGCTTCCTCTTAATTATTGTCGAGCAACTTTCCAAATCCTGAGTCGGTGACACCGTTCTCTCGTCTTCCATTGCAACAATTCCGAGTGTCCTGCCTAGCTTTTATGGCCATCTTCGCAAGTTGGGTATAACAATTTGTTGTGATCTTCTATCATCTTGTCGAAGGCCAACCTTTCCTTTTCGGTTTCACATTCTCTCCTTGCATCGGCAATGGCCCGGCCAAGATCATCATCGACGAGGCTCATCCGGTGCCTCTTGATCTTCTACTTCATTGTCTTCATTGCCTTCTGCGGTATCATCGTATTCAGGGAAATTGGGATAACCGTCATCATCCTCTTCCTCTTCTTCATTGTCTTCCATCATAACCCCTCTTTCTCCGTGCTTGGTCCAACAATAGTAGCTCGGGCATGAAACCGGATCGCAGAAGGTGGCTGTGAATGAGACTCGAGTGAGCGTAATATACGATATTCTTGCAGTCCACACATGGACAATACATGAAGCCACCATGTTTGTTTGCCTTCGCCACGGCCATAAAATTATCCAGGCCCGCAGTGAACTCGTCAAACCGTCGGTCAATGTACATCCATTGCCGATTCATCCGCATGATATAATTAAGCTGATCAAAACCATTACGGAACATCACGATGTATATATACACATGCATTTTATCAATTGCGGATGAAAAGGATAAAGTTGTTAACCTCGATGAAGAAGAAAAAAGCAAGTTAAGTGTGGTTTGATTTGTGTAAACTCAAGTGGCAAATCCTCTTAAGCATTTCATCGAACACCTCTTGTGCATGTGAAGAAGAGAGGAGAGCAATACACCCCTCTTGTGAAGAAAGTGAAAAAATGGCTAAGTGTGGCTCACACTTGGGCAGGGGCAAGGTTATGTAGCCCAGAGGCGGGGCCTTTGGACCCGGTTTGTATTACAAACCGGGACTAAAGGGTTCCCCACGACTGACACGGCCTGCCGCGCCCTGCGGTGGACCCTTTAGTCCCGGTTTGTAATACAAACCGGGTCCAAAGGCCACTACGGGACAAGCTCCAGCGGGTGAGGTCGTCCTGGGCAGAAACGAACCGGGACCAATGCCCCCATTGGACCCGGTTTGGTTCAGCACTGGGACATTTGCTTGGGACCAAAGGCCTCTTCTCCACTAGTGGCAGGCTATGGCTTTGTTGATTGCTGAGGTGACCTGGTTACGGTGGTTGCTTGCAGATTTTGGGGTCTCTGTTACGACACCCACTCCACTTTTGTCTAACAGTACATGTGCTATCAGTATTGCACGTGATCCGGTCAAGCATGAGCTTACCAAGCATATTGTTGTTGATGCCTTTTATACACGTGCTCGAGTGCGGGCTCGGGTTGTTGCGCTTCATTATGTGCCTTCGGACTTGCGGTTGGCGGATTTCTTTACAAAGGCACAAACCCGAGCGCAGACATGACTTCTTACTCTCCAAACTCAGTGTTGTGGATCCACCATGAGTTTGAGAGGGGGTGTTAGATGTATATATTTCTATATTGTAGTTTCCTCATATGTTAGGGGGCTTCCTGTATATTTACACCTGTACGTGTACTATATTGTGGCCTTTGGCCCACTGGTAATATAAGCTGTCTATTACCCTAATAGTGAAGACCCAATATCGTGTGCTCCTTCTGCCGCCGCCAGGGATACCCTGCTCAACAACATGGCACCAGAGGCAGACCCGAAAGCAAGTGATGGAGAATGGAGGCCACAAGGCTCCCACAACGCCCTAGAATCCTTCACCCAATCCGTTGCGGAAGGCGGCAGATGCAGCGCTTCAGGTTCGTCATAGTGGGGAGTAACTTAGACTAGTAACATGTTATGTTGCTAGTTTAAATTACTACCTTTATACTGGCTAGTAACTTATATGTGGTTTCATGCATGTGTTATATATTATGTTGTATACTCATCTTGTATTGGGTTGTGTGATATTATGGTAACATAGCTAGTTACCACCTCAATTTTTTCATCATTTATTCTCATGCCATGTCACCAAAATACCTTGGGGTGTCTGATGTTACTATCGATGTTACTCCCACTATGAGCTGACTACAAATAGATTATAGATGATATGGTAAAAACATATAGCCAACATCTGACTCTTCTATTGTTCTGTAGTCTCAGGTGGCTGACACAGTGGTCAAGCAGGAGGAAGAGACTGCCAATAATGATGACACTGCCATCCATTGACATCTACCGCGTTTGTAGTTGACGCTGTAAATAATGGATTGGAGCAGCCAGCGGATAATTTCTTGCAATTTTTCTTACGTTTTCCAAGTCGTATAGAGTTCTGGACACAAGAACCATGCGACTTCAAGCCCATCGTCGGCTGGCCATTGCAGCCACAATTGAACGGAGGCAGTGTGTTGAGTTTGTGTCAAATATTGTGTATAAATTAGGTTACATTTGGATTTTGAGTTGTAATAGGTGTGGACAGGTTACGTGTAGTGTTCAAGTTGGACTCTAGTAGCCTCGGCCTCCCCATATAATATGAGGGGCACCACATGTTGTAACCTATGACGACTTAATAGCAGCAGACGCGCAAGGGGAGCCGGCGGCTTGTACCGGCGACCAAGGCGGCCGATGCAACGGTATCAACATGGAGGAGCGTCCGTAGTCGTGCCCCGCAGAGTAGACAAGTTAACGAACCGCGTTAACAATTGTCCCAAATTGATCTGTTGTACTATAAAATAACTCACAATGGGTATGGGTGGACAGCTACTCCTAGCTTAAATAAAAGAATACACAATGCTCACCCTTTGACAAAAAGATTGAACATGATGTTCACTCGTAAACAGAAACGAGTTCATACTCCACCAGTGAGAGATTATTGTCCTCCTTTACATCGAAGCTTGCCGGTTCAGTCACTTCAACACGGCCCCTTTTGTCAAGAAGGAGCCTCATTATTCCTTTGGACATATCAATCTTTGCATTTCGAAGAATAACAGTGTTTCCGGGCTTCAAAACGTCAACTGTCAACATGTATAGCTTGTTAGACATCTCCCAAACCAAGGGGTTACCGGCAGCAAGTAGCGACAAGTAGCGAGCACGCATGAACGCCAAACATTAGATTACATCGCAGAGAAATTAATTGGGGTCGTCACATCATACCATAGTCGTCGGGTGAGTTGAAGAGGATGCAGCCAGTCTCGTCCCCGATGAGGCACTCGATCCTCCTCTGCGTGGCTGCCCGACCGGCGCAGGTCTTAAGGCGGACGGTCTTGGTCTTGGAGGTTAGCACCTTGGCGAGGAGCGTGTGGCCTTTCGTGCCGGGATAGATGTGGTCCACCTTCACGAACACCGGCGGCATAGCCATGGAGACTGATCGAGAGAGTATACAAAGGCAGACGAGAGTCGGGAGTAGTATTACAAGGAGTCGCTGATTGACGGTGGGGCTGGATTTTAGATTGCGATTCTCACTTCGTAATCGAGGTGGACACATAAACGAGATAAGGGCCATAAGGCGAGGGGAGTTGGTGTTAGATTGAACCGGTAGCGGTGGATTTATATGCTATTGGTGGTTTGCGAGTCCCAGTTCGTGATCGAGGAGAAACACTAAACGGTGGAGGAGTCCGTGTTTAGACGATGGTGGATTGTTATTAGTTTCGCCTATTTCCAAAAGGTGAAGAGGCGCATCGATCATCAACAAATCCTTTGGTGTGGAATGTGTAGCCTGGTCCCAGGCGCATTGTGACTGGCTTTGCCATCAGCCGTAATAGCGCATGAAACCACGAAGAACTAAGAGCACTAGATAATACCCCGCGCGTTGCAGCGGAATTGGATGTAGCTTTGCCCTAAATGATTTAGAATGCGCCAGAAACCGCTTTAAGCAATAAAAACGAAAGAAATATTAATTTTAATTTTAAAAATATGGCTTAAATCTTGTACGTAGTGTATATATGTACGTATCGATTCACAGTGTAGCCAAGTTTCATTTTCTCTTTCGTGGTCACATACGATCGTAGTTTTCATGAAATTTACATGGGTAAGTATGAACGTAACATGTAAGTGCGTGAATTATTTCAACTTTTTCTGGAACTTTTAAATAACATTTTCCAAAAAATTTAAAATCAGGTGCGCCTGTACCTAGGATCTACACCATATTTGCGTGATATATATCCGTTATCATTAAGCTTGCTGAGTCTAAATTTATAGTTTATAGTAGTATTCTATCTGTCCTAAAAAAATAATTTATCGTATATGTAAAACAGGATATGGGGAACGCACGGTACCCTTCAAGGGTTTGCGTGTTATATTTATAGTGTACATATGAGTAGAAATACAGGTACAATACAGAGGAGTATAAATACATAAGCTCTAGGTATATACAGTCTACCAATATAGTATTCTATTTGTCATGAAATAGTTTTTCTTAAATTTTTTTGATACGGATATATTTATGCACTAAAAATACATCTAGATATAACCGTATCTCTTATTTTGAAACCGAGAGAGTATAGGGCGCGTTTGGTAGCCTGCATCCTCCTTTTTTGCATAAGTGGAGAAGAATATTGGTACGTTTGGTTGCATGGTCCTCCCCGCGTTCTTGCATGGCACGGGTTTTGAAGCAACCCTAGGATAGGCCCTGGAAGAATGCCTGGAATGGCAATTTCTCTAGGGACAGGCCCTGGCGATGCAAATCTCCTTCTCGGCTGATGCAAACTTTGGTCCCGCGATGTAAAAGGTGAAATGTCCATAAAACGTGTGTTTGTGTTTCTAGGAGCTTCTTAAATCTCTCTCCTTAATCATGGCTCCATGGGAAGAGCTCCTCGACGATGCCCACGGCCTCCGCAACGGCCATGGCACAGCCACAGCGAGGAGCTCCGCCATGGGCGTGCGTCGACGAGAGCTAGCAGCAGTCCCCCCAAGCACCCCGCCCGGCGCCTCGCCATGTCAAGCACGGCCGCTCCCACGCCCACCCTGCCCTGCGCCGCCTATCCTCGCGCTGCGCCGCGCCCGGTCGCCCCCTCGCCGGCCTGGCTTGGCTGTGCATGCCATGGCCGCGCCTGGCCCGACCCGGGCAGCGCGCGCCCGCGCCGACCTGACCCACCCCTCTCCGCCCCTAGCCGTGCGCACCCCGCGCTGGTCGCCCCCACCCCGGTCGCGCCTTCGCCTGGTCGCGTCGGCCGCCCCCCGCTGGCCTGCCCCTGGCCGCGCGCGCCTCGCGCCGCCCCGGCCGCCCCCGCCCCGGCCTAGCCCGTCCCCGGCCGCGCGAGCCCCGCCCCGCGTCGGCCGCACCTGGCCGCGCCGCGCCACCCTTGCCCCGCCCCGGCCGGCCCCCTAAGGGGGAGTCCACTTGGGACTCCTCCCCCACTAGGGTTGGCCGGCCATGGAGGTGGAGTCCCATGTGGACTCCACCTTCCTTGGTGGTTTCTTCCGGACTTTTCTAGAACCTTCTAGAACCTTCCATAGAACCTTCCGCGACATTTTTATTCACATAAAATGACATCCTATATATGAATCTTATTCTCCGGACCATTCCGGTACTCCTCGTGATGTCCGGGATCTCATCCGGGACTCCGAACAAATATTCGAACTCCATTCCATATTCAAGTGCTACCATTTCAACATCCAACTTTAAGTGTGTCACCCTACGGTTCGAGAACTATGCGGACATGGTTGAGTACTCACTCCGACCAATAACCAATAGCGGGATCTGGAGATCCATAATGGCTCCCACATATTCAACGATGACTTTAGTGATCGAATGAACCATTCACATATATTACCAATTCCCTTTTTCTCGCGATATTTTACTTGTCCGAGGTTTGATCTTCGGTATCACTCTATACCTTGTTCAACCTCGTCTCCTGACAAGTACTCTTTACTCGTACCGTGGTATGTGGTCTCTTATGAACTCATTCATATGCTTGCAAGACATTAGACGACATTCCACCGAGAGGGCCCAGAGTATATCTATCCGTCATCGGGATGGACAAATCCCATCGTTGATCCATATGCCTCAACTCATACTTTCCGGATACTTAATCCCACCTTTATAGCCACCCATTTACGCAGTGGTGTTTGGTGTAATCAAAGTACCTTTCCGGTATAAGTGATTTACATGATCTCATGGTCATAAGGACTAGGTAACTATGTATCGAAAGCTTATAGCAAATAACTTAATGACGAGATCTTATGCTACGCTTAATTGGGTGTGTCCATTATATCATTCACACAATGATATAACCTTGTTATTAATAACATCCAATGTTCATGATTATGAAACTAATCATCCATTAATCAACAAGCTAGTTTAAGAGGCATACTAGGGACTTCTTGTTTGTTTACATATCACACATGTACTAATGTTTCGGTTAATACAATTCTAGCATGATATATAAACATTTATCATAAACATAAAGATATAAATAATAACCACTTTATTATTGCCTCTAGGGCATATCTCCTTCAGGGCGCGTGTCCGGCAGCGTCATTCGGAACAGACCGTCCGCCAGGACCCTTTCCAAATATTACATCTAGATCCTTGACCATACCAAATATATCAACACCATCACGATGGGGAGGCTTCCTCCGGTGATCAGCCTCACCGTCGTAATGCTTGCCTTTCTTTCTTACGGGATGGGTAATCCTAAGAAATCGACGATGCCCCGTGTACACGACCTTCTCGACCTTTTTCCAAATAATCACCTTCGAGCTCATGTAAACAGTGTGTGCATGCATTGTATCCCTTGTTTGACTGTCCCGAAATGTTACCAAGAGCAGGCCGAGTCATTGATGGTTACGAAAAGCATCGCTCTTAGGTCAAATTCCTCCCGCTTGTGCTCGTCCCACACACGTACACCTGCTAGGGACCACAGCTGTAGAAGTTCTTCGACTAATGGCTTCAGTGTACACATCAATGTCGTTCCCGGGTTGCTTCGGGCCTTGTATGAGCACTGGCATCATAATGAACTTCCGCTTCATGCACAACCAAGGAGGAAGGTTATATATACAAAGAGTCACAGGCCAGGTGCTATGGCTGCAGCTCCGCTCTCCAAAAGGATTCATGCCATCTGTACTTAGACCAAACCTTAAGTTCCTTGCATCCTGTGCAAAGTTTGGGAACTCTCTATTGATTTTTCTCCATTGGGATCCATCAGCGAGGTGCCTCAACATCACGTCTTTCTTACGGTCTTCTTTGTGCCATCGCAACAACCTAGCGTGCTCTTTATTCCCGAACAAGCGTTTCAGCCGTGGTATTATAGGAGCATACCACATAACCTTGGCAGGAACCCTCTTCTTGGGGCGCTCGCCCTCAACATCACCAGGGTCATCTCGTCTGATCTTATACCGCAATGCAGTGCACACCGGACATGCATCCAAATTCTCGTACTCACCGCGGTAGAGGATGCAGTCATTAATGCATGCATGTATCTTTTGCACATCTAATCCTAGAGGGCATACAATCTTCTTCGCTTCGTACGTACTGGCGGGCAATTCGTTACCCCTTGGAAGCTTCCTCTTAATTATTGTCAGCAACTTTCCAAATCCTGAGTCAGTGACACCGTTCTCTGTCTTCCATTGCAACAATTCCAGTGTGCTGCCTAGCTTTTTATGGCCATCTTCGCAAGTTGGGTATAACAATTTGTTGTGATCTTCTATCATCTTGTCGAAGGCCAACCTTTCCTTTTCGGTTCACATTCTCTCCTTGCATCAGCAATGGCCCGGCCAAGATCATCATCAGCAGGCTCATCTCGGTGCCTCTTGATCTTCTACTTCATTGTCTTCATTGCCTTCTGCAGTATCATCGTATTCAGGGAAATTGGGATAACCGTCATCATCCTCTTCCTCTTCTTCATTGTCTTCCATCATAACCCCTCTTTCTCCGTGCTTGGTCCAACAATAGTAACTCGGGCATGAAACCGGATCGCGTAAGGTGGCTGTGAATAAGACTCGAGTGAGCGTAATATACGATATTCTTGCAGTCCACACATGGACAATACATGAAGCCACCATGTTTGTTTGCCTTCGCCACGGCCATAAAATTATCCAGGCCCGCAGTGAACTCGTCAAACCGTCGGTCAATGTACATCCATTGCCGATTCATCCGCATGATATAATTAAGCTGATCAAAACCATTACAGAACATCACTATGTATATATACACATGCATTTTATCAATTGCAGTATGAAAAGGATAAAGTTGTTAACCTCGATGAAGAAGAAAAAAGCAAGTTAAGTGTGGTTTGATTTGTGTAAACTCAAGTGGCAAATCCTCTTAAGCATTTCATCGAACACCTCTTGTGCATGTGAAGAAGAGAGGAGAGTAATACACCCCTCTTGTGAAGAAAGTGAAAAAATGGCTAAGTGTGGCTCACACTTGGGCAGGGGCAAGGTTATGTAGCCGGAGGCGGGGCTTTGGACCCGGTTTGTATTACAAACCGGGACTAAAGGGTTCCCCACGACTGACACGGCCTGCCGCGCCCTGCGGTGGACCCTTTAGTCCCGGTTTGTAATACAAACCGGGTCCAAAGGCCACTACGGGACAAGCTCCAGCGGGTGGGGTCGTCCTGGGCAGAAACGAACCGGGACCAATGCCCCCATTGGACCCGGTTTGGTTCAGCACTGGGACATTTGCTTGGGACCAAAGGCCTCTTCTCCACTAGTGGCAGGCTATGGCTTTGTTGATTGCTGAGGTGATCTGGTTACGGTGGTTGCTTGCAGATTTTGGGGTCTCTGTTACGACACCCACTCCACTTTTATCTAACAGTACATGTGCTATCAGTATTGCACGTGATCCGGTCAAGCATGAGCTTACCAAGCATATTGTTGTTGATGCTTTTTATACACGTGCTCAGGTGCAGGCTCAGGTTGTTGCGCTTCATTATGTGCCTTCAGACTTGCAGTTGGCGGATTTCTTTACAAAGGCACAAACCCGAGCGCAGCATGACTTCTTACTCTCCAAACTCAGTGTTGTGGATCCACCATGAGTTTGAGAGGGGGTGTTAGATGTATATATTTCTATATTGTAGTTTCCTCATATGTTAGGGGGCTTCCTGTATATTTACACCTGTACGTGTACTATATATTGCGGCCTTTGGCCCACTGGTAATATAAGCTGTCTATTACCCTAATAGTGAAGACCCAATATCGTGTGCTCCTTCTGCCGCCGCCAGGGATACCCTGCTCATCAACATGGCACCAGAGGCAGACCCGAAAGCAAGTGATGGAGAATGGAGGCCACAAGGCTCCCACAACGCCCTAGAATCCTTCACCCAATCCGTTGCGGAAGGCGGCAGATGCAGCGCTTCAGGTTCGTCATAGTGGGGAGTAACTTAGACTAGTAACATGTTATGTTGCTAGTTTAAATTACTACCTTTATACTGGCTAGTAACTTATATGTGGTTTCATGCATGTGTTATATATTATGTTGTATACTCATCTTGTATTGGGTTGTGTGATATTATGGTAACATAGCTAGTTACCACCTCAATTTTTTTCATCATTTATTCTCATGCCATGTCACCAAAATACCTTAGGGTGTCTGATGTTACTATCGATGTTACTCCCACTATGAGCTGACTACAAATAGATTATAGATGATATGGTAAAAACATATAGCCAACATCTGACTCTTCTATTGTTCTGTAGTCTCAGGTGGCTGACACAGTGGTCAAGCAGGAGGAAGAGACTGCCAATAATGATGACACTGCCATCCATTGACATCTACCGCGTTTGTAGTTGACGCTGTAAATAATGGATTGGAGCAGCCAGCGGATAATTTCTTGCAATTTTTCTTACGTTTTCCAAGTCGTATAGAGTTCTGGACACAAGAACCATGCGACTTCAAGCCCATCGTCGGCTGGCCATTGCAGCCACAATTGAACGGAGGCAGTGTGTTGAGTTTGTGTCAAATATTGTGTATAAATTAGGTTACATTTGGATTTTGAGTTGTAATAGGTGTGGACAGGTTACGTGTAGTGTTCAAGTTGGACTCTAGTAGCCTCGGCCTCCCCATATAATATGAGGGCACCACATGTTGTAACCTATGACGACTTAATAGCAGCAGACGCGCAAGGGGAGCCGGCGGCTTGTACCGGCGACCAAGGCGGCCGATGCAACGGTATCAACATGGAGGAGCGTCCGTAGTCATGCCCCGCAGAGTAGACAAGTTAACGAACCGCGTTAACAATTGTCCCAAATTGATCTGTTGTACTATAAAATAACTCACAATGGGTATGGGTGGACAGCTACTCCTAGCTTAAATAAAAGAATACACAATGCTCACCCTTTGACAAAAAGATTGAACATGATGTTCACTCGTAAACAGAAACGAGTTCATACTCCACCAGTGAGAGATTATTGTCCTCCTTTACATCGAAGCTTGCCGGTTCAGTCACTTCAACACGGCCCCTTTTGTCAAGAAGGAGCCTCATTATTCCTTTGGACATATCAATCTTTGCATTTCGAAGAATAACAGTGTTTCCGGGCTTCAAAACGTCAACTGTCAACATGTATAGCTTGTTAGACATCTCCCAAATCAAGGGGTTACCGGCAGCAAGTAGCGACAAGTAGCGAGCACGCATGAACGCCAAACATTAGATTACATCGCAGAGAAATTAATTGGGGTCGTCACATCATACCATAGTCGTCGGGTGAGTTGAAGAGGATGCAGCCAGTCTCGTCCCCGATGAGGCACTCGATCCTCCTCTGCGTGGCTGCCCGACCGGCGCAGGTCTTAAGGCGGACGGTCTTGGTCTTGGAGGTTAGCACCTTGGCGAGGAGCGTGTGGCCTTTCGTGCCGGGATAGATGTGGTCCACCTTCACGAACACCGGCGGCATAGCCATGGAGACTGATCGAGAGAGTATACAAAGGCAGACGAGAGTCGGGAGTAGTATTACAAGGAGTCGCTGATTGACGGTGGGGCTGGATTTTAGATTGCGATTCTCACTTCGTAATCGAGGTGGACACATAAACGAGATAAGGGCCATAAGGCGAGGGGAGTTGGTGTTAGATTGAACCGGTAGCGGTGGATTTATATGCTATTGGTGGTTTGCGAGTCCCAGTTCGTGATCGAGGAGAAACACTAAACGGTGGAGGAGTCCGTGTTTAGACGATGGTGGATTGTTATTAGTTTCGCCTATTTCCAAAAGGTGAAGAGCGAGGCGCATCGATCATCAACAAATCCTTTGGTGTGGAATGTGTAGCCTGGTCCCAGGCGCATTGTGACTGGCTTTGCCATCAGCCGTAATAGCGCATGAAACCACGAAGAACTAAGAGCACTAGATAATACCCCGCGCGTTGCAGCGGAATTTGTAGCAAAAAACTGTACAGAAAACCTTACGCACTATTTAAAAAAATATGATACATGACTGCTTTGCAAATGAATCATCATGCTGCACAATCATCTTCTGTTCAGATTTAGTTTTACATCATGGCAGCGAGTGGAAGGTACGTTACTGGAAAAGGAAGAGGATTAGTGGGATTTTAATCGTGGCTTATTTTTACTTACGGGGAATAATTAGTGGGATTTTAACCCTGGTGACGTGGATGGCTGAGGTGGCATATTTGATGACATGTGGCAGGCTAGGGAGATGCTTGATGAGGTGGATAGGCTGCATGTGAAGAGAAATGGGATCACCTATTAAGAATATAAAGATGTCTAGCAGACCCCTTAAAACGCTCCCATCCCGTAAAATTCCGGCGATATAGGGGGTGAGGCCATTTTGGGCCGTCTAGCAGGCCCCGTATTCGGGCCAGCCCGTATCGGCGGAATACGGGCCCCGTCAAACCCACCCCTCCGCCCCCTACAAATACAGGGTGCAGGTGCAAGTGGGGGTTCAACCCCTCACTCGCAACCCTAGCTCCGCCGTGCGCTGCCGCCTCCCCGCACACGCTCCGGCGAGCAATTCGCAGCCGCGCAGCGCAGCATTTGCACCGCCGCGTAGATGAGCGCACGATGGATGAGTAGCGCCTCCCCCGCATCCGTATCGAAGCGATCCCACTCGCCGGACAAGCTCGAGGAGGCGTGGCGGCGCCACTGCAAGCTCTCCGCCGCCGGAAGTCGGAGCGCGGCGTGCAAGTACGCCGACGCCCTCTACGTGCCGCTGAAGCTCCGCGAGTTCGCGGCGGGGGGCGCTACTACAAGGCCGATCCGCCGCTCTAGCCGATGAGCGGCGGCGACTTCGAGAAATGGCGGAGGGATTGGGAGCAGCAGCGCGTGTGGAAGGCGGCATGGCAGCAGAGCACTAGCGGCGGAGGAGCGCCGCGAGCCGGCAAGGAGGAAGAGGAGGCGGAGGAGGAGGACCCCCTGTACTTGCAGGCGGTGGCCGCGTCCATGAAAGATGCCACCGACAAGGCTGGGGCGGAGGAAGACGAGGCGGCGCAGACCATCGCCACCGTGAAGGAGATGGAGGCGCGGGAGGCCGCCGCCAATACGACAATCGTCATCCTCGACGAGTAGGTCGCTTCGTAGAAGTCGCGATCCAGTAGGATCGCGCAATTTTGTAAAATCTTATTTATGATCTATCTATGAACGTGATGAACTATCGAAAAAATTTCCCAGGGTTTGCAATTTTCAAAAATACGGGATGAAATACGGGGTCTGTTAGATGGAATGGTTCTTGCGTGAGCTTTTTTTTTGATACATGGCCCTCTACTCGTATTTTACGAGGCAGAAAAATAGCAATCCTGTTAAATATGCTCTATGCCTACGAGGAAGATGAACGGCGCCACGCCGCAACCCAACCGCTCGTGAGCACCAAAGAACATACGACGGTGGTAGGTGTCGGAGTCGCGTCGACGGCCATGGATTCTCAGGTGGCTAGTGAGATTAGTCATGAAATTTACGGATCATATGGTCCAACCTTTCTCAGAAATATTCAGTTTTTGGGATGAGATCATCCATATTTTCTGGTCACGAACCAAACGCACGTTTACCCCCTTCAAGTTTGGTTGGAAGGGCCGAAGGGGGACTGAAGCACGCCCCTCCATATCAATATTTGTACACATTCTTTTTTGGCATATCGTCATGCTTAAAGCGGCACAAATCTGGCTGCAGCATTATACATGAGCCACGTGGCGCTCTTGCACACTACGAAGCTAGTAGATCGGAAGAGACTAACCTGAAACCACACAATCGAACACGAGAGACGACCGGATCTCGGGAGATCCGCCGGACACACAACTCCACACGCCCTCCGCCGACGCTAGATGCACCACCGGAGCGAGGATAGGACGGGGAGGACCTTATTCTGACTTCAGAAAGTAGCCGCCGCCTCACCATCCTGAAGAAGACACCGAGAACAAACTAAACGAAGAACTGAAACCTTCCCGCCGGCGAGAGGCTGCGGTCCGCCACACCTCCTAGGCCCCAAGGCCACCGGAGGCGGAGCGGACCGGCAGCGTCGCCGACGAGAGGGATGAAACCCTAGATGGGTTTTACGTCGCCACCTGATCGCCTGTATCTTTCCGTACCTGTCGTGAGTTTGGCTCCGGTGATGGAGGGGCGAGGACAGCGGCGCGCCTTCGGCTCGTGCTAGTGTCTGTAGTCGTCGCTAGGTGGTCCAATGACCTTTTTGTAATTTTTATTACTTTTAGGTATCTTTGTACTACTGTTGATGATTATTAATAGATCGGTGGAATTTTCGCAAAAAAAAAAAAAACAAATATTAGCCGAAGGATCCGAAAGAGTTGAGTATGTGTGATGATGGACTAGGATTTCTACTCGATTAATCCACCAAGTGCAAGTCTGTATGGATACAACCTCAGCGTCACGCCGAGGAGCAGAATCATGAGCACACAGGCTCAGTGAGGAGGAAGAGAGATTTCCTTCAGGAATATTGTAATACTACATCACTAGGAAATGTGTTCATGCGTTACACTGGTAGATAAAAATCTACAAACACGAGAAAACTGAAAAAATCACTTTTCTTTAAATTTGCTTTCTTCTTGATTGTCCCTTGGCTTCTTGGCCATGTCAGCACTTACAGTTTAGGCATATATCATATGTGTTATATGTGTTTTAGTGAACATGATTGTTGTGAACTTCCCCTGGCACCATAAAGTTACAAGAATTAATTCTGCACCAAGATGAATAAGATAATTTGTATGTTAAACAATATTTTCTTTGGAAATCCTTAATAACTTGCTCATGAGATGAAAAGTCTCGCTCTAACTATTGGAGAAAACATAAAGCAGATAAGGCTTTCCAGTGAGCGTTCCACATGGTTCATTGTAGCTTTGCTCCATGTAGAAGCGGGCCATGATTCAGAAATAACTCATTCTAGAAGCAGCAGTAAGCAAAGTGCTAAAGCAAGCTAGTGAGACCTTGTTGGAAGCAGCAAGAGAACCCTCTGCAAGCTGGAGAGCCTATAATCCATTGAACCATTCGTGGTTGAGGGAATGCATTTGGACCACAGAACAGATAAATGGCACTCCAATACTCATGGCCTTGTTTGGTTATCTTGCCCGGCAAGACCTGTTCGACAAGGTTGTCTGAGCCATTGCGGAAATACCTTCTCCTGAATTTTATCATCAGTGTGATGCAACTGAAAATACTCAATAGTACCGCGGACATAAAAATGTATACATACTTGTTTGTGGCACCGATGCAACACACACTGAGAACCCTATCCCATGCAAGAGCACCGCTCACTAGTAGAAAAAGGACCTTTAGTCCCGGTTCACAACGGGGTTTAGTCCTGGTTGTGTAACCGGGACTAAAGGGTCGCGACTAAAGGCCCCCCCCCTTTAGTCCCGGTTGGACTAAAAGTCCGTCCGCACGAATTCTGTGCGCTGGGGTGAAAATGTCTCCCCATGTGAATTTTTCTAATTTTATTTTTTCTAATTTTATTTTTTCTAAATTTTTTTCTACTCCATTTTTTTTCTATTTTTTCAGAATTTCTATTATTTCAGTTATTTGCATAGTTTAGTCTCTATCTCTAACTACAATTATCTCTAATCAAATTACTTACTCGTGGTCAAATTTTCCGCTCGGTCACCCATCCTCCCACTACTCTAGCACTAGCACGCTTAACTTCCGAGTTCCATCCAGTCCCGCATCCAAGTGCTTCGCGCGCACGCATGTATATGATACTAGTATCATATCAATCCTATTAACATATGTTGATCGATGTCACATTTCTTTATTGTTTGAATTTCAAATAATTCTTTTAATAAATAAAAGTAACGATCTAATAATAATCTTGAATAAATAAATAAACATTAACTTTTTAATTTGTATAATTTTTAATTTTTTTAATTTTTTTAATTTTTTTAATATTTTTTTTGCCAAATCTAAAACCTAAAAATTTAAAAATCTAAAAATTGGGTAAAACTAATAGTAATCTTTATGCATGATGAAATTATTAATTTTAATTTTTTTAAAAATAAAAAATAAAAAATCCATAATTTATAGCAAAAACTAAAATCTTCCTGCTTTCGTATTTTCAGTTGGAATTTTGAGAATCTAAAATTTAGCTAACCGGGTAAACCCTGGTGAATTCGGATACTGGATGTAAGTGGACGCGTCCACAGAAGAGCACGCTTTAGCCGCGTTAGCCGCAAGTGCAAAATGTAGGATAAGCAGGTGCCTGCGGACGCGTGTACGCGGACAGATGCAAGTTTGATAGGTTCCTGCGTCCGCGCGCGCGAGCTCGGGTCATTGCCCATGGCGCTCCTCTCTACCGCGAAGACACGCCTCTTCTACCACGAGGATCACCCGGCGATGCACCAGAGCGGCCTACACCATGCGGCCCCGCAGCGCGAGGCTGGTGGCGCGAATGTTGCGCCGTCGCGGAGACCGTGTCGGCGCCGTCGGGAACGAGCGGCAGGAAGCGCGCGTTCTGGTGGCGGGCGGCGGCATCGGCATGCTGGTGACGGAAGGGGTGCGAGTTCGAGCGCGTCAACGGGACATCAGTGCGACGACGGTGGCCGGTTGGCCGGCAAGGTCTGGTGCGCGCGGCGGGGGCGAGCATCCAAATCGAGATGGCGCAGTGCCGGGGACGGGGATGGATAGGAGGTGGCAGGGGCGGGCAGGCGCTTGGGTCATACCGGCAGAGAGAGGAGGGGAGGGCAGCCGAGAGCCTGCCGTCTGTGAGCCGCTCCGGCTGAGCAGCAGGTCGGCGAGCGGCGGCGGCGGCGCTCGCGATCTGACAGCTGTAGTGGGGAATATGCGGTGCAGGGGTGGGCCAAGAGGGCAAGGCAGGACTGGGCCACAAAGCCCGCTTTGAGATAGCAGGTTTTCCACAACGCCACAAGGCCTTTTTTCCGCGGCGCGACTTTGCAGGCCTGCAGCCACCCTCATCCGGAATTTGGATGTAACTTTTTCCCACGATGATTTTGATATATTATCCATTTTTTTCGACATCGTATGCAAAAGTTAATGCTGTTTTACCATTTTTCAAACCTTTTTTTGATATGGGGTGGCCCGATCTTCTCAGTAAGCAACGGTGGTGATGATGATCACGGGATGATGGCAGCGGAGAAACACGACGATGAAGTGGATGATAACTTGTATGACGCAACGAGATCTCTCGATTGGTTCCTGTCGCCAATGCAACAGCTCTCAACCCTGCAAGATATTCACAACTCCACACACTTGCGCACGTAGCCGCCGACCACGAAGCGGTAAGTTGCAACCGTCTAATTCCCAATGGAACAGACGAGATCACACAAGACTTTTACAGGATCTACACAATATCATGCAATATGGTGTAGGGATTCAATAGTTTTGCTAGAGCAAACAACTAAGAACTAGGGTTTATCTTAAACGTGGTCTAAAGCAGCTAGGGGGGCGTCCTGGGCACTTATATAGGTGTCCGGGACGATATCTGGTCGAAAAGATACAAGAATAACCGACCCAGAATAGATCTGGTCGAGACAGACTCGGACTGGTCCGGTCTGGAATCCGGTCGACCGGGCTGTGGACCGGCCGGTCCGGTCGGTGGTCCGGTCAACCGGGCGGCTGATGGCGTGTATTTCACACGTTCGTTGGGCAACCCCAAGAGGAAGGTATGATGCGCACAGCAGCAAGTTTTCCCTCAGAAAGAAACCAAGGTTTATCGAACCAGGAGGAGCCAAGAAGCACGTTGAAGGTTGATGGCGGCGGGATGTAGTGCGGCGCAACACCGGAGGTTCCGGCGCCAACGTGGAACCTGCACAACACAACCAAAGTACTTTGCCCCAACGAAACAGTGAGGTTGTCAATCTCACCGGCTTGCTGTAACAAAGGATTAACCGTATTGCGTGGAAGATGATTGTTTGCAGAGAAAACAGTAAAAACAAGTATTGCAGCAGATTTGTATTTCAGTATTAAAGAATGGACCGGGGTCCACAGTTCACTAGAGGTGTCTCTGTTGACTGCCAAAACCCACCGGCGGGCAGCGGCCTTGTCAACACTGTAGAGCCGGGGGGAGCCTAGAGCTGCGGCTGGCTGAGACCCCTCCGAGCGACGGCCCGCAATGCTCTTCTGGTCACACGCGGCGTTGCGAAGTGCAAGGGCGTGCCACCTGACCTATACCTGGTCAGGAAGGTGATGAGGTTGCCTCGCTTAGTTTCCTGCAGGGCATACATGTAAACGTTAAATACGAGCCTCGATCGGCTCTCAGGTTATCTTGTGAATCGGCTCAAAGAGCCGATCCACCCATGATCCGTACGGGGTGCACGAATACTTGGTGGTCCTGCTTGATCAAGATGAAGCTAATGAGATCTACGACGATTTAGGGTTTTCACCGCATAACCGGATCATCCTACTCCAGGTTGGGCCTTGCGGCCACGCACGGTGCTCGTAAGCCGATCCTAAACAAGGCCAAAAACCAACACGAAGTTGATCCTAGGAACATCCCGTTTAGGACTTGCGAACGCCACCCTACGTGCCACCGGATCCTCCCCCCATTGTAAGGCCAAACTATTGCAGATATTAAACTAATCCTTGTAGAACAAGGAGCAATCGTAACGGATCAGATCTACTAAATAATGATCAAGCGGGTGCCGCCCCACACCTGAGATAGGCGTGAGGACGGCTAGATATGCAAGGGTTGCACTACGTAAGCATGCTTAAACGAAGAACAATGCTAACCCTAACACGTCTAATGATAACTACGTTGCTCGCCATCAAAAACGCTTCGATACGAGCAACGCATGAACAACGTGGGCTTGTGCTGCCTAGATCGCAAGATGCGATCTAGGCAGCATGTCGCTTACCTGATAGAAACCCTCGAGACGAAGGAGTTGGCGATGCGCCGAGATTGGTTTGTTTTTGGGGTTGAACGTGAGTTGTTTATTCCATAAACCCTAGGTACATATTTATAGTCCAGCGGACTTTCTAATGTGGGCGTGCACTAAACCGTGCACGAGATAAAATCTAACTTCTAAACCGATATACAATCTATTATATTAAGATACACGGGCTAACTAGCCCAAATTCTCCGTGCGAGGCCGCTTCATAGTTCTTCCATATGTAATCTCCCAAGCCCATCTTGATCGCGGCCCACCTCCCGTTTTAGCCAAAATCTGGTGATAACACATGCCCCCCGGTTTTGGTAATGATAATTTCAAAACCACTCTGTTTTTTTCCTCAGAGGGGTCGTGTCACGGCAGAGCGGAACTGTCGCAGCACGCCTCATCATGACGACTTGCCTTCCCAACTTCTCTGCACGATTTGACAGTTTTGGCACCATGTCCTCGAGAACTGCTCGGAAATTAAAAACCCTCCTTTTATTTAGCCGCAACGAACAGTTCTCTTCTTTACCCCTTCCGCAGTAGCGCTCCAAAAAACCCTCCCCTGCAACCATGTCCTCGTGGGGTACACAAGCGGCGTACGACATCCTTGCCCCGACAAAGTGGGACAAAGAGGATCATGACTCCTCCGTCTGGTCCGAGGATGACAAATCCCAAACCGACGGGGAGAGCGACCTCCGCTTCCTTGCTGACGAGGAAGTAGTGGAGGAGAGCGAAGACGACCGCCTCTCCGGGCGGACTTCACCACCTCCGAGGAGGTGAAGGAGGAGGGAAAGGAGGAGGAGGATGAAGACAGCTCCTCCGACGAGCCGCCGGCCAAACGCCGCCACCTTCGGCCCGGGAACTTCAGCGACGTCGACAATGGACGACGACGCCGACGAAGAGGACGAAGACGACGAGGGTCCTATCGGCGGCCGCTGGAGCAGCGACGACGAGCCGGCGGGGAGCAGCACCGGCGGTGGTGACGACGGCGACGACGACGACGACGAGGGCAGCAGCAGCCCCTAGATAGGGTCTTAGCATAGGGCTAGCAGTAGCAGACGGGGCAATGTATCCCCCTGGTCTTCCCTTTTGAGAGCAATCAGCTCTTCTATGTAAGAAATCTGGCTTATTAATGAAGAAATTCCCCAACTCGATTTTGCCGATTCTCTTTATGATAATTTAGCCGATTGTCTTTCCTTCTGATTCTGCCGATTGCCAAACTGGACAATGCCCAACAAGCCGATGGCATCGCACCGGTCTCCCACACTAAATTTCGAGATAGATCCACCCGCACTCCAAACTCCTTGCCACGCAAGGCCAAACCTTTACTCGCACAAATCCGCAGATCTCTCAAGATGGCATGTTGAACCTAACGGCAGAACTCCTAAAATAATGTCAGGTCTTCTTTTCATTATCCTCTCCGAATTCTGCTCGTCCAGCTCCGGCAGCTTCCTTCTACAATAATCACTGTCTTTTGAACGAGCCGTCACGAAGAGTGGGCCCACTTCGACAGAGTTGGTTAAACTTCGAGGGCGAGCTGCCCCCCGAGCCTCAGCCGAAGCGAGGATAAAGGACAGATCATCACCATCGAGATTTCGGGGCGGGCTCAACCTTGTCCAAGAGAGCTATCCCGCAGGGCCACCAGCCGATCACCTCCCTTCCGTTGAGGGTCCATACAGCCGATCCATCAGGCTATGATAGTTTTTTGCACCATAAGCACCATTCTCTAGGTAACTTGTGGTGCAGAGTTCAGCCGATCCCAACGAAACCGGCTCCCGGAGCGAGAGACCTTCACGGCGAGCTGCCCCCGGGCCTTCAAGGTGAGAATAGCAGCGAGCTGATCACGTCAATCATCCTTGATTTCCAACTCGCAACGCCGTATCAACCGATTCAGAACAAATCGGCTCTTCAGAGTGAGGGAATTTCAGGGCGAGCCGCCCTCCCCCGAGCTTCTTTAGTCCAAGCCTTGCGCCTTGCTGATCAGATCAGCTCATCATCTTCGGCAGGCTGAGGCAACTTCCGGTGAGAACGTCTTCGTATTTCTGACGCCCTCCAGATTCTTGGAGGGAACTAGCTCCCTGCTCTTAAGTCGATATCCGTGCATCGGCTATTCCCGAAAATTTTCGAATTTTTTGGCCGACCTGTGTATCGGCCCCCATACTCCAATATCCACCATTAAAGGATGAGACTCTTCTACTGCATACCCTCGTGTTTCATCCACTTGGGCGCCCCCCCGAGCCGATTCTGTCGAGAGATTTGATGACATCGGCTCGATGGACCATGAATGTGTTGAACCCGAGCAAGTATGGATGGTGAGGATATTCGCGGCCGATCACTGGAATCGGCCTCCACGCTGTTTGCTCAGTGAAGGTTTTGTACTGCTCCTTCATAGACCCTTGGGACCGATCACAAGGATCGGCCTCGGCAACTTGCACATCGCTTGGCTTCAACTACATGGTCAGGCCAGTGGATAAAACTAGCTTAACCCTTCCCTTTGTCACATCGATGCGCTCGCAGTCGTCCAATTTGATGCCTGAGAGGGGTTCTTGGCCTGCTGCTTCCCATGCGTTCATGCCAGCCGTTGAAACTTCGGCCGAGTCGTCGGCTTGGATGACCTCTACCTCATCACCATCCCACTGTATTATGCATTGGTGCATCGTGGAGGGAATGCAGCAGTTGGCGTGGATCCAATCTCTTCCTAGCAAAACAGACATAACTCGCTCGTGCTATCAACGATAAAGAACGCCGTGGGGATGGTTTTTCTTCCTACGGTCGGATCCACATTCAGAACTCCTTGTGCTTCGGACGCTTGGCCGTTGAAGTCGCTCAACGTTACGTTGGTCTTGATTAGATCCGAACTCGAGCGTCCCAGCCGACGTAGCATAGAGTACGGCATGATGTTAATCGCCGCTCCGGTGTCCACCAAGCATCCTGTTTACTGGGCCTCCCATCGATATACCCTCGTAAGTACATGGCCTTCGGATGCCCGTAGCTCCTGTCTCGGGGCTTCTCAAAGATAACCGGCCGTGGGCCGCAGATCAAGTTGTGCCACGGATGTCTCATCTAAGCCCGGAGTACCGAACTCCGACGGGAGGATAAACACCATATTTGTGCCGGCCGACGTTTCATCATCGGCTTTTCTCCGTTCGGGGCGCCACTCTTTTCTTTGTGGCTGACCTTCCTCGTCCAGTGGTTCGCAGAATTTTGGCGGCCGGATCAGGCCGTGCCTTCCCTAGCGTGCGCAAGTATAATCTTTCGGCTTCTTCCAACTCACGCAGACGCTGGACTCTTTGCTTCTGGGAACGGCTGAGCCCATCAGGGTACCATCTGGGCTGATGATATTTGTATTCTTCACTACCGTCCTCTAGCTCCTCGAGATCTTCCATCTGAGGGGACTCGGCACGCTTGTCCCGATGCGGGAAAGGCCCTAGCCGGCTGAACACAGACACGTTAGCGGCACCCTTCTTCCTTTGTTTGCATTCTGGGCAGTCCTCGATTGTTGGCAATCGGCTCATCCCTGAGTCCCAGCAATGTTTGAAGAACGGGCAGTCCCGAGTGCTTATCCATGTCACTCTGCCCCTTGGCCTCCCTTCGGCGCGACGACCGTACCCGTTGTTGCTTCTACCATGTTGGCGGTACCTTCCGACCTCGGCATCAGACCAGAAATTCCTTTCATCGTCGGCGTCGTAGCGCCGACGTCGGTCTTGGTGTTGCTCGTATTTGCTGAGAGGGTGCTTGGAGTGTGGGCGTTGATACCGCATGCTTCTTATTCCCTCCCTTGCCAGGTACCGCATGTCCTCACCTCGGGGTTGGCCGCGCGGATCGGCTCCCTCTTCATCCTTGCCACGGGAGTGGCTGCTTTCTGTTTCCTCTTTGTCATGGCGAATTGCAGATCCTGCCACATTGACACCAAAGGAAAACTTTGGCCGATCTATGGGGTGGCTGAGATCCACCGTGTCGACACCGGGACCCGGACGTGGGTTTCTACCAAGCCCGATACCGTGCGGCTGGGTCTTCTCAGCGGAGCCGATGAGTTCGGTTCCAAGGGTTGCCTTGATCCCGTCATGTTCCCTTCTGAGCTCCTTGGGCAGATCCCCATGCTTCAGAGACTTGGTGCGCTCCTCCAACGGGGTGGAGAGATTTCCCCCATCAAGTGCGCCTTCGGGCGTGGAGCCCCTCCCCCTGACGCCATGGGAGTGGGTTCGGTGGGAGGAGCCGAAGAGTGCGGCTTCGAGGATGGCTTTGATTTCGTCGCATGTGACTGGCGGGCCGTACGCCATCTCAGATGTAGATGGCGATGTGGTTGATGTAGACGATGGTCCCACCGGGCGTGCCAGAATGTGTTGACTGCCAAAACCCACCGGCGGGCAGCGGCCTTGTCAACACTGTAGAGCCGGGGGGGCCTAGAGCTGCGGCTGGCCGAGACCCCTCCGAGCGACGGCCCGCAATGCTCTTCCGGTCACACGCGGCGTTGCGGAGTGCAAGGGCGTGCCACCTGACCTATACCTGGTCGAGAAGGTGATGAGGTTGCCTCGCTTAGTTTCTGCGGAGGCATACATGTAAACGTTAAATACGAGCCTCGATCGGCTCTCGAGTTATCCCGTGAATCGGCTCAAAGAGCCGATCCACCCATGATCCGTACGGGGTGCACGAATACTTGGTGGTCCTGCTTGATCAAGATGAAGCTAATGAGATCTACGACGATTTAGGGTTTTCACCGCATAACCGGATCATCCTACTCCAGGTTGGGCCTTGCGGCCACGCACGGTGCTCGTAAGCCGATCCTAAACAAGGCCAAAAAACCAACACGAAGTTGATCCTAGGAACATCCCGTTTAGGACTTGCGAACGCCACCCTACGTGCCACCGGATCCTCCCCCCATTGTAAGGCCAAACTATTGCAGATATTAAACTAATCCTTGTAGAACAAGGAGCAATCGTAACGGATCAGATCTACTAAATAATGATCAAGGGGGTGCCGCCCCCACACCTGAGATAGGCGTGAGGACGGCTAGATATGCAAGGGTTGCACTACGTAAGCATGCTTAAACGAAGAACAATGCTAACCCTAACACGTCTAATGATAACTACGTTGCTCGCCATCAAAAACGCTTCAGTACGAGCAACGCATGAACAACGTGGGGCTTGTGCTGCCTAGATCGCAAGATGCGATCTAGGCAGCATGTCGCTTACCTGATAGAAACCCTCGAGACGAAGGAGTTGGCGATGCGCCGAGATTGGTTTGTTTTTGGGGTTGAACGTGAGTTGTTTATTCCATAAACCCTAGGTACATATTTATAGTCCAAGCGGACTTTCTAATGTGGGCGTGCACTAAACCGTGCACGAGATAAAATCTAACTTCTAAACCGATATACAATCTATTATATTAAGATACACGGGCTAACTAGCCCAAATTCTCCGTGCGAGGCCGCTTCATAGTTCTTCCATATGTAATCTCCCAAGCCCATCTTGATCGCGGCCCACCTCCTGATTTAGCCAAAATCTGGTGATAACACATGCCCCATAAGATAAAAGCATGTTGGGTGAACAAATTACAGTCGGGCAATTGACAAATAGAGAGAGCATAACAATGCACATACATGACATGATAAGTATAGTGAGATTTAATTGGGCATTACGACAAAGTACATAGACCGCCATCCAACCGCATCTATGCCTAAAAAGTCCACCTTCAGAGTTATCATCCGAACCCCTCCAGGTATTAAGTTGCAAAGCAACAGACAATTGCATTAACTATGGTGCGTAATGTAATCAATAACTACATCCTCGAACATAGCATCAATGTTTTATCCCTAGTGGCAACAAGCACAACACAACCTTAGAACTTTCATCACATCGTCCTGGTGTCAATGCGGCATGAACCCACTATCGAGCATAAGTACTCCCTCTTGGAGTTAAAAGTAAAAACTTGGCCGGAGCCTCTACTAGAAACGGAGAGCATGCAAGATCATAAACAACACATGTATAATAACTTGATAATTAACATGACATAGTATTCTCTATCCATCGGATCCCGACAAACACAACATATAGAATTACAGATAGATGATCTCGATCATGTTAGGCAGCTCACAAGATCCGACAATGATAGCACAATGGGGAGAAGACAACCATCTAGCTACTGCTATGGACCCATAGTCCAGGGGTAGACTACTCACACATCACACCGGAGGCGACCATGGCGGCGTAGAGTCCTCCGGGAGATGATTCCCCTCTCCGGCAGGGTGCCGGAGGCGATCTCCTGGATCCCCCGAGATGGGATCGGCGGCGACGGCGTCTCGGCAAGGTTTTCCGTATCGTGGCTCTCGGTACCGGGGGTTTCGTCACGGAGGCTATTTGTAGGCGGAAGGGTAGGTCAAGAGGCGGCACGGGGGCCCCACACCACAGGGCCGCGCGGCCAAGGGGGGGCCGCGCCGCCCTAGGGTTTGGCCACCCCGTGGCCCCTCTTCGTCTCGTCTTCGGACTTCTGGAAGCTTCGTGGAAAAATAGGCCCCTGGGCTTTGATTTCGTCCAATTCCGAGAATATTTCGTTACTAGGATTTCTGAAACCAAAAACAGCGTAAAACAACGAATCGGCACTTCGGCATCTTGTTAATAGGTTAGTTCCGTAAAATGCACGAATATGACATAAAGTGTGCATAAAACATGTAGGTATCATCAATAATATGGCATAGAACATAAGAAATTATCGATACGTCGGAGACGTATCAAGCATCCCCAAGCTTAGTTCCGCTCGTCCCGAGCAGGTAAAACGATAACAAAGATAATTTCTGAAGTGATATGCCATCATAACCTTGATCATACTATTTGTAAACATATGTAGTGGATGCAGCGATCAAAACAATGGTGATGACATGAGTAAACAAGTGAATCATAAAGCAAAGACTTTTCATGAATAGTACTTAAAGACAAGTATTAATAAGTCTTGCATAAAAGTTAACTCATAAAGCAATAAATCAAAGTAAAGGTATTGAAGCAACACAAAGGAAGATTAAGTTTCAGCGGTTGCTTTCAACTTGTAACATGTATATCTCATGGATAATTGTCAACATAGAGTAATATAACAAGTACAATATGCAAATATGTAAGAATCAATGCACGGTTCACACAAGTGTTTGCTTCTTGAGGTGGAGAGAGATAGGTGAACCGACTCAACATAAAAGTAAAGAGAATGGTCCTTCAAAGAGGAAAGCATCGATTGCTATATTTGTGCTAGAGCTTTTATTTTGAAAACATGAAACAATTTTGTCAACGGTAGTAATAAAGCATATGAGTTATGTACATTATATCTTACAAGTTGCAAGTCTCATGCATAGTATACTAATAGTGCCCGCACCTTGTCCTAATTAACTTGGACTACCGGATCTTTGCAATGCACATGTTTTGACCAAGTGTCACAATGGGGTACCTCCATGCCGCCTGTACAAAGGTCTAAGGAGAAAGCTCGCATTTTGGATTTCTCGCTTTTGATTATTCTCAACTTAGACATCCATACCGGGACAACATGGACAACGAGATAATGGACTCCTCTTTTATGCATAAGCATGTGGCAACAATTATTATTCTCATATGAGATTGAGGATATGTGTCCAAGACTGAAACTTCCACCATGAATCATGGCTTTAGTTAGCGGCCCAAAGTTCTTCTCTAACAATATGCATGCTCCAACCATGAAGGTGGTAGATCTCTCTTGCTTCGGACAAGACGGACATGCATAGCAACTCACATGATATCCAACAAGAAATAGTTGATGGCGTCCCCGTAAACATGGTTACCGCTCAACAAGCAACTTAATAAGAGATAAAGTGCATAAGTACATATTCAATACTACAATAGTTTTTAAGCTATTTGTCCCATGAGCTATATATTGCAAAGGTGAATGATGGAATTTTAAAGGTAGCACTCAAGCAATTTACTTTGGAATGGCGGATAAATACCATGTAGTAGGTAGGTATGGTGGACACAAATGGCATAGTGGTTGGCTCAAGTATTTTGGATGCATGAGAAGTATTCCCTCTCGATACAAGGTTTAGGCTAGCAAGGTTATTTGAAACAAACACAAGGATGAACGGTACAACAAAACTCACATAAAATACATATGGTAAACATTATAAGACTCCATACCGTCTTCCTTGTTGTTCAAAACTCAATACTAGATGTTATCTAGACTCTAGAGAAACCAAATATGCAAACCAAATTAACAAGCTCTAAGTATTTCTTCATTAATGGGTGCAAAGTATATGATGCAAGAGCTTAAACATGAGCACAACAATTGCCAAGTATCAAATTATCCAAGACATTTTAGAGTTACTACATGTAGCATTTTCCAATTCCAACCATATAACAATTTAACGAAGGAGAAACTTCGCCATGAATACTATGAGTAGAACCTAAGGACATATTTGTCCATATGCAACAGCGGAGCGTGTCTCTCTCCCATAAAGTGAATGCTAGGATCCATTTTATTCAAACAAAACAAAAACAAAAACAAACCGACGCTCCAAGCAAAGTACATAAGATGTGGCCGAATAAAAATATAGTTTCAGGGGAGGAACCTGATAATGTTGTTGATGAAGAAGGGGATGCCTTGGGCATCCCCAAGCTTAGACGCATGAGTCCTCTTAATATATGCAGGGGTGAACCACCGGGGCATCCCCAAGCTTAGAGCTTTCACTCTCCTTAATCATATTGCATCATACTCCTCTCTTGATCCTTGAAAACTTCCTCCACACCAAACTCGAAACAACTCATTAGAGGGTTAGTGCATAATAAAAATTCACATGTTCAGAGGTGACACAATCATTCTTAACACTTCTGGACATTGCATAAAGCTACTGGACATTAATGGATCAAAGAAATTCATCCAACATAGCAAAAGAGGCAATGCGAAATAAAAGACAGAATCTGTCAAAACAGAACAGTCCGTAAAGATGGATTTTATTAGGCCACCAGACTTGCTCAAACGAAAATGCTCAAATTGAATGAAAGTTGCGTACATATCTGAGGATCACTCACGTAAATTAGCATAATTTTCTGAGTTACCTACAGAGAATTAGACCCAGATTCGTGACAGCAAAGAAATCTGTTTCTGCGCAGTAATCCAAATCTAGTACTTACTTTTCTATCAAAGACTTTACTTGGCACAACAAAACATAAAACTAAGATAAGGAGAGGTTGCTACAGTAGTAAACAACTTCCAAGACACAAATATAAAACAAAAATACTGTAGGTAAAAACATGGGTTGTCTCCCATAAGCGCTTTTCTTTAACGCCTTTCAGCTAGGCGCGAAAGTGTATCTCAAGTATTATCGAAGGGTGGTGCACCTACAGCGGGGTTTGGAGTTTTCTCAACCATGCAAAGTATATTAGATACATAAGTTTCAGCGTCTCCCTTTTCATTAGTCTTGGGCTTGCTACTCTCATCAAACAAATTTTCAAGAACAAGCCAAGCATAGTTATGTTCTAGTGCATCATTCATAGCTAGAAGTTTACATGGTATTGGTGCTTTGATCTCCCCACCATCATTAATATTATTAGTGTATCTTATTCTATCCATGTCCATCTTTTCAAGGAGACCAACAAAATTAGTATGAGAACCAAGCATATTAAATTTAGCAAAGACCTTTCTAGCCTCTCTTGCTAGACCACCAAATTCTCTAAGAAGGGTTTCTAAAACAAAATCTTTCTTTTCCCCCTCTTCCATATCAACAAGTGTAAGAAACATGTGTTGGATTATAGGATTGAGATTAACAAATTTAGTTTCCAACAAGCGAACTAAAGCAGCAGCAGCAATTTCATAAGTAGGAGCAAGGTCTACCAAGTGTCTATCTTCGAAATCTTCAACGGTACTAACATGGGTGAAAAATTCTTCTATATTGTTCCTCCCAATTATAGACCCTTGTCCTACCGGTATGTTCTTTGCGGTAAAATCAAAAGGAAACATGATGAATCAAGTAAAGTAAATGCAAGTAAACTAATTTTTTTGTGTTTTCAATATAGCAAACAAGACAGTAAATAAAGTAAAGCTAGCAACTAATTTTTTTGTGTTTTGATATAAGTGCAGCAAACAAAGTAGTAAATAAAATAAAGCAAGACAAAAACAAAGTAAAGAGATTGAGAAGTGGAGACTCCCCTTGCAGCGTGTCTTGATCTCCCCGGCAACGGCGCCGAGAAAAGTATGCTCGGTGCGTAGTTGACGTGGGAGTTAGAAATCTTTGTGGTGTAGCTTTTCTTCGGTTCCCGGCAACGGCGCCGGAAAATATGCTTGATGGCGTGTATTTCACACGTTCGTTGGGCAACCCCAAGAGGAAGGTATGATGCGCAGCAGCAGCAAGTTTTCCCTCGAGAAAGAAACCAAGGTTTATCGAACCAGGAGGAGCCAAGAAGCACGTTGAAGGTTGATGGCGGCGGGATGTAGTGCGGCGCAACACCAGAGATTCCGGCGCCAACGTGGAACCTGCACAACACAACCAAAGTACTTCGCCCCAACGAAATAGCGAGGTTGTCAATCTCACCGGCTTGCTGTAACAAAGGATTAACCGTATTGTGTGGAAGATGATTGTTTGCGAGAGAAAACAGAAAAACAAGTATTGCGAGCAGATTTGTATTTCAAGTATTAAAAGAATGGACCGGGGTCCACAGTTCACTAGAGGTGTCTCTCCCATAAGATAAAAGCATGTTGGGTGAACAAATTACAGTCGGGCAATTGACAAATAGAGAGGGCATAACAATGCACATACATGACATGATAAGTATAGTGAGATTTAATTGGGCATTACGACAAAGTACATAGACCGCCATCCAACTGCATCTATGCCTAAAAAGTCCACCTTCAGGTTATCATCCGAACCCCTCCAGTATTAAGTTGCTAAACAACGGACAGTTGCATTAAGTATGGTGCGTAATGTAATCAACAACTACATCCTCGGACATAGCGCCAATGTTTTATCCCTAGTGGCAACAACACAACACAACCTTAGAACTTTCGTCACATCGTCCCGGTGTCAATGCGGGCATGAACCCACTATCGAGCATAAGTACTCCCTCTTGGAGTTAAAAGTAAAAACTTGGCCAGAGCCTCTACTAGAAACGGAGAGCATGCAAGATCATAAACAACACATGTATAATAACTTGATAATTAACATGACATAGTATTCTCTATCCATCGGATCCCGACAAACACAACATATAGAATTACGGATAGATGATCTTGATCATGTTAGGCAGCTCACAAGATCCAACAATGAAGCACAATGAGGAGAAGACAACCATCTAGCTACTGCTATGGACCCATAGTCCAGGGGTAGACTACTCACTCATCACTCCGGAGGCGACCATGGCGGTGTAGAGTCCTCCGGGAGATGATTCCCCTCTCCGGCAGGGTGCCGGAGGTGATCTCCCTGGATCCCCCGAGATGGGATCGGCGGCGACGGCGTCTCGGTAAGGTTTTCCGTATCGTGGCTCTCGGTACCGGGGGTTTCGTCACGGAGGCTTTAAGTAGGCGGAAGGGCAAGTCAAGAGGCGGCACGGGGGCCCACACCATAGGCCGGCGCGGCCAGGGGTGGGGCCGCGCCGCCCTAGGGTTTGGCCACCCCGTGGCCCCTCTTCGTCTCGTCTTCGGACTTCGGAAGCTTCGTGGAAAAATAGGCCCTCGGGCTTTGATTTCGTCCAATTCCGAGAATATTTCGTTACTAGGATTTCGAAACCAAAAACAGCGAGAAACAACGAATCGGCACTTCGGCATCTTGTTAATAGGTTAGTTCCAGAAAATGCACAAATATGACATAAAGTGTGCATAAAACATGTAGGTATCATCAATAATATGGCATAGAACATAAGAAATTATCGATACGTCGGAGACGTATCAGCCACTAGGGATAAAACATTGATGCTATGTCTAAGGATGTAGTTGTTGATTACATTACGCACCATACTTAATGCAATTGTCTGTTGCTTTGCAACTTAATACTGGAAGGGGTTCGGATGATAACTCTGAAGGTGGACTTTTTAGGCATAGATGCGGTTGGATGGCGGTCTATGTACTTTGTCGTAATGCCCAATTAAATCTCACTCGTACTTATCATGACATGTATGTGCATTGTTATGCCCTCTCTATTTGTCAATTGCCCGACTGTAATTTGTTCACCCAACATGCTTTTATCTTATGGGAGAGACACCTCTAGTGAACTGTGGACCCCGGTCCATTCTTTAATACTCGAAATACAAATCTGCTGCAATACTTGTTTTATCGTTTTCTTGCAAACAATCATCTTCCACACAATACGGTTAATCCTTTGTTACAGCAAGCCGGTGAGATTGACAACCTCACTGTTTCGTTGGGGCAAAGTACTTTGGTTGTGTTGTGCGGGTTCCACGTTGGCGCCGGAATCCCTGGTGTTGCGCCGCACTACATCCCGCCGCCATCAACCTTCAACGTGCTTCTTGGCTCCTCCTGGTTCGATAAACCTTGGTTTCTTTCTGAGGAAAAACTTGCTGCTGTGCGCATCATACCTTCCTCTTGGGGTTCCCAACGAACGTGTGAATTACACGCCATCAGTGGCCCCCCTCTGGCGACTCTCGGGTGTTCTGGATGCTTCCGGGCAAAATAGGAACCTGGGCGTTGATTTCGTCCGATTCCGAGAATATTTCCTTACTAGGATTTCTGGAACCAAAAACAGCAGAAAACAGGAACTGGCCCTTCGGCATCTCGTCAATAGGTTAGTTCCGGAAAACGCATAAATATGACATAAAGTATGCATAAAACATGTAGATATCATCAATAACGTAGCATGGAACATAAGAAATTATCGATACGTCGGAGACGTATCAAGACACAACATAAAAGTAAAAGATTGACCCTTCGCAGAGGGAAGCAGGGATTAACATGCGCTAGAGCTTTTCATTTGTAAAGCAGGAGTAAAATTATTTTGAGAGGTGTTTGTTGTTGTCAACGAATGGTAATGGGTACACCAACTACCTCGCCAACCGGACTTTCAAGAGCAGCTCCCATGAATTATTTGCATTTTTATGTGGCACTCCTTCCAACCTTTCTTACACAAACCATGGCTAACCGAATCCTCGGGTGCCTGCCAACAATCACATACCATGAAGGAGTGCCTTTTTAGTTTAGTTTTATTATGATGATGACACTCCCCCCAACCTTTGCTTACACAAGCCATGGCTAACCGAATCCTTCGGGTGCCGTCCAACAATCACAAACCATGGAGGAGTATCTATTTAAGTTAATTAATTCGGGACTGGGAATCCCATTGCCAGCTCTTTTTGCAAAATTATTGGATAAGCGGATGTGCCACTAGTCCATATGAGAGTCCGTCAAAAGTAAATGACAAGGTTGAAAGCTAAACACCACATACTTCCTCATGAGCTATGAAACATAAACACGAATTGAGAAGCATTTTGAAGGTTTTAAAGGTAGCGCATGAGAATTTACTTGGAATGGTTTGAAATGCCATGCATAGGTATTTATGGTGGACACTCTGGAATAAATTGGTTTTCATGTGTTTGGAGGCACGAGCAGCGTTCCCGCTCAGTACAAGTGAAGGCTAGCAAAAGACTAGGGAGCGACAAATCAAGAGAGCAGTAACTGTCATAATCATGCTTGCGGCAAATAAATTAACTGAGGCATAAAAGTGATACAAGAACTCTGAAGCAATGTAAATCATCAAGGCTTAATTGACTTTTGTTCAGTCATATGCATGCGTGAGCATGTGCCAAGTTAATTCAAACGAATTATTCAGAGGAGGATACCACAATATCATACCTATCTATGAATAAAACAATGCAAGCAAACATCCATGACATGCTACTCATATTAATAAATTGGAGCTAACATGAGAGATCATGAACTACTTGACTTTCTTAAATGACATATACCTCACATGAACCAACTAAGCATGCTCACATGGATGAGTATATGTACAAAAATGAAAACAAATAGAGTTCATACCAGCCTCTCATCACAATCAGATTGTCGAATATCGTCATTATTGCCTTTCACTTGTGTAGCTTGGATAATATGAAATGAAAACCACGCTCCAGCCACCGAAGACCATTGAACTCATAATGAATTTTACAAACCAAAGAAGAACAGCAAATATTTTTGGTGTTTTCGAATTTGAAAACAAGAACAAAAGGAAACAAGCAAACAAAGCAAAATCTTTTTGGGTTTTCTTATAGCAAACTAGCAATAGCAAATAAAGCGAAACAAATGCAAGAAACCAAGATAAACAAATGGTGAAGAGAAACAACAGAAATATTTTTGGTCTTTTTGTGTTTTAGGAAAGAAACAAAGCAAGAACAAGAAAATGAAAACTAAAAGAAACACAAAAAAGCGAAATGGCAGAAATCTGCCAAAACCTGACAGCAGTACAGAAATCGATTTTTACAAAAATCTTACGTTGCTCAGATCGAAAAGTGTTAAACTAATGAAAGTTAGATAACAACCTGGGGAACCTGCACAAAAATTGGCAGCTCAAAATAACGTTCTGGCTGTGCGCACGAATTTTTCTAGTAACAGTCCAGAATCTGTTTTCAGGCAGCACTTTCCCAAATATCATCTTCCTCTCATTAGAAAACCACTCAAAGAGACTAAACAAGTATGTACAAGTATCCAGCAACCATAATATGCAAAGAATGAGTGATGCCGGTATACCTCCCCCCAAGCTTAGGCTTTTGGCCTAAGTGGAGTTCAATCCCATCGAGGGTCCGGGTTCCACGCCGGTGGATCATACATGGAGTAGTCATAATAAGGTACCGATGCAGAAGAAAAGCGTGGAGGCTCCTCATGCCCAACGTGTTGATGCGAAGAGCTTGCTGCATCTGATGACGAGTCGAGGTGTTCTTCGACCCCATCCGTGTTATCTCTTGCACGATGGCTTCCTCCCTCTATGTATGCATTAACTGCACTTTCCGTGACTGACCAATCCTCCCTGGAATCAAGATTAAACAGAGAAGGTGCAGGCAATCCTACTAATTTTTCAACTTTCTTAGTCATTGTCCAAGATTTCTTGTAAAATGTTATTCTGTAAGACAGGTTTCTCAAATTAGACGAATCAGAAACAAATTCATGCTTAAACATGGAGACTATGTCAAGTTTCTCTATGGGGAGCTGAATATCAAGACGGTGAGGTTCTACATTATGCATAGCTAATAAGCGAGAGGCGATGAGACCTCCACAAATTCCTCCCTTCTCACGGTTAGTAGCAAGTCTGTTGGCTATCAAAGCTCCCAAGTTATAAGTTCTATTACCTTGTAATGCAGCTGCTAGAAAGGCTAGATCCTGGATAGATACTTTACTTCCATTCTTTCTTGCTAGAACGCACTTGGTAATGAAATAAGCAAAGTAACGAATAGCTGGGAAATGAATGCTACTGATTTTACCACCATCCTCCGAGAAGCTTCTTCCATGACAAATCATCTTGAAGAGGTCCAAGAACTCTTGCGGCGATCCCTTTATCTTCTCGCATGATCCCCACTGTGGCACTCTGATTGCTGCACAAAAATCATTGAATGGAAAGTTGACAGTTTTATTATAAATTTTGTACTTGAACCATGGGGTTAGATCGTGACCAATTGAATTTAAAATCTTGCACTACTGACATCGTCAGTTTTGCATATTGGCATGGTTCACCATCAACAAAATCATCCAATCCTGCATGAGAGATTAGTCTTTGAACATCTTGTAAAATCCCCGCACTTCTCATAAAATCCATGCATGGGTAATAAGCGGGGTATACTCCTTCTTCTCGGTGAACCCTCATGACCTGTTGCACCTCCAATTCCTGTTGGTTGAGTTGGTGCCTACCCCCTTCCATTTTATGAAATTTTTCAACAAGTGATATAAAATTCGATTTCGTGACATATAATCAAGGGGAACTGCTATAGGAACTTGCTAGAGTACTAATCATGCATCAAAACTAGTTTATACCACTTAGAACAAGCATGCAAGCTCACTAAACATGTTACCTACAACAGCAAAATATTCAAGATATACTCAACCAAACAAAATTCTACTTGGATAGGCGGAGGAGTCACATACCGGAGAGCAAATGTGTCAAATTTCAGATAGAAATCTGGGCTGAGCAAAGAGATTGAAAAATCCTGAGCTCTTGAGCAAAAACGCGAGTGAGAGAAAGCTGGTTCAAGTTTTTTCGGGAGAGAGAAGATGCTGGGAGAAAGAGATGAAATAATGGGGCAAGGAGGGGCCCACACCACAGGGTGGCGCGCCCACCTCCTTGGCCGCGCCGGCTGGTGGTGTGGCACCCTGTGGTGCCCCACAGGTCATCTTCTGGTACTCCCAGGTGCCTCGTCGAAAAATAGGACCAACGGTGTAATTTTTGCGAATTTTTGAAAACTTTGAAAAATGCACATTTCTGGGTATTAAGTTTATTATTACTGGCCAGGAAATTTTTTGAAATCTCCAATTAACTAAGGAACTTTGAAAAATAAAAGTGCTACAGCAACTAGAGCAAGTGGAGGAAGAAAGAGATGTTGTTTACCTCCTCTATGCATATAAAATGTATTTGTTAACAAGGTTGATCAAGTCTTGCCACCAAATAAATTTTACATAGCATAAGAAGAAATAAACCTCAAATCAATCATGTTACCTTGAATTGTATTGATATGGATCCAATCATAAGAGTTTGATATTCTTCTTTAGGCTCATATATAGGACAATCTATAGTTCCCACTTTAATAGTTCGCACATTAGAAATAGTATTAACTCCACACGCTTTCTCAATCCTCTTGGGGAAATAGACGGTGTGTTCCTTATCATCAACATTGAAAGTAACCTTTCCTTTATTGCAATCAATAACAGCCCCTGCGGTGTTAAGAAAAGGTCTCCCAAGAATAATAGACATATTATCATCTTCAGGCATTTCCAACACAACAAAATCGGTTAATATCAAGCAGTTATTGGTAACTTGAACAGGAACATCCTCACATATACCAACAGGAATAGCGGTAGATTTATCAGCCATTTGCAAAGATATATCAGTAGGTATCAACTTATCTAAGTAAAGTCTCTTATAAAGAGAAAAAGGCATAACACTAACACCGGCTCCCAAGTCACATAGAGCAGTTTTAACATAATTATTCTTAATAGAACAAGGAATAGTAGGTATACCTGGGTCGCCCAACTTCTTTGGAACTTTTCCATTGAAAGAGTAATTAGCAAGCATAGTGGAAATTTCCTCATTGGGGATTTTCCTTTTGTTAGTAACAATATCTTTCATATACTTTCAATAAGGAGGCAATTTAATAGCATCAGTCAAAGGGATTTGCAAGAATAAAGGTTTCATCCAATCACAAAATTTATTATAGTGTTCTTCTTCCTTTGATTTTAGTTTCTTAGCAGGAAAAGGCATTTGATTTTGCACCCAAGGTTCTCTTTCATTACCATGTTTCTCAGCAATAAAATCTTCTTTAGTATACTTTTTATTTTTAGCATGCTTTTCAGGTTCTTCTTCAACCTCTTCTTTATCAGGAGTATCATTCTTATCATTATCTTTATCATGTTCATTACCACTTTCAGTTTCAGCATCAGAAATAGAAATACTATTAGGATCATTAACAGGTTCAGAGGATTCTACAAATTTCTTATGTTTCTTTTTCTTTTTCTTAGATGGAGCACTGGTTTTAGTTCGTTGAGAATCTTGTTCAACTCTTTTGGGATGCCCTTCAGGATATAGAGGATCCTGGGTAGAGACACCACCTCTAGTTGTTACTTCATAAGCATGTTTTTCTTTAGCATTATTTCCCAACAAGTCATTTTGCACTTTAGTGATTTGATCAATTTGAGTTTGAACCATATGAAAATGTTTAACAAGCATGTTAACATCATTGGAGGTTCTCTCCACAATATCATGCAATTCACTAATAGCTCGAGAATTTTCCATTAGATGATTCTCTACTCTCATATTAAAATTTTCTTGCTTAACAATATAATTATCAAACTCATCTAAGCATTGCGCAGGAGGTTTTGAATACGGAATATCTTCCCTAGTAAAGCGCTGAAGGGAATTTACCTCAATCATGGATGAAGGGGGAATTATCTCACATATATCTTCTATGGGAGGAAGATTCTTCACATCTTTAGATTTAATACCTTTCTCCTTGAGAGACTTCTTGGCTTCCCTCATATCTTCATCATTCAATTTAATTAAACCCCTCTTCTTCAATATTGGCGTTGGAGTTGGTTCGAGCGTAGTCCAATCATCATGATTCCGGCCTATTTTAGCCAATAGTTCTTCAACGTCGTCTTGAGTTCTTTTCCCGAAAACACAACCAGCACAACTATCCAGGTATGCCCTAGACTCAATGGTTAGTCCACTATAAAATATATCAAGTAAATCATGCTTTTCCAAATCATGGTCGGGCCGATCTCTAATAAGAGAGCAAAATCTCGCCCAAGCCTCGGGCAATTTCACTCCATCTTCCCGGTCAAAATTATAAATTCTCTCGCAAAGCAACATGTTGAGCACTAGCAGGAAAGTATTTACGGAAGAAAACATCAAGCAATTCTTTTGGACTTTTAATAGAATTAGGTGGCAAACTATTATACCAAGTTTTAGCGTCATCCTTTAATGAGAATGGAAAGATTTTAGCAACAAAGTAAGTACGCTTCTTAACATCATCGGAAAACAAACTACTCGGAGTAGATAACTCAATCATGTGTTCAACGAGCACTTTCTTTTTCAGTACCACAAAAAGGTGTTTTCTCAACAATAGCTATATGAGATAGATCAAGAGAAAAATCATAATCTTTATCCTTAATGTTTATAGGAGATGTGGCAAATTTAGGATCGGGAGACAGTTTATATCTAACGAAGCATGTTCTGCAAGCAACTTCTTAATTTTTCTTGCATCAGTAGTAGCATTGCATTTTTCAATAAAATCATCATCAAGTTCCACATAATCTTCATGAAGATCATCACTAGAGTATTCAAGTTCAGGTGAATTAACAGGTGTAGTAACATCAGGAGTTTCAGTATTTTCAATTTGTCTAGACCTAGCAATTGTAGCTTCTAGAAAAGTTCCCAATGAACCACTATCATCAAGCACAGCAGAAATATTATCAATATTATGAGAGTTTTCAGATTCAGCAGAAGTACCGAGCAAGTGAAGCATGTGGCGGTGAAACAAGTTTATCAATCACGGATGGTGAATCAAGAGCAACGAGAGGTACTCGTAGTTGTACCTTTTCTTGTAGTGGATGGTAATATGGCGACCTTAGTATCGCGAGGTTTACCCATGATGGAGAATTTGCAGCGAACAATATCAATCCAAGTGAACTTCCAAATAAAGCTATGCTCCCCGGCAACGGCGCCGTGAAAATAGTCTTGATGACCCACAAGTATAGGGGATCGCAACAGTCTTCGCGGGAAGTAAAACCCAATTTATTGATTCGACACAAGGGGAGACAAAGAATACTTGAAAGCCTTAACAGCGGAGTTGTCAATTCAGCTGCACTGGAAACGAGACTTGCTCGCAAGAGTTTATCGATAGTAACGAGCTTTATAGCGAGTAGTAAAATAACGAGCAGAGAGTAACAAAGACAGCGAGTAGTGATTTTAGTAAACAAGCAGGATTAAAATACCGTAGGCACGGGGACGGATGACGGGCGTTGCATGGATGAGAGAAACTCATGTAACAATCATAGCAGGGCATTTGCGGATAATAATAAAACGGTGTCCAAGTACTAATCAATCAATAGGCATGTGTTCCAATTATAGTCGTACGTGCTCGCAATGAGAAACTTGCACAACATCTTTTGTCCTACCAGCCGGTGGCAGCCGGGCCTCTAGGGAAACTACTTGGATATTAAGGTACTCCTTTTAATAGAGTACCGGAGCAAAGCATTAACACTCCGTGAACACATGTGATCCTCACATCACTACCATCCCCTCCGGTTGTCCCGATTTCTGTCACTTCGGGGCCATTGGTTCCGGACAGCGACATGTGTATACAACTTGCAGGTAAGACCATAAACAATGAATATCATGATGAAACAATAACATGTTCAGATCTGAGATCATGGCACTCGGGCCCTAGTGACAAGCATTAAGCATAACAAGTTGCAACAATATCATCAAAGTACCAATTACGGACACTAGGCACTATGCCCTAACAATCTTATGCTATTACATGACCAATCTCATCCAATCCCTACCATCCCCTTCATCCTACAGCGGGGGAATTACTCACACATGGATGGGGGAAACATGGCTGGTCGATGGAGAGGCGTTGGCGGTGATGATGGCGATGATCTCCTCCAATTCCCCGTCCCGGCGGAGTGCCAGAACGGAGACTTCGGGCTCCCGAGACGGAGTTTCGCGATGTGGCGGCGGTCGGGAGGGTTTCTGGCGACTTCGACTGCTCCCCGTGCGTTTTTAGGTCGAGGCCAATAAGTAGTCCGAAGGAGGGCGTCGGAGGCCGGCCGAGGGGCCACACATAGGGCCGCGCGGGCCCCCTAGGCCGCGCCGCCTTATGGTGTGGGGCCCTCGGGCCTCCACTTGATTTGTCCTTCTGGCTCCGTCAGTATTCTGGGAAAATAGGGCCTTCTGTCAAAATCCCGAGGTTTTTCCTAAAAGTTGGATTTCTGCACAAAAACGAGACACCAGAACAGTTCTGCTGAAAACAGCGTTAGTCCGTGTTAGTTGCATCCAAAATACACAAATTGAAGGAGATATGCCCTAGAGGCAATAATAAAGTGGTTATTATTTATATCTTTATGTTTATGATAAATGTTTATATATCATGCTATAATTGTATTAACCGAAACATTAGTACATGTGTGATATGTAGACAAACAAAGAGTCCCTAGTATGCCTCTTAACTAGCTTGTTGATTAATGGATGATTAGTTTCATAATCATGAACATTGGATGTTATTAATAACAAGGTTATATCATTGTATGAATGATGTAATGGACACACCCAATTAAGCGTAGCATAAGATCTCGTCATTAAGTTATTTGCTATAAGCTTTCGATACATAGTTACCTAGTCCTTATGACCATGAGATCATGTAAATCACTTATACCGGAAAGGTACTTTGATTACATCAAACGCCACTGCGTAAATGGGTGGTTATAAAGGTGGGATTAAGTATCCGGAAAGTATGAGTTGAGGCATATGGATCAACGAGTGGGATTTGTCCATCCCGATGACGGATAGATATACTCTGGGCCCTCTCGGTGGAATGTCGTCTAATGTCTTGCAAGCATATGAATAAGTTCATAAGAGACCACATACCACGGTACGAGTAAAGAGTACTTGGAGACGAGGATGAACAAGGTATAGAGTGATACCGAAGATCAAACCTCAGACAAGTAAAATATCGCGTGACAAAGGGAATTGGTATCGTATGTGAATGGTTCATTCGATCTCTAAAGTCATCGTTGAATATGTGGGAGCCATTATGGATCTCCGGATCCCGCTATTGGTTATTGGTCGGAGTGAGTACTCAACCATGTCCGCATAGTTCACGAACCGTAGGGTGACACACTTAAAGTTGGATGTTGAAATGGTAGAACTTGAATATGGAATGGAGTTCGAATATTTGTTCGGAGTCCCGGATGAGATCCCGGACATCACGAGGAGTTCCGGAATGGTCCGGAGAATAAGATTCATATATAGGAAGTCATATTCCAAGTTTGGAAATGATCCGGTGCATTTATGGCAAGTTCTAGAAGGTTCTAGAAAAGTCCGGAAGAAATCACCATGGAAAGTAGAGTCCCGGAGGGACTCCACCTTGCATGACCAGCCAACCCTAAAGGGAGGAGTCCAAGGTGGACTCCCCTAGGGTGGCCGGCCAACCCACCTCAAGGAAAGGTGGGAGTCCCACCTTGGGTAGGACTCCCTCCTTGAGTAGGTTTCCCACATATGGGAGGTTTTAGTGTTGGGGTCTTATTCGAAGACTTGGACTAGAACTCTTGGTGCTTCCACCTATATAATGAGGGGCATAGGAGAGGGGGCTGACCACTTCAAGCCTCAGCCTTGGCCGCACCCCTTAGAGGGCCGGCGCCCAACCCCCTCTCTCCCCAAACCCTAGCGGTCTCTCTCCTCCACCACATCCCGCACGCTTAAGCGAAGCTCCGCCGGATTTCTCCACCACCACCGACACCACGCCGTCGTGCCGTCGAATTCAAGAGGAGCTACTACTTCCGCTGCCCGCTGGAACGGGGAGGTGGACGTCGTCTTCATCAACAACCGAACGTGTGACCGAGTACGGAGGTGCTGCCCGTTCGTGGCGCCGAAGCGATCGTGATCAAGATCTTCTACGCGCTTTTGCAAGCGGCAAGTGAACGTCTACCGCAGCAACAAGAGCCTCATCTTGTAGGCTTTGGAATCTCTTCAAGGGTGAGACTCGATACCCCCTCGTTGCTACCATCTTCTAGATTGCATCTTGGCTTGGATTGCGTGTTCGCGGTAGGAAATTTTTTGTTTTCTATGCAACGTTATCCTACAAGTGGTATCGGAGCCGTGTCTATGCATAGATGGTTGCACGAGTAGAACACAATGGTTTTGTGGGCGTTGATGCTCTTGTTATCTTTAGTTTGAGTACTTTGCATCTTTGTGGCATAGTGGGATGAAGCGGCTCGGGCTAACTTTACATGACCGCGTTCATGAGACTTGCTCCTCGTTCGACATGCAACTTGTATTGCATAAGAGGCTTTGCGGGTGTCTGTCTCTCCTACTATAGTGAAGATTCAATTTAATCTTCTATTGACAACACTAGTATCACCGTTGTGGTTTATGTTCGTAGGTAGATTAGATCTTACTCGAAAACCCTAAACCACGTAAAATATGCAAACCAAATTAGAGACGTCTAACTTGTTTTTGCAGTGGTTTGGTGATGTGATATGGCCATAATGTGATGATGAATATGTATGAGATGATCATTATTGTATTGTGGCAACCGGCAGAGCCTTATGGTTGTCTTTAATTTTCATGTTGAGTAGTATTTCAAAGTAGTTGTAATAGTTGCTACATGAGGTGAACAACCATGAAGACGGCGCCATGGACCTTGACGCTACGCCGACGATGATGGAGATCATGCCCGAAGATGATGGAGATCATGTCCGTGCTTTGGAGATGAAGATCAAAGGCGCAAAGACAAAAGGGCCATATCATATCACATATGAACTGCATGTGATGTTAATCCTTTTATGCATCTTATTTTGCTTAGATCGTGACGGTAGCATTATAAGATGATCCCTCACATTAATATCAAGATAATAAAGTGTTCTCCCCTCGTATGCACCGTTGTACAGTTCGTCGTTTCGAAGCATCTCGTGATGATCGGATGTGATAGATTCAACGTTCATATACAACGGGTGTAAGCCATGTTGCACACGCGGAATACTTGGGTTTGCTTGACGAGCCTAGCATGTACAGACATGGCCTCGGGACAACGGAAACCGAAAGGTTGAACACGAGTCATATGGATGATGTGATCAACATGTTGATGTTCACCATTGAAGCTACATCATCTCACGTGATGATCGGTTTTGGTGTAGTGGATTTGGATCGTGTACCACTTAACAACTATGAGGGATGTTGTATTAAGTGGGAGTTCATTAGTAATTAGATTAAAACATGAACTAATTATCATAAACATAGTCTGAGTAGTATTTTGAATTAATTTTGTAGTATTGGCATCCGTTTTTCTACCATGCGCTAGTCTTGTAACTGAGATAGAAATACTGTTAAAATCTGACAAGAAACTTTACGGATTGGTACCGTATTATTAAAGAATCAAGAATTGATTAAGTCCTATTGCAAACTTTTAGTAAACCTCACATTGTTGATTCAAAGAGCTATGGTTTCAATTAGTACCTAAAGTTATCTTGTCTCCGTGAAACTTGAAGTTCAAATCTGTTTGAAAAGTAAGGAGCTGAAAATTTAGTTTTCAGAAATAATCAAGGTATGAGATATATGTGATATCTAAGACCTTATTGCAAGATGATAGAATATTATATGGTGAGACTACATAAACTCATAAGTTTTATGGGAATGTATGAAGGTTGAAGACGCTAGGCGTCACAATCCTCCAACTATTGGGGCACTAACGATATTCGCATATCCATGAAGTGACCATCCTTAATATGCACCGTTGCTAAGACTCGTCGTTTCGAAGCATCACGTGATGATCGGGTGTGATAGATTCTACGTGTGCATACAACGGGTGCAAGCTAGATTTGCACATGCAAATACCAAGGTTTAAACTTTATGAGCCTAGCATGTACGGACATGGTCTCGGAAAGTTGTCATGAATTAATGGATAAAATTATGAGTGAAATTGTTCATCGTATTACAAAGTTACTAATAGTGAAATCCGGAACACTTGTCATATGATGATTAACTTCAAAATAAGAACCTCAAGGTTATTGGTATTAGACCAACAAACCTAGAAGTTATTGATGTTGAAGTGTTTTTCTGAATAATGAGGAAAGCTAAAAGAGAAACTGCAAAAGATATTTTGGCAAAAGAAAAGAAAAGACTAGAAGGTCTAGCTCGGTGTATATAAATGATATACATGTTATGGTTGTATTCCTAGTTAAGTCACACTAAGAAATTCTTGGGTATTAGTACTATATTGGTTGGTATGAAGTGTCATACAAAACAACGCAATACAAGAATACAATGGCCTAAGTGACTCGACAAGGAATATGATAGGAATGCACGCCTGGAACAAAAATAAAGTGTTATTATGTTCATCGTTGGCATTCTATCTAACCCTTAGAATTTATAATAAAGAACTTAATAATTGTTATTTTGCTCTGGTCAAATGAAAACAATGAGTTGTTTAAATTATGACATTACTCCATGTACGATGGATAAGTTATTATAAATCTTAATGGTGAAACACACATACATAACACTGACGCTAAAATGCTATAAGGCAAATGATTTGAATTCCACTTATTTGTGGAACCGCCATTTAGGTCATGTTGGAAAGGAACGCATGAAGAAACTCCATGCAAATGGATTTTTGGAGTCATTTGATTTTTTGAATCGTTTGGCGCTTGCAAATCTTTTCTAAAAGAGAATGACTAAAATACCGTTCATAGGCCAAGTTTTGAACGGGCAACTAACTTAGTGGAAACATACATGATGATGTATATGGATCACTCGGGCATAGTTGTGTGCGGAAGATTCTTATACTTCATGAAAACTTCAAACAATGAATTGAGTATATATATGTGGATATATTCGATAAGGAAGAAGTTTGAAACATTTGAATGGATTCAAATAAATTTCAGCATGAAGTAGAAATCATCGTAATAGAAAAGTCAAATATCTATGATTGGATCATAGTGGAAATATTTGAATTACTAGTTTTAGCGAACATCTAAGAGAGTTATGAAATTGTTCTACAACTCACATTTCTTGGAGTATCATAGTGATGATGAAGTATCCGAGAGATGTATCCAAACCTAGTTGGGTCAATGATGAGATAAAATATTAATGCCATTATATTTTTGTGAATTATGCTTTACAGACTACCGCTTTACACTGAATAGAGCATCATCATGATCCGTTGAAATGACATCATACAAGTTATGACATGGGTATAAACCCTAATAGTCTTTTCTTAAATTTTGGTATGCATAACATAAGTAAATAAGTTTACAACCAAAATCGGATGAATGTCTTTGTTGGTTATTCCAGAGAATTGATTGGGAATTCTTCCCACAATGGAGACAAAGACAAAAGTGTTTGTCAATGTTTCTTATTTCCAAGAAATTGTTTCTAGCGAAGTTTTTGAGTGGGAGGACAATAGAACTTGATAAGGTTTATGAACCTCGAGCATAATGATCGGAGTAGCGCAAGCATCGGAATTGGTTCCGAAGCGGCCACGACGATCATGGCTCCTATGACTACAAAGTGTTTTAGCCATGGAGATCGAAGTACATATTGAACCTTGTAGGTATGGTTTACTTTGTGATCAAATAAATGATTTGTGGACAAAGGATTGATTTTGAACAATGATAAACCAACTACAAGCAAAGAAGTTATGATGGGCCCCGACTCCGTTAAAATGGCCATGCACCATGAAATCCATAATAGATGAATACTTTTTGAAAGTAAATGGATCTATAGACTTAGATGAAATATCTTTGAAGAAGCTCGACTTGTTGAAAAATTGTTTACGACAAAGTTCAAAGAGTTGACTACGATAAGATTAGATCTTCCGTAGCAATGCTTATAGTCTATGTGGATTATTCTAGTAATCACTACATATTTCTTTTATGAGATATGCTAGTAGGATGGCAAAATACATTACTTATCAGAAGTATGTATTAAAGGTGTATACAAGATACAACCAAGAGTTTTGCTGGTCCGTGGAATACTAGATAGGTATACGAACTTCAATTGGATGAAGTAAGTATTGCGGAGTTGGAATCTTCACCGGATGAAATAGTCAAAGAGTTTTTGATTTCATCAGAGACGATGAAGAGGCTTGCATTTGCAAGAAATTAAGTGGGAGCGCTAAGACACATTTATAATACTTTATGTAGGTGACATATAATTGGTTATAAATGATGTAATTATATACTTGATTAAAAAGGTTTCATTGAGAAATTAACTTCAATGAAAGGATATGGACCGAAACAAATTTAGTGTCAAGATCTATGAAGATAGATTGAAACACATAAATAAGTTTAAGTCAAAGTACATATGAATGGATATTGAAGTAGTTCAATATAGAAATATTAAGAAAATGTTCTTGTCATGTGAAGGTTTAACAAGACTTGAGTGTATCTCGACACTCAATGAGTAAAAACACATGAGTGATTATAGATCACGAATAATATGTACACAATCAGATATCATGTGCTATAAAGTGTTATGAGCATATACCAGAATGATTCATATGATGATCATTGGACGACAGTAAGAATATCCTTGAGTACTTTAGAAGAACTAAGGATATATATATTTATATTTTTGTATGAAGAAATGACAAACAAATCGCTGTAAGGTGTTACACCGATATTGGTTTTGTCACATATAAAATATAATTTCAATCTCAAATTAGACTAAGTGTTGTTTAAAAGGTAGCACAATGAGCTAGAAGTTGTCTATGCTAGATTTAGAAGAGTTCTAAATATTGTGACGGATTCTACAAAAGAAGGCGAGTATGTCATTATTTTGACAATGACAAAGGATGTTAAGTCAAGAGGTTCTTTGAGAACTTGGTGTAGTTCCGACAGAGTCCGAACTTTGAAGCTATATTGTGTGTGACAATATTAGTGACATATTTCAGACAGCGGAATTAAGGTTCCACCAGAAGATCAAACATATTTAATGCCGACTCATTTGGAAATGAGTGATGCGTTGAGACGCAAATGAATTACAAAACACATACGTTTCTGAGCGTGTCAGATCCGTTGACTAAAAACCTCTCCCGTGAGCAATACATGATAAAGCACCATAAGGCCAAGGTGTTATATCTTTACAAATGTAAACTAGATTATTGACTCTAGTGCAAGTGGGAGACTCGAAGGAGATATGCCCTAGAGGCAATAATAAAGTGGTTATTATTTATATCTTTATGTTTATGATAAATGTTTATATATCATGCTATAATTGTATTAACCGAAACATTAGTACATGTGTGATATGTAGACAAACAAAGAGTCCCTAGTATGCCTCTTAACTAGCTTGTTGATTAATGGATGATTAGTTTCATAATCATGAACATTGGATGTTATTAATAACAAGGTTATATCATTGTATGAATGATGTAATGGACACACCCAATTAAGCGTAGCATAAGATCTCGTCATTAAGTTATTTGCTATAAGCTTTCGATACATAGTTACCTAGTCCTTATGACCATGAGATCATGTAAATCACTTATACCGGAAAGGTACTTTGATTACATCAAACGCCACTACGTAAATGGGTGGTTATAAAGGTGGGATTAAGTATCCGGAAAGTATGAGTTGAGGCATATGGATCAACAATGGGATTTGTCCATCCCGATGACGGATAGATATACTCGGGGCCCTCTCGGTGGAATGTCGTCTAATGTCTTGCAAGCATATGAATAAGTTCATAAGAGACCACATACCACGGTACGAGTAAAGAGTACTTGTCAGGAGACGAGGATGAACAAGGTATAGAGTGATACCGAAGATCAAACCTCGGACAAGTAAAATATCGCGTGACAAAGGGAATTGGTATCGTATGTGAATGGTTCATTCGATCTCTAAAGTCATCGTTGAATATGTGGGAGCCATTATGGATCTCCAGATCCCGCTATTGGTTATTGGTCGGAGTGAGTACTCAACCATGTCCGCATAGTTCACGAACCGTAGGGTGACACACTTAAAGTTGGATGTTGAAATGGTAGAACTTGAATATGGAATGGAGTTCGAATATTCGTTCGGAGTCCCGGATGAGATCCCGGACATCACGAGGAGTTCCGGAATGGTCCGGAAAATAAGATTCATATATAGGAAGTCATATTCCAAGTTTGGAAATGATCCGGTGCATTTATGGCAAGTTCTAGAAGGTTCTAGAAAAGTCCGGAAGAAATCACCATGGAAAGTAGAGTCCCGGAGGGACTCCACCTTGCATGACCAGCCAACCCTAAAGGGGAGGAGTCCAAGGTGGACTCCCCTAGGGTGGCTGGCCAACCCACCTCAAGGAAAGGTGGGAGTCCCACCTTGGGTAGGACTCCCTCCTTGAGTAGGTTTCCCACATATGGGAGGTTTTAGTGTTGGGGTCTTATTCGAAGACTTGGACTAGAACTCTTGGTGCTTCCACCTATATAATGAGGGGCATAGGAGAGGGGGCTGACCACTTCAAGCCTCAGCCTTGGCCGCACCCCTTAGAGGGCCGGCGCCCAACCCCCTCTCTCCCCAAACCCTAGCGGTCTCTCTCCTCCACCACATCCCGCACGCTTAAGCGAAGCTCCGCCGGATTTCTCCACCACCACCGACACCACGCCGTCGTGCCGTCGAATTCAAGAGGAGCTACTACTTCCGCTGCCCGCCGGAACGGGGAGGTGGACGTCGTCTTCATCAACAACCGAACGTGTGACCGAGTACGGAGGTGCTGCCCGTTCGTGGCGCCGGAAGCGATCGTGATCAAGATCTTCTACGCGCTTTTGCAAGCGGCAAGTGAACGTCTACCGCAGCAACAAGAGCCTCATCTTGTAGGCTTTGGAATCTCTTCAAGGGTGAGACTCGATACCCTCGATACGTCCAAAACGTATCTACTTTCCCGAACACTTTTGCTATTGTTTTGCCTCTAATTTGTGTATTTTGGATGCAACTAACACGGACTAACGCTGTTTTCAGCAGAACTGTTCTGGTGTCTCGTTTTTGTGCAGAAATCCAACTTTCAGGAAAAACCTCGGGATTTTGACGAAAGGGCCTATTTTCCCAGAATAATGACGGAGCCAGAAGGACAATTGAAGAGGAGGCCCGAGAGCCCCACACCACATGGCGGCGCGGCCCAGGGGGGCCCGCGCGGCCATGTGGTGTGGCCCCTCGGTCGGCCTCCGACCCCCCCTTCGGACTACTTATTCGCCTCGACCTAAAAACGCACGGGGAGAAGTCGAAGTCGCCAGAAACCCTCCAGAACGCCGCCACATCGCGAAACTCCGTCGCGGGAGCCAGAAGTCTCCGTTCTGGCACTCCGCCGGGACGGGGAATTGGAGGAGATCATCACCGCCATCACCGCCAACGCCTCTCCATCAACCAGCAATGTTTCCCCCATCCATGTGTGAGTAATTCCCCCGCTGTAGGCCGAAGGGGATGGTAGGGATTGGATGAGATTGGTCATGTAATAGCATAAGATTGTTAGGGCATAGTGCCTAGTGTCCGTAGATGGTACTTTTATGATATTGTTGCAACTTGTTATGCTTAATGCTTGTCACTAGGGCCCGAGTGCCATGATCTCAGATCTGAACATGTTATTGATTCATGAAGATATTCGTTGTTTATGATCTTACCTGCAAGTTGTATACATATGTCGCTGTCCGGAACCAATGGCCCCGAAGTGACAGAAATCGGGACAACCGGAGGGGATGGTAGTGATGTGAGGATCACATGTGTTCACGGAGTGTTAATGCTTTGCTCCGGTACTCTATTAAAAGGAGTACCTTAATATCCAAGTAGTTTCCCTTGAGGCCCGGCTGCCACCGGCTGGTAGGACAAAAGATGTTGTGCAAGTTTCTCATTGCGAGCACGTACGACTATAATTGGAACACATGCCTATTGATTGATTAGTACTTGGATACCGTTTTATTATTATCCGCAAATGCCCTGCTATGATTGTTACATGAGTTTCTCTCATCCATGCAACGCCCGTCATCCGTCCCCGTGCCTACAGTATTTTAATCCTGCTGTTTACTAAAATCACTACTCGCTGTCTTTGTTACTCGCTGCTCGTTATTTCACTACCGCTATCTGCTATAAAACTCGTTACTATCGATAAACTCTTGCGAGCAAGTATGTTTCCAGGTGCAGCTGAATTGACAACTCCGCTGTTAAGGCTTTCAAGTATTCTTTGTCTCCCCTTGTGTCGAATCAATAAATTGGGTAATACTTCCCTCGAAGACTGTTGCGATCCCCTATACTTGTGGGTCATCAAGACTATTTTCTGGCGCCGTTGCCGGGGAGCATAGCTTTATTTGGAAGTTCACTTGGATTAATATTGTTCGCTGCAAATTCTCCATCATGGGTAAACCTCGCGATACTAAGGTCGCCATATTACCATCCACTACAAGAAAAGGTACAACTCTGAGTACCTCTCGCTGCTCTTGATTCACCATCCGTGATTGATAAACTTGTTTCACCACCACATGCTTCAAATGCTCGGTACTTCGCTGAATCTGAAAACTCTCATAATATTGATAATATTTCTGTTGTGCTTGATGATAGTGGTTCATTGGGAACTTTTCTAGATGCTTCCATTGCTAGGTCTAGACAAATTGAAAATACTCGAAACTCCCGATGTTACTACACTCGTTAATTCACCTGAACTTGAATACTCTAGTGATGATCTTGATGAAGATTATGTGGAACTTGATGATGATTTTATTGAAAAATGCCATGCTACTACCGATGCAAGAAAAATTAAAAAGTTGCTTGCGTAACATACCGTTAGATATAAACTGTCTCCCGATCCTAAATTTGCCACATCTCCTATAAACATTAAGGATAAAGATTATGATTTTTCTCTTGATCTATCTCATATAGCTATTGTTGAGAAAACACCCTTTTGTGGTACCGAAAAAGAAAGTGCTCGTTGAACACATGACCGAGTTATCTACTTTGAGTAGCTTGTTTTCCGATGATGTTAAGAAGCGTACTTACTTTGTTGCTAAAATCTTTCCATTCTCATTAAAGGATGACGCTAAAACTTGGTATAATAGTTTGCCACCTGGTTCTATTAAAAGTCCAAAAGAATTACTTGTTGTTTTCTTTCGGAAATACTTTCCTCGCTAGTGCTCAACATGTCTGCTTTGCAGAGAGTTTATAATTTTGATCAAGGAGATGAAGAGAAATTGCCTGAGGCTTGGGCGAGATTTTGCTCTCTTATTAGAGCTCTGCCTGACCATGATTTATAAAAGCATGATTTACTTGATATATTTTATAGTGGACTAACCATTGAGTCTAGGGCATACCTGGATAGTTGTGCTGGTTGTGTTTTTAGGAAAAGAACTCCAGACGACGCTGAAGAATTATTGGCTAAAATAGGCCGGAATTATGATGATTGGAATACGCCTGAACCAACTCCAACGCCAATAGTGAAGAAGAGGGGTTTAATTAAATTGAATGATGAAGATATGAGGGAAGCCAAGAAGTCTCTCAAGGAGAAAGGTATTAAATCTGAAGATGTGAAGAATCTACCTCCAATAGAAGATATATGTGAGATAATTCCCCCTTCATCCATGATTGAGGTAAATTCCCTTCAACGCTTTACTAGGGAAGATATTCCATATTCAAAACCTCCTGCGCAATGCTTAGATGAGTTTGATAATTATATTGTTAAGCAAGAAAATTTTAATATGAGAGTAGAGAATCATCTAATGGAAAATTCTCAAGCTATTAGTCAATTGCATGATATTGTGGAGAGAACCTCCAATGATGTTAAGATGCTTGTTAAACATTTTCATATGATTCAAACTCAAATTGATCAACTCACTAAAGTGCAAAATGACTTGTTAGGAAATAATGCTAAAGAAAAACATGCTTATGAAGTAACAACTAGAGGTGGTGTCTCTACCCAGGATCCTCTATATCCCGAAGGGCATCCCAAAAGAATTGAACAAGATTCTCAACGCATTGAACCTAGAGCTCATTCTAAGAAAAAGAAGAAGAAACATAAAAATGTTGTAGAATCCTCTCGAACCCGCTAATGATCCTAATAGTATTTCTATTTCGATGCTGAAACTGAAAGTGGTAATGAACATGATAATAGTGAAGATAATGATAAGAATGATACTCCTGATAAAGAAGAGGTTGAAAAAGAACCTGAAAAGCATGCTAAAAATAAAAGGTATACTAAAGAAGATTTTATTGCTGAGAAACATGGTAATGAAAGAGAACCTTGGGTGCAAAAGCCAATGCCTTTTCCTGCTAAGAAACTAAAATCAAAGGAAGAGGAACACTATAATAAATTTTGTGATTGGATGAAACCTTTATTCTTGCAAATCCCTTTGATCGATGCTATTAAATTGCCTCCTTATTCAAAGTATATGAAAGATATTGTTACTAACAAAAGGAAAATCCCCAATGAGGAAATTTCCACTATGCTTGCTAATTACTCTTTCAATGGCAAAGTTCCAAAGAAGTTGGGCGACCCGGTATACCTACTATTCCTTGTTCTATTAAGAATAATTATGTTAAAACTGCTCTATGTGACTTGGGAGCCGGTGTTAGTGTTATGCATTTTTCTCTTTATAAGAGACTTTACTTAGATAAGTTGATACCTACTCGATATATCTTTGCAAATGGCTGATAAATCTACTGCTATTCCTGTTGGTATATGTGAGGATGTTCCTGTTCAAGTTACTAATAACTCGCTTGATATTAACTCGATTTTGTTGTGTTGGAAATGCCTGAAGATGATAATATGTCTATTATTCTTGGGAGACCTTTTCTTAACACTGCAGGGGCTGTTATTGATTGCAATAAAGGAAAGGTTACTTTCAATGTTGATGATAAGGAACACACCGTCTATTTCCCCAAGAGGATTGAGAAAGCGTGCGGAGTTAATACTATTTCTCATGCGAGAACTATCAAAGTGGGAACTATTGATTGTCCCATATATGAGCCTAAAGAAGAATATCAAACTCTTGTGATTGGATCCATATCAATACAATTCAAGGTAACATGATTGATTTGAGTTTTATTTCTTCATATGCTATGTAAAATTTATTTGGTGGCAAGACTTGATCAACCTTGTTAACAAATACCTTTTATATGCATAGAGGAGGTAAACAACATCTCTTTCTTCCTCCACTTGCTTTAGTTGCTGTAGCACTTTTAATTTGCAAAGTTTCCTAGTTGATTTGAGATTTCAAAAATTTCCTGGCCAGTAATAATAAACTTAATACCCGTAAAATGTGCATTTTTCAAAGTTTTCAAAAATTCGCGAAAATTATACCGTTGGTCCTATTTTTCGACGAGGCACTCGGGAGCACCGAGAGGATGACCCGTGGGGCACCACAGGGCCGGCGCGGCCAAGGAGGTGGCCGCGCCACCATGTGGTGTGGGCCCCTCCTTGCCCCACTTTGTCATCTCTTCCTCCCAAGCACCTTCTCTCTCCCGAAAAAACTCGTACCAAATTCCTCTCACTCGCGTTTTTGCTCAAGAACTCCAGATTTCTCGATCTCTTTGCTCAGCCCAGATTTCCTGCTGAAATTTGGCACATTTGCTCCTTGGTATGTGACTCCTCCACCCATCCAAGTAGAATTTTGTTTGGTTGAGTATATCTTGAATATTTTGCTGCTGTAGGTAACATGTTTAGTGAGCTTGCATGCTTGTTCTAAGTGGTAGAAACTAGTTTTGATGCATGATTAGTACTCTAGCAAGTTCTTATGGTAGTTTCCCTCAATTATATGTCACCAAATCAAGTTTTATATTGTTTGTTGAAAATTTCAGAAAATGGAAGGAGGTAGGTACCAACTCAACCAACATGAGTTGGAGGTGCCACAGGTTATGAGAGTTCACCGGGAAGAAGGAGTATATCCCACTTATTATCCGTGTGTGGATTTCATGAGAAGTGCAGGGATTTTGCAGGACGTCCAAAATTTAATCTCTCGTGCAGGATTGGATGATTTTGTTGACGGGGAACCATGCCAATATGTGAAACTGACTATGTCGATAGTGCAAGATTTTAAATTCAATTGGTCACAATCTAACCCCATGGTTCAGTACAAAATTTATAATAAAACTGTCAACTTGCCATTCGAGTGATTTTTGTGCAAGCAATCAAAGTGCCGCAATGGGGATCATGCGAGAAGATAAAGGGATCGCCGCAAGAGCTCTTGGACCTCTTCGAGATGATTTGTCATGGAAGGAGTTTCTCAGGGGATGATGGTAAAATCAGTAGTATTAATTTCCCAGCTATTCGTTATTTCGCCTATTTCATTACCAAGTGCGTTCTAGCAAGAAAGAATGGAGGTAAAATAACTATCCCGGATCTAGCCTTTCTAGCTGCTGCATTACAAGGTAATAGGACTTATAACTTGGGAGCTTTGATAGCCAACCGACTTGCCACTAATCGTGAGAAGGGAGGAATTTGTGGAGGTCTCATCGCCTCTCGTTTATTAGCTATGCATAATGTGAGACCTCACCAGTCTTGATATTCCGCTCCCTATGGAGAAACTTGACATAGCTTCCATGATTAAGCATGAATTTCTTTCTAATTCGTCTAATTTAGGGAACCTATCTTATAGAATAACATTTTACAAGAAATCTTGGACAAGGACTAAGAAAGTTGAAAAATTAGTAGGATTGCTTGCACCTTCTCTGTTTAACCTTGATTCCAGGGGGGATTGGTCAGTCACGGAAAGTGCAGTTAATGCATACATCGAGGGAGGAAGCCATCGTGCACGAGACAACACGGATGAGGTCGAAGAACACCTCGACTCGTCATCCGATGCAGCAAGCTCTTCGCATCCACAAGCTGGGTATGAGGAACCCCCGCGCTTTTCTTCTCGCATCGGCACCTTATTATGACTACTCAACATATGATCCACCGGCGTGGAACCCAGGCCCTCGATGGGATTGAAATCCACTTAGGCCAAAAGCCTAAGCTTGGGGGGAGGTATACCGGCATCACTCATTCTTTGCATATTATGATTGCTGGATACTTGTATATACTTGTTTAGTCTCTTTGAGTGGTTTTCTAATGAGAGGAAGATGATATTTGGGGAAGTGCTGCCTGAAAACAGATTCTGGGCTGTTACCGTAAAAATTCGTGCGCCCAGCCAGAACAGTATTTTGAGTTTCAAATATTTGTGCATGTTCCCCAGGTTGTTATCTAACTTTCATTAGTTGAACACTTTTCGAACTGAGCAACGTAAGATTTTTGTAAAAATCGATTTCTGTACTGCTGTCAGGTTTTGGCAGATTTCTGCCATCTCGCTTTCTCGTGTTTCTTTTAGTTTGCTATTTCTTGTTTCCATTTTGTTTCTTTCCCAAAACACAAAAAGACCAAAAATATTTCTGTTGTTTTTCTTTATCATTTGTTTATCTTGGTTTTTTGCATTTGTTTCGCTTTATTTGCTATTGCTAGTTTGCTATAAGAAAACCCAAAAAGATTTTGCTTTGTTTGCTTGTTTCCTTTTGTTCTTGCTCTCAAATTCGAAAACACCAAAAATATTTGCTGTTCTTCTTTGGTTTTGTAAAGTTCATCTTGAGTTCAATGGTCTTCGGTGGCTGGAGCGTGGTTTTCATTTCATATTATCCAAGCTACACAAGTGAAAAGGCAATAATGACGATCTACGACAATCTGATTGTGGTGAGAGGCTGGTATGAACTCTATTTGTTTTCATTTCTGTACATATACTCATCCATGTGAGCATGCTTAGTTGGTTCATGTGAGGTATATGTCATTTAATAAAGTCTAGTAGTTCATGATCTCTCATGATTAGCTCCAATCTATTAATATGAGTAGCATGTCATGGATGTTTGCTTGCATTGTTTTATTCATAAGTAAGTATGGCATTGTGGTATCCTCCTCTGAATAATTTATTTATATCGACTTGGCACATGCTCACGCATGCATATGACTGAACAAGAGTCAATTAAGCCTCAATGATTTACATTGCTTCAGAGTTCTTGTATCACTTTTATGCCTCAGTTAATTTATTTTGCCGCAAGCATGATTATGACGATGCTATCGCTCTCTTGATTTGTCGCTCCCTAGTCTTTTGCTAGCCTTCACTTGTACTGAGCGGGAACGCTGCTCGTGCATCCAAACACATGAAAACCAAGTTATTCCGAGTGTCCACCATAAATACCTATGCATGGCATTTCAAACCATTCCAAGTAAATTCTCATGCGCTACCTTTAAAACCTTCAAAGTGCTTCTCAATTTGTGTTTATGTTTCATAGCTCATGAGGAAGTATGTGGTGTTTAGCTTTCAACCTTGTCATTTACTTTTGACGGACTCTCATATGGACTAGTGGCACATCCGCTTATCCAATAATTTTGCAAAAAGAGCCGGCAATGGGATTCCCGATCCCGAATTAATTAACTTAAATAGACACTCCTCCATGGTTTGTGATTGTTGGACGGCACCCGAAGATTCGGTTAGCCATGGCTTGTGTAAGCAAAGGTTGGGGGAGTGTCATCATCATAATAAAACTAAACTAAAAAGGCACTCCTTCATGGTATGTGATTGTTGGCATGCACCCGAGGATTCGGTTAGCCATGGTTTGTGTAAGAAAGGTTGGAAGGAGTGCCACATAAACATGCAAATAATTCATGGGAGCCGCTCTTGAAAGTCCGGTTGGCGAGGTAGTTGGTGTACCCATTACCATTCGTTGACAACAACAAACACCTCTCAAAATAATTTTACTCCCGCTTTACAAATAAAAAGCTCTAGCGCATGTTAATCCCTGCTTCCCTCTGCGAAGGGTCAATCTTTTACTTTTATGTTGTGTCTCCATTATTTCTTTGAGCACTTTCTTGAGAGCACAACTCGTCATTCTTAGTATAATATGCTTGTCTCAAAATATGATTGATTGTGGTATAACTTTGATGCTTTTATCTTTGACAATCACTACTTCTAGTCTTTCTATGAACTCCGAGAGGTGCCCGGGCATTTATGTTTTGCCAATCAAATACGAGCAAGCGAGATACCACTTTATCATACTCTCTTATGAACATTGCAATCCTGCTTATATACATGATTCATGATGCTTATTATTAATTGTTGGTACCTCTTCATGATTGACATAGCTGTTAGATGATCTTATTTGCATGTACCTTATTATGAACTGCTTAAGTATTAGCCATATCATGAGAATATATACATCATATGAACAAATGTGTTTGTGAAAGTTCTTTTATCGCTCAGTTGTTAACTGAATTGCTTGAGGACAAGCAATAAGCTAAGCTTGGGGGAGTTGATACGTCCAAAACGTATCTACTTTCCCGAACACTTTTGCTATTGTTTTGCCTCTAATTTGTGTATTTTGGATGCAACTAACACGGACTAACGCTGTTTTCAGCGAAGCTGTTCCGGTGTCTCGTTTTTGTGCAGAAATCCAACTTTCGGGAAAAACCTCGGGATTTTGACGAAAGGGCCTATTTTCCCGAATAATGACGGAGCCGGAAGGACAATTGAAGTGGAGGCCCGAGGGCCCCACACCACATGGCGGCGCGGCCCGGGGGGCCCGCGCGGCCATGTGGTGTGGCCCCCTCGGTCAGCCTCCGACGCCCCCTTCGGACTACTTATTCGCCTCGACCTAAAAATGCACGGGGAGAAGTCAAAGTCGCCGAAAACCCTCCAGAACGCCGCCACATCGCGAAACTCCGTCGCGGGAGCCAGAAGTCTCCGTTCTGGCACTCCGCCGGGACGGGGAATTGGAGGAGATCATCACCGCCATCACCGCCAACGCCTCTCCATCAACCAGCAATGTTTTCCCCATCCATGTGTGAGTAATTCCCCCGCTGTAGGCCGAAGGGGATGGTAGGGATTGGATGAGATTGGTCATGTAATAGCATAAGATTGTTAGGGCATAGTGCCTAGTGTCCGTAGATGGTACTTTTATGATATTGTTGCAACTTGTTATGCTTAATGCTTGTCACTAGGGCCCGAGTGCCATGATCTCAGATCTGAACATGTTATTGATTCATGAAGATATTCGTTGTTTATGATCTTACCCGCAAGTTGTATACACATGTCGCTGTCCGGAACCAATGGCCCCGAAGTGACGAAATCGGGACAACCGGAGGGGATGGTAGTGATGTGAGGATCACATGTGTTCACGGAGTGTTAATGCTTTGCTCCGGTACTCTATTAAAAGGAGTACCTTAATATCCAGTAGTTTCCCTTGAGGCCCGGCTGCCACCGGCTGGTAGGACAAAAGATGTTGTGCAAGTTTCTCATTGCGAGCACGTACGACTATAATTGGAACACGTGCCTATTGATTGATTAGTACTTGGATACCGTTTTATTATTATCTGCAAATGCCCTCCTATGATTGTTACATGAGTTTCTCTCATCCATGCAACGCCCGTCATCCGTCCCCGTGCCTACAGTATTTTAATCCTGCTGTTTACTAAAATCACTACTGCTGTCTTTGTTAATCTCTACTCGTTATTTCACTACTGCTACTGCTATAAAACTGTTACTACTCGATAAACTCTTGCGAGCAAGTCTCGTTTCCAGTGCAGCTGAATTGACAACTCCGCTGTTAAGGCTTTCAAGTATTCTTTGTCTCCCCTTGTGTCGAATCAATAAATTGGGTAATACTTCCCTCGAAGACTGTTGCGATCCCCTATACTTGTGGGTCATCAACCCCCTCGTTGCTACCATCTTCTAGATTGCATCTTGGCTTGGATTGCGTGTTCGCGGTAGGAAATTTTTTGTTTTCTATGCAACGTTATCCTACACAAATTAGAGGCAAAACAATAGCAAAAGTGTTCGGGAAAGTAGATACGTTTTGGACGTATCATACTCCTCCTCGTCATCGTCGTCGTCATCATCATCCGACCCGGCGCGGAAGCGCTTCATCGGCGGGTACTCGTCGGAGGGGGTGTCCTCCTCCACTTCCTCATCCTCCTCATCGGAAGAGATGTCTTCGCCCCAGAGAGCATCATCGTCGTCCTCCTCCTCCGAATCCCCATCAATGAGGAAATGGAGGTTGTCTTCCCCATCGGTTAAGGATTCATCATCCTCTGACCATACAGAGAAGTCCCAGTCCGCCTCGTCCCATCGCTCCGGGGCGCGTATGTCCTCCGGCGTCGGCTCGCGGGAGGAGGAAGACCGGTAGGAAAGACCGGAGGAGGAAGAGGAGGAGGAGTCCATGGTGGAAGAAGGGTTTTCGAGTACTACAGAGGAACAGAGGATGAGGAGGGGATGAAGAAGCAAACTGCTCGATGCGGTTAAATAAAAGGGATATGGTGGAGATTCAATGCCACAGCAGTTTCCGAGGAGGTGGTGCCCAAAGAAATTTTTTTTGCCAGGTCACGCGGAGAAGTTGAGAAGGCAAGGCATAATGATGAAGGGTACTGCGACGGTTCTGCTCTGCAACGACATGACCCGACGAAGAAAAAGCACAGTGATTTTGGAATTATCATTTCCAAAACCAGGGGGGCATGTGTTATCATCAGAATTTGACCGAATCAGAGGTGGGCCGCGATTAAGATGGGCTTGAAGAGTATACACGGAAGAAATACATGAATCGGCCTTGTATACAAAGTTTGGGCTAGTTTGCCCGTGTATCTGTAAATATAGTAGGATACGTGTCGGTTAGATAGAATTTGGCTCGTGCACGGTTGGGATTATTCCCACGTTAGAAAGTCTACGGACTATAAATATGTATCTAGGGTTATTGAGAAAAACAACAATCACGTTCATCACAAACCAATCTAGGCGCATCGCCAACCCCTTGTTTCGAGGGTTACTTCCGGGTAAGCATCATGCTGCCTAGATCGCATCTTGCGATCTAGGCGAGTACACGTTTATTCGTTGTTCATGCGTTGCTCGTCGCTGAAGCCTTGTTGATGGCGAGCAGCGTAGTTATCATAGATGTGTTAGGGTTAGCATTGTTTCATCGTATCATATGCTTTCGTCCATGCAACCCTTAGACGTCTAGCCGCCCTTACACCTATCTTAGGTGTAAGGGCGGCATCTCGCTTGATCATTGTTTAGCGAGATCCGATCCGTTATGATTGCTCCTTGTTCTTCAAGGATTAGTTTAATATCTGCATAGTTAGGCCTTGCAAACGGGTTGAAGGATCCAGTAGCACGTAGGGTGTATTTTGCTAGCCCTAGATAAGATGTTCCGGGAATCGACTTCATGTTGGTTTTTAGGCCTTATCTATGGTCGGTTTATTATCACCGTGCGTGGCTGCCAGGCTCAATCACGCGTAGGATGTTCCGATTATGCGGTGAAAACCCTAAATCATCGTAGGTCCTTTTAGCTTTATATTGATCAAGCAGGACCACCATGTGATCGTAGACCTCATACGAATCATGGGTGGATCGGCTCCTTGAGCCGATTCACAGGATAACCTGAGAGCCGATCGAGACTCGTATTTAATGTTTACGTGTATGCCATGCAGAAACTAAGCGAAGCAAATCCATCACCTTCCTGACCAGGTATAGGTCAGGTGGCACGCCCTTGCACCAGCATCGGACGTGCGTGCCGAGGCTTTGCGGGTCGTCGCTCGAGGGACCAGGGCTAGCCGCAGTCCTGGGAGCCTCCCGGCTCTACTGTGTTGCCCGTCGTTGCTCGCCGGTGGGTTTCTGACCGCAACAGATACGTCGATGTGGAGCGATAAAATATGTAAATATAGAAGGGTCTCATGGATGATTTATGCCTAAACTTGTTTAATCCATATGTCATCGCTGACGCCTTGGTATTTTTGGACAACGATCATCACCTAATACCTTGCCAAATGGACACACAATAGAAAATAAAGGTACAAAGCCTTTAAAATGGGTAATCTACACAAATTTTCACTCAGCAGGGTAATTAGTGTCGCAAATGCAAAACCACGGGGTAAAAAGTGGAATTCACTTCTTACACGAATTTTCCTGTACATGTTTTTGTCCAAATTACCCCGCTTAATCAAAGTTTTTAATGTATTTATCTCTTGTAAGATATTGCCAGCAATATGCTAGTTGGAACCGGCTCATCCCCCCCCCCCTCCCCCATCCCGGAAGAGTTCACTAGTGCAAAAAAAAATGCATATTATTTGCATGTTAAAATATGTGTTAATGGCGTGGTAGTGGCACATCACTGATATCACGTCACTGATACCTATTAATGTCAAACTAGGGCAAGGGAGAGCAACCGCCCTACCTTGATTTTTTGGCAAAAGATTTCACATGCATCTATTTTTCTAAACACTTTGAATGGTTATATGTCGAAAGCGGACGTCACATTAGAAAGTTATTCTTGTGAACAATGCAAAAATTGGCACCGAGTCGAAAACATGAACTAGGTGATCTAGTCCAATCGGAACACTAACTCTCTGTCTTTGCAATATCTATCTTTTTAGTCTTACAAATTTTGACTCTAAACAGTGTCCTAGGTGGGGTAATTAAGGTATTGAGGGTATATTTTCCATCTTATTACTCCAGGTCTGCGTTTTGTTATGTTCATGGTTTTTCTTTGGCTTTGTATATTTCAATAATCCAAAATTAGTCCATTCAATGTCTTTGGTTAAGGATATGATTACATGTTTTTTTATTGGAGAAATTATGGTTGAGAGCGATGCGTTGGCAAATATTTGCGCAGAAAATAACATCACAAGTCTAAGTATGGAGAAAATGGTAAAAACGTGGGGGGAAATTAAGATAAGGGGAAAACACCACTTCACTATTGATTATTCTTACCGTGTAGACGTTTCTATGTTGCAATAGACTTTACTATCGTCGATTTTACCATCTCTGAAGTGAGATATCTTGAGTTGCTTTAAAAATTCTCTTGTGCTAACTAAAGAGACGCGATCTTTTGTTTGATATACACAAGATTGCTTATCTTACAGAGATTTTACATACACCTTATTATGAGCATGAACATGAGCATATACAAGTTAACCTTGAGATATTCATTATTCATACCTATAGAATCAGAGATTTTAAAGATTGTCATGTGATATCTGAAAGGCACGTTTATGATTCATGTGGTTTATCGCCTTCTATACGTCACTAAAGCTTTAGTATTACTGATATATTTTAAGTTTCTACTTATTTTTAGATATGTTTGTATTTGTACTGTGCTAAGTAATTGTATTAGAATCATATAGTATTAATGTCTTGGGATTATTTTGATCTTTGCATCTTTTTTTATGGTTCACCCTACCTCATGTCCTTTCCTTACTTCACCACTGCCTATTACTAGTGGTGTATGAGGGACGCACCACTAGTAACATATATTTTGGTGGCGTGCCGTCCTGTCCCGCCACTAATTAGTGTACATAAAAAATTTATATGAGAAATCTTGCACCGGTCATTTAAGCGGGAAATAAAAATATAAATTCAAATATAAATTTCATTCAAACTCAAACCTCCAAGTTCATTCATATTTTAGGATATATATTTGATACTTTTTTTTGGAAAAAATTAAACTAAGAACTAGAACTAGTTGCACCGGTAGCGGACGAAGGCGCTCCAATCCATGTGAGGGTCGTCCGCACCGTCATCACTGTCGTCGAGGCCCGTGAAGTCGTTGATGTTGATCCCGCCATTGTCAACGTTGACGATGCCCATGTCCTCCGTCGACCATCAGCGGGGAAGATCGGTTGCACCTCGCTGACATCGCGATGAGGGTGACAATGAGCCTAGTACCTCCTAGGGTCATCGGGGTGGTAAAAGGCTGCCGTGATAGTCCGTTTTCCATGCCAGCACCGACGGTGCCTCCACCGGCTCTTTCTTTGGGATGAACTTCGGCAACTCCTCATTGGGCTTCTTTTCCTTGTTTGGCTGACGCAAGAATAGTCCACCCCATTGTGGCAAGGGCGGACGTTGGTCCCTAGGCGTACATGAGGAGTTGAGGACCTCCGTTGAGGTTGCCGAAGGCTTTTGATTTCATCATGTGCACATTGTATTACTTAGGGAAGTAATAGAGTCATCGCAGTAATTTCTTTCTACGCATTGTCCTTATGATGGGGTATATAGGCTGCAGAGTTTTTCTCTTGCATTATCTGAAAAAAGGTTCGTCCTCTGTTCACCAATATAAAAGAGTTCGGCAAGCTAATTGAACTTTTCTTTGCCAATGGAGTACAATGTTTTTCTTCTATATTTTGTTTGTATGCTTGAGGGCTCATGCAACTTTAATTTGCTGTGCATCACAATCTTCAAAAAGTGAAATGGAATATTTGATGAACACACGTGCACTCGTTTACAGAAAACCATGGGAGAAGAAAATTCTCCATAATAAGCTTGTGTCGTGCCTGCATCGCTGCGCCACAGACACGTACGCCGTCCTCGCTTTATTGCATCACCTGAAAAGGAAAGAAGGAACATCCACACCGCCATCTATTTCTGTCCAACATCTTCCCCAGAATACACATCCCGATCGTTTCTGGTTCCTTCTACATCAAGAAGGCATTCCAGAATACCTTCACGTTCTGCTCACTCATCACACAAAAGGTAGTTTGGTCTCTACAGGTGCGTACGTTGCGTGCTCGAAGAGTCTATCTATGTATATAGTCACTAAAAGTATTGTAGAAAAAGTATATGTAGTCAATACATGTCACTTTTCTGCTGAAAATTGTCTGGAACATACACCTGAGCAGGTGACATGGCAAGTATTAATTGTACTCCACAGCCGACAATGTTGACAACTCGTATATTTTATTCTTCAAATCAACTGATGCTAACGGCCAAAAAGCCTTTTTTAGATTTTGTTTTATTGCACTTCAGGTGTATGCTTTTTCCCTTGTTATTAACATAAAAGAAAGCGTACTGCTGGAGTATTTTGCACTACAAACAAATGATATATGTACTGTATATCCAATTTCTATACTCGTAAAGGCATCGGAGGAACGGCGCTGAAATACATGAGCGGATAAGGAAAAGAGAAAGAGACAGAAAAGGATAAGCCGGTGGACTCGCTACCTCCTAGACTGCAAGAGGGGCGTATTTGCAAAACATGGTCACCTTTTTTGGATGACTTCCTCGATAAGGTTCCAGATAAGTCCAATAACTTGTGTCTTTTTTTCCTTTCGGAAAGCTCGCCCTGCACTTTCGTGAAGTTAATCCAGTATGTACTATGTACTTTTAACCTACCCCTAAGATGTTCCAGCAAAATTAGACGGAACAAAAACTACTGTACACGCGAGTTACACGAGTTACACGAGTTACCAGAGAATTTATATCCCCGCATGTGTTCTTGGGGTAGTGTTCGTACTCTCGGTTGCATGTTACCTTTACTATGGGAAATTCAATTCGGCTCCCGGGTGCGTATGCTCCCTCTACCAAAAAAACATATTTCAAAATGTCAAAAAATTTGGATAAAAAATTCTACATGTACATCTCCATAATGTATGTGCATTCGCTAAGTTTCACGAAGAACCAATATTTTTTGTGGTCTATGTAAAAAGGAGAAACTTTATCTTGTGAAAAGCATTATTTTTAGCACTGAATTTTGTCTTTTTTACACACGTCACATGATAAGTCGATTTTTTATGAAACGACTTTGTGAGCGCGTAGCACGTGAAGATGTACTTACAAATTTTTTGTTTCAATTTTTTTGAAATTTAAAATGTTCATAACATGCATTTCAAAATATAGGGAGCATATGCACCCATGTTCCAAAACACCACTCCCCTTTACTATCGAAATTGCTTGTAGACACCAAGGATTTACTTTGACTTGCAATTTCTTAAAAGTTAGAATTAAGTAAAAAATTAGAAAATTGATAAAGAAACTTAATACTTAGGTTCCATGACGAGGCGGTTCCTCGGCAATGCCCACCATGAGGGGCTTGGGTTTTAGAGAAAGGCGACGGCGGAAGTACCGGGAGCGAGGCGATACACGACGTACCCAGGTTCACGTCCCCACGGTGGAGGATCGCTACGTCCTGCTAGCAATCCACTATATGAATGAATATATGTACAGGGTGCCGCCATAGGCGGAGTTGTTGGATCTAGTCTAGTTCTAATCCGCGGGTTGCGGTTTCTAGGCGTGTCGCTCTACAATTATGTTTCTGATTATGTGTGTCCCTAAAGGGTGCCCCTGCCTGGTTTTATATATCAGCCAAACTAGGGTTTACAACAGTCCTAGTAGGATTCGTGTTGGAGTCTTCTTTCCTTGTAGTCCAAGTTGAGGCGCGTGCAGGTCCAGCTTGTCGAGTCCTCGTGCTGGTCCACCTTCATAGTTTGCACCGGGTATGGCAATGTCGAGTACCCGAAGGGTTATGCCCACGTCAGTAGCCCCCGAGTGTCTGGCCGAAGTGAAGCTTCGGGCAGGGACTAAAGTTGTCTTCGCCGAATGTCTTGATCATCTGTTGAATCTTGTGCTTGATGTAGAGTCGAAGTTGCTTTCTGTCGGGTGCGCAAAGCGCTCCCGATGAGAGTAGCCCCCGAGTCTATGGGCGGGTGATTTGCAGCCACACATAGACTCAAGTTGTACTACTCGAAGATCTTGATTTTTGATGCCGATGTCTTCAACTTTATTCTTCTTTGTTGGCGACGTTGCCATATTGTTTATCGGGTGCGCGACTAGCGCTCCCGATGGGAGTAGAGCCCGAGCATGTAGATAAATATGAAATAGTTATGTATAGGGTGTAAAAAATGCTAAGTCAAACACCGTAAACTTTTTCAAGTTCCGAGAACTTGATGCCGATGACTCTGATGATGCCATAGATAGAGGAGTCCATGATTCAGATGATATCCCAGAGGAGCCGATGATTGAGATGATGGCCCTAAGGAGCCTATGATTGAGATGATGGCCCTAAGGAGCCGATGATTGAGATGATGGCCCTGAGGAGCCGATGGTTGAGATGATGGCCCTGAGGAGCCGATGATTGAGATGATGGCCCTGAGGAGCCGATGATTGAGATGATGGCCCTGAGGAGCCGATAATTTTATCGGATGCGCGTCCAGCGCTCCCGATGGAAGAGTAGCCCCCGAGTCTGGGCACTGATGCTTGCAACTGTGAGTAGACTCAAGTCGAGTAACTCGATGTTTATAGTTTTCTTTAGATGCCGTTGACACATTGTTGTATATTTCAAGGGGCAATCCTCAATGCACCTTTGAGCATCGTTGATGCCATTGTTTGTAAGTTTTTCGGTAGGTACATATATATGCACTTTTACCGTGTCAATGCCGTTGGCAAATTTTGAAGGAGCAAATCTTAATTGCCCGTTTAAGCGTATGTGTATTCGTTAGTCGGCAAATTGTTTGAGTGATCAGCTCGTGTTGCAGGTCTTGCTAAACCCGTTGTATGTGCAACTTTGCTTTCAACCGATGTATGTTCTGACAGCAGCTCCCGACTGTATCGGAAGCACTAACTCTGCCGATGAGCCCGTTGTTCTTTGATATTTTCATAAGTAAAATATCGAACGTGGGTTGTTTTATATGTATTTCCAGACTCTTGCTATTTACGACGCTCGTAGAGGCATCTGTAGCAGAGGGAAAGGGCGGCGTCCTTGTTTGTTTCATGATCCTTGCTATTTGCGGCACTCTTTGAGGCATCTATAGCAAAGGAAAAGAGCAAGGTCCCTGTTGCTTCATGATCCTTGCTATTTGCGGCACTCTTTGAGGCATCTATAGCAAATGAAAAGAGCAAGGTCTTCGTTGCTTCATGATCCTTGCTATTTGCTGCACTCTTTGAGGCATCTATAGCAAAGGAAAAAGAGCAAGGTCCCCATTGATTTTGCATCATAGCACTCGTAGTTTCAGAGGCTTTTTTAGAGTGCAATCTCTGGGCGTATTTTCCATCGCACCGATGTTCGTTGAAATGTACGAACAAGGTTCCCGATGATGCAGTTCGGGTGTCCCGAATTACTGCAATTCTTCAAAACTTGAGTCTTCATATCTTCTCGGGTTCCAGCGAACCGGCGCTCCCGATGGGAGTAATAGTCTTCATATCTTCTTGGGTTCCAGCGAACCGGCGCTCCCGATGGGAGTAATAGTCTTCATGTCTTCTCGGGTTCCAGCGAACCGGCGCTCCCGATGGGAGTAATAGTCTTCATGTCTTCTCGGGTTCCACCGAACCGGCGCTCCCGATGGGAGTAATCGCAATAGTTCGAAGATATTCCAGGAGCCTCCGAGTAATTCCAGCGCTCCCGAGAGTGCATCAGGAGAAGATATATCCAGGGCCGAAGAGGATAAGTCCATTGAGTAATCATAAATGATGAAGCCATTGACCCGAGGTAGTCCATGCGGCGGACACAGTCGAAATAATTCCGCCACCCGAGATAGTCCATGCGGCAGGCGCAGCCAAAATAATTCCGCGGACAGAGATAGTCCATGCCGGCGGGTGCAGCCGAAATAATTCCGCGGACAGAGATAGTCCATGCGGCAGGCGCAACCGAAATAGTTGCAGCATCCAAGATAATCCACGCGGCGCCTAGCTGACGTGGCCGATCCGCTGTGGGTGAGCATCCGAATATATCGGGTCCGCAATGTCGGGTCCGCAGCAGGCGAGCCCCCCCCGAGTAAGAAGAGTGCGCGATAGCGGGCGCGGTCAGCCGAGCAGAGCAGTCGACGGGCGAGCTCCCGAATATATCAAGTCCACGACTGTTATCACCAGATTTTGGCTAAATCAGGAGGTGGGCCGCGATCAAGATGGGCTTGGAAGATTACATATGGAAGATCTATGAAGCGGCCTTGCACGGAGAATTTGGGCTAGTTAGCCCGTGTATCTTAGTATAATAGATTGTGTATCGATTTAGAAGTTAGAGTTTATCTCGTGCACGGTTTAGTGCACGCCCATATTAGAAAGTCCGCTGGACTATAAATATGTACCTAGGGTTTATGGAATAAACAACAACTCACGTTCAACCCCAAAACAAACCAATCTCGGCGCATCGCCAACTCCTTCGTCTCGAGGGTTTCTATCGGGTAAGCGACATGCTGCCTAGATCGCATCTTGCGATCTAGGCAGCACAAGCTACGTTGTTCATGCGTTGCTCGTGCTTGAAGCGCTTTTGATGGCGAGCAACGTAGTTATCATTAGATGTGTTAGGGTTAGCATTGTTCTTCGTTTAAGCATGCTTACGTAGTGCAACCCTTGCATATCTAGCCGCCCTCACGCCTATCTCAGGTGTGGGGGCGGCACCCGCTTGATCATTATTTAGTAGACCTGATCCGTTACGATTGCTCCTTGTTCTACAAGGATTAGTTTAATATCTCGCAATAGTTAGGCCTTACAAAGGGGGAGGATCCGGTGGCACGTAGGGTGGCGTTCGCAAGTCCTAAACGGGATGTTCCGAGGATCAACATCATGTTGGTTTTTAGGCCTTGTTTAGAATCGGCTTACGAGCACCGTGCGTGGCCGCGAGGCCTAACCTGGAGTAGGATGATCCGATTATGCGGTGAAAACCCTAAATCGTCGTAGATCTCATTAGCTTCATCTTGATCAAGCGGGACCACCAAGTATTCGTGCACCCCGTACGAATCATGGGTGGATCGGCTCTTTGAGCCGATTCACGGGATAACTCGAGAGCCGATCGAGGCTCGTATTTAATGTTTACATGTATGCCTGCGAGAAACTAAGCGAGGCATCCCCATCACCTTCTACGACCGGGTATAGGTCCGGTGGCACGCCCTTGCACTTCGCAGCGCCGCGTGTGACCAGAAGAGCATTGCGGGCCGTCGCTCGGAGGGGTCTCAGCCGGCCGCAGCTCTAGGCTCTTCCCGGCTCTACGGTGTTGACAAGGCCGCTGCCCGCCGGTGGGTTTTGGCGAGTCAACACATTCGGCACGCCCGGTGGGACAATCGTCTACATCAACCACATCGCCATCTACATCCGAGATGGCGGACGGCACGCCGATCACCTACGAGGATCTGCACTGACGACCTCAAGAAGCAATACAACGAGATCAAGGCCACCCTCGAAGCCGACCTCATCGGCTCTTTTCGAGAGAACCCGTTCCCATGGCATCGGATGGAAGGGATTCTCACCGCAAGGTGCGCTCGATGGGATAGACCTCTCTACCCCGTCGGAGGAACGCACCGAGGTGCAGCGGCGGGAGATCAACTACCTGGTGGCTCACTCGCTACACGCCACTGCGAGAACTTGGTCAACGTGTTGGAGCGTGTCGCTCGCGCGTGATCCGGGAGATCATGAGCCACCGGTACTCGCCGTCGGGACCAGCTCTCGGGACTCATCAAGGAGAGTTGCCACTCCGGTCCGTCCGCCGCTGCCATATGCGTTGGCAGCACTCTGCTGAAGTGCCGACTACACCGGCATTCCTCGTCTACGAGGATTGGTGGCGACCCTAGTGACTACCGGTTCTTAATGGAGGCGCCTAAGGAGATCCCTCATGGATACGCGTGCATGTATGTGCCGGATTGTGGTGGCTCAGGCACTCACAAACCAGGCCACAACATCGGGGACTCTGGCGAAGACGGGAGGAACGTCGGCGACGAGCTTGAGAAGCGGACGTGGCTAACTAAATGCGCCACACCGACGAAACTCCCGAGCCCAGCTCCTGCAAATGGCTCAGAGCTGGAAAAGCACACATGGCTGGCCAAGTACGCTACCCCGGCAAATCTTCAGAGTGCAACTCCTACGGCCAGCACAGCGGATCAGATCAGTACCATACTGAGAGACCAGTTCGGCATGATGCCGAAAAGAAGGGCAGTCGGCTATTCCAAGCCGTACCCCGAGGATTACGAGATGATCCCGCTGCCACCTAAATATCGGCTCCCGACTTCTCCAAATTCGGTGGATCGGATGGCTCCGGCTCCATCGAGCACGTCGGCCGATATTTGGCTCAACTAGGACCGGCTTCGGTGTCGGATCAGCTACGCGTGAGGCTCTTTTCACGGTCCCTCACGGGATCGGCTTTGGATGGTACACCTCTTTGCCGACAAACTCCATCCAGATCTTGGAAGCAATTGGAAGAACGAGTTCCATATGCAATACCATTCGAAGCTTCGAGTGCGGCATTGCCGATCTAGCACAACTACGTCGAAGCGCGGGGAAACGGTGACGAGAATACATCCAGCGCTTCAGGAATCTTAGGAACCGATGTTATTCGGTTCGTATAACTGAAAAGGAAGCGATCGAGTTGGCGATAGCGAGGCCTTGCAACACGGCTTAAAGACATGGCCTCCCAAGCGAGATTATCCCTCGGCCGGCGCACATGGTTCGAAACTATCGGCATATGAACAGCGCCACCCCGACCTGTACCAAGACAAGTTCAAGCGTGCAGTAGTTATGGTCGATACAGAGGAAGATGAAGTGCCTGCGGGAGACCAAGAAATAGCAGTGGCTGAGTGGACTCGGGGAGGAACCCCCGTGGCCTGCAAATGGGTAAAGCCACTGATGGCGTGTATTTCACACGTTCGTTGGGCAACCCCAAGAGGAAGGTATGATGAGCACAGCAGCAAGTTTTCCCTCAGAAAGAAACCAAGGTTTATCGAACCAGGAGGAGCCAAGAAGCACATTGAAGGTTGATGGCGGCGGGATGTAGTGCGGCGCAACACCAGAGATTCTGGCGCCAACGTGGAACCTGCACAACACAACCAAGCTACTTTGCCCCAACGAAACGGTGAGGTTGTCAATCTCACCGGCTTGCTTTGTAACAAAGGATTAACCGTATTGTGTGGAAGATGATTGTTTGCAGAGAAAACGGTAGAAACAAGTATTGCGGTAGATTGTATTTCGATAAAGAGAATTGGACCGGGGTCCACAGTTCACTAGAGGTGTCTCTCCCATAAGACGAACGGCATGTTGGGTGAACAAATTACAGTTGGGCAATTGACAAATAAAGAGAGCATGACCATGCACATACATATCATGATGAGTATAGTGAGATTTAATTGGGCATTACGACAAAGTACATAGACCGCCATCCAAGCGCATCTATGCCTAAAAGTCCACCTTCGGGTTATCATCCGAACCCCCTCCGGTATTAAGTTGCAAGCAACGGACAATTGCATTAAGTATGGTGCGTAATGTAATCAACAACTACATCCTTGGACATAGCATCAATGTTTTATCCCTAGTGGCAACAGCACAACACAACCTTAGAACTTTCGTCATCTGTCCCGGGTGTCAATGCGGGCATGAACCCACTATCGAGCATAAGTACTCCCTCTTGGAGTTAAAAGCATCTACTTGGCCAGAGCATCTACTAATAACGGAGAGCATGCAAGATCATAAACAACACATAAGCATAACTTTGATAATCAACATAACAAGTATTCTCTATTCATCGGATCCCAACAAACGCAACATATAGAATTACATATAGATGATCTTGATCATGATAGGCAGCTCACAAGATCCGACAATGATAGCACAATGGGGAGAAGACAACCATCTAGCTACTGCTATGGACCCATAGTGCGGGGGTAGACTACTCACTCATCACTCCGGAGGCGACCATGGCGGTGTAGAGTCCTCCGGGAGATGAATCCCCTCTCCGGCGGGGTGCGGGAGGCGATCTCCGAGGATCCCCGAGATGGGATCGGCGGCGACGGCGTCTCGGTAATGTTTTCCGTATCGTGGCTCTCGGTGCGGGGGTTTCGTCACGGAGGCTATTTGTAGGCGGAAGGGCAAGTCAAGAGGCGGCACGGGGGCCCACACCACGGGGCCGCGCGGCCAGAGGGGGGCCGCGCCGCCTAGGGTTTGGCCACCCCGTGGCCCCTCTTCGTCTCTCCTTCGGACTTCGGAAGCTTCGTGAGAAAATAGGCCTCTCGGGCTTTTATTTCGTCCAATTCCGAGAATATTTCTTTACTAGGATTTCTGAAACCAAAAACAGCGAGAAAACGACAAGCGGCACTTCGGCATCTTGTTAATAGGTTAGTTCCGAGAAAATGCACGAATATGATATAAAGTGTGCATAAAACATGTAGATAACATCAATAATGTGGCATGGAACACAAGAAATTATCGATACGTTGGAGACGTATCGGCATCCCCAAGCTTAGTTACTGCTCGTCCCGAGCGAGGTAAAACGATAACAAAGATAATTTACGGAGTGACATGCCATCATAAACTTGATCATACTATTTGTAAAGCATATGTAGAGAATGCAGCGATCAAAACAATGTGTATGACATGAGTAAACAAGTGAATCTTAAAGCAAAGACTTTTCATGAATAGCACTTCAAGACAAGCATCAATAAGTCTTGCATAAGAGTTAACTCATAAAGCAATAATTCAAAGTAAAGGTATTGAAGCAACACAAAAGAAGATTAAGTTTCAGCGGTTGCTTTCAACTTGTAACATGTATATCTCATGGATATTGTCAACATAGAGTAATATAATAAGTGCAATAAGCAAGTATGTAAGAATCAATGCACGAGTTCACACAAGTGTTTGCTTCTTGAGGTGGAGAGAAATAGGTGAGCTGACTCAACATAAAAGTAAAAGAATGGTCCTCATAGAGGAAAAGCATCGATTGCTATATTTGTGCTAGAGCTTTGATTTTGAAAACATGAAACAATTTTGTCAACGGTAGTAATAAAGCATATGCATCATGTAAATTATATCTTATAAGTTGCAAGCCTCATGCATAGTGTACTAATAGTGCTCGCACCTTGTCCTAATTAGCTTGGACTACCTGGATTATCACCGCAATACATATGCTTTAACCAAGTTTCACAAAGGGGTACCTCTATGCCGCCTGTACAAAGGTCTAAGGAGAAAGCTCGCATTTGGATTTCTCGCTTTTGATTATTCTCAACTTAGACATCCATACCGGGACAACATAGACAACGAGATAATGGACTCCTCTTTTAATGCTTTAAGCATTCAACAACAATTAATTCTTTTCTCATTAGAGATTTGAGGATGTTTGTCCAAAGCTGAAACTTCCACCATGGAACATGGCTTTAGTTAGCGGCCCAATGTTCTTCTCTCACAATATGCATGCTCAAACCATTCAACTCGGTGTAGATCGCCCTTACTTCGGACAAGACGAACATGCATAGCAACTCACATGAAATTCAACAATGAGTTGATGGCGTTCCCCGAGTAAACATGGTTATCGCACAACAAGCAACTTAATAAGAGATAAAGTGCATAATTACATATTCAATACCACAATAGTTTTTAAGCTATTTGTCCCATGAGCTATATATTGCAAAGGTGAATGATGGAATTTTAAAGGTAGCACTCAAGCAATTTACTTTGGAATGGCGGAAAATACCATGTAGTAGGTAGGTATGGTGAACACAAATGGCATAGTGGTTGGCTCAAGTATTTTGGATGCATGAGAAGTATTCCCTCTCGATACAAGGTTTAGGCTAGCAAGGTTGTTTGAGGCAAACACAAGGATGAACTAGTACAGCAAAACTCACATAAAAGACATATTGAAAGCATTATAATACTCTATACCGTCTTCCTTGTTGTTCAAACTCAAAACTAGAAATTATCTAGACCTTAGAGAAACCAAATATGCAAACCAAATTTTAGCATGCTCTATGTATTTCTTCATTAATGGGTGCAAAGCATATGATGCAAGAGCTTAAACATGAACACAACAATTGCCAAGTATCACATTACCCAAAACATTTATAGCAATTACTACATGTATCATTTTCCAATTCCAACCATATAACAATTTAACGAAGGAGAAACTTCGCCATGAATACTATGAGTAGAAACCAAGGACATATTTGTCCATATGCTACAGCGGAGTGTGTATCTCTCCCATAAAGTGAATGCTAGGATCCATTTTATTCAAACCAAACAAAAACAAAAACAAACCGACGCTCCAAGAAAAAGCACATAAGATGTGGCCGAATAAAAATGTAGTTTCAGGGGAGGAACCTAATAATTTGTTGATGAAGAAGGGGATGCCTTGGGCATCCCCAAGCTTAGACGCTTGAGTCTTCTTGATATATGCAGGGGTGAACCACCGGGTGCATCCCCAAGCTTAGAGCTTTCACTCTCCTTGATCATGTTGCATCATACTCCTCTCTTGATCCTTGAAAACTTCCTCCACACCAAACTCGAAACAACTCATTAGAGGGTTAGTGCACAATATAAATTGACATATTCAGAGGTGACACACTCATTCTTAACACTTCTGGACATTGCATAATGCTACTGGACATTAGTGGATCAAAGAAATTCATCCAACATAGCGAAAGAGGCAATGCGAAATAAAAGGCAGAATCTGTCAAAACAGAACAGTTCGTATTGACGAATTTTAAAATGGCACCAGACTTGCTCAAATGAAAATGCTCAAATTGAATGAAAGTTGCGTACATATCTGAGGATCATGCACGTACATTGGCATAATTTTCTGAGCTTCCTGCAGGGCAGTGGGCTCAGATTCGTGACAGCAAAGAAATCTGGAACTGCGCAGTAATCCAAATCTAGTACTTACTTTTCTATCAACGGCTTAACTTGGCACAACAAAACTCAAAACTAAGATAAGGAGAGGTTGCTACAGTAGTAAACAACTTCCAAGACACAAAATAAAAACAAAGTACTGTAGGTAAAAACATGGGTTGTCTCCCATAAGCGCTTTTCTTTAACGCTTTTCAGCTAGGCGCAGAAAGTGTGTATCAAGTATTATCGAAGGGTGGTGCATTCTCAGCGAGGTGTGGAGTTTTCTCAACTAGGCATATTATATTAGATACATAAGTTTTAGCATCTCCCTTTTCATTAGTCTTAGGTGTGCTACTCTCATCAAACAAATTTTCGGGAACAAGCCAAGCATAATTATTTTCTAGTGCATCATTCATAGCTAGGAGCTTGCATGGTATTGGTGCTTTGATCTCCTCACCATCATCAATATTATTAGTGTATCTTATTCTATCCATATCCATCTTTTCAAGGAGACTAGCAAAATTAGTAGGAGAACCAAGCATATTGAATTTAGCAAACACCTTTCTAGCTTCTCTTGCTAGACCACCAAATTCTCTAAGAAGGGTTTCTAAAACAAAATCTTTCTTTTCCCCTTCTTCCATATCACCAAGCGTGAAAAACATGTGTTGGATTATAGGATTAAGATTAACAAATTTAGTTTCCAACAAGCGAACTAAATGCGCAGCAGCAATTTCATAAGTAGGCGCAAGATCTATCAAGTGTCTATCTTCAAAATTTTCAATGGTACTAACATGGTTGAAGAATTCTTCTATATTATTTCTCCCAACTATAGACCCACGTCCTACCGGTATGTTCTTTGTGGTAAAATTAAAAGGAAACATGATGAAATAAGTAAAGTGAATGCAAGTAAACTAATTTTTTTTGTGTTTTCGATATAAAGTGCAAGACAGTAAATAAAGTAAAACTAGCAACTAATTTTTTTGTATTTTGATTTAGTGCAGCAAACAAAGTAGTAAATAAAATAAAGCAAGACAAAAACAAAGTAAAGAGATTGAGAAGTGGAGACTCCCCTTGCGGCGTGTCTTGATCTCCCCGACAACGGCGCCGGAAAATATGCTTGATGGCGTGTATTTCACACGTTCGTTGGGCAACCCCAAGAGGAAGGTATGATGAGCACAGCAGCAAGTTTTCCCTCAGAAAGAAACCAAGGTTTATCGAACCGGGAGGAGCCAAGAAGCACATTGAAGGTTGATGGCGGCGGGATGTAGTGCGGCGCAACACCGGAGATTCCGGCGCCAACGTGGAACCTGCACAACACAACCAAGCTACTTTGCCCCAACGAAACGGTGAGGTTGTCAATCTCACCGGCTTGCTGTAACAAAGGATTAACCGTATTGTGTGGAAGATGATTGTTTGCGAGAGAAAACGGTAGAAACAAGTATTGCGAGTAGATTGTATTTCGAGTAAAGAGAATTGGACCGGGGTCCACAGTTCACTAGAGGTGTCTCTCCCATAAGACGAACGGCATGTTGGGTGAACAAATTACGGTTGGGCAATTGACAAATAAAGAGAGCATGACCATGCACATACATATCATGATGAGTATAGTGAGATTTAATTGGGCATTACGACAAAGTACATAGACCGCCATCCAACTGCATCTATGCCTAAAAAGTCCACCTTCGAGGTTATCATCCGAACCCCTCCGGTATTAAGTTGCAAGCAACGAGACAATTGCATTAAGTATGGTGCGTAATGTAATCAACAACTACATCCTTGGACATAGCATCAATGTTTTATCCCTAGTGGCAACAGCACAACACAACCTTAGAACTTTCTGTCACTGTCCAGGTGTCAATGCAGGCATGAACCCACTATCGAGCATAAGTACTCCCTCTTGGAGTTAAAAGCATCTACTTGGCCAGAGCATCTACTAATAACGGAGAGCATGCAAGATCATAAACAACACATAAGCATAACTTTGATAATCAACATAACAAGTATTCTCTATTCATCGGATCCCAACAAACGCAACATATAGAATTACATATAGATGATCTTGATCATGATAGGCAGCTCACAAGATCCGACAATGATAGCACAATGGGGAGAAGACAACCATCTAGCTACTGCTATGGACCCATAGTCCAGGGGTAGACTACTCACTCATCACTCCGGAGGCGACCATGGCGGTGTAGAGTCCTCCGGGAGATGAATCCCCTCTCCGGCGAGGTGCCGGAGGCGATCTCCGGGATCCCCGAGATGGGATCGGCGGCGACGGCGTCTCGGTAATGTTTTCCGTATCGTGGCTCTCGGTGCGGGGGTTTTGTCACGGAGGCTATTTGTAGGCGGAAGGGCAAGTCAAGAGGCGGCACGGGGGCCCACACCACGGGGCCGCGCGGCCAAGGGGGGCCGCGCCGCCCTAGGGTTTGGCCACCCCGTGGCCCCTCTTCGTCTCTCCTTCGGACTTACGGAAGCTTCGTGAGAAAATAGGCCTCTGGGCTTTTATTTCGTCCAATTCCGAGAATATTTCTTTACTAGGATTTCTGAAACCAAAAACAGCGAGAAAACGACAAGCGGCACTTCGGCATCTTGTTAATAGGTTAGTTCCAGAAAATGCACGAATATGATATAAAGTGTGCATAAAACATGTAGATAACATCAATAATGTGGCATGGAACACAAGAAATTATCGATACGTTGGAGACGTATCAGCCACCAGGGCCGCCCAGGGGGTTTGATTTTGACGTGACCAAGACTGAACAAATCTTCGACCTCCTGCTCAAGGAGAAACAGTTGACGATTCCCGAAGGTCTCAAGTTCCCCACGGCGAAAGAGCTAAACGGAAAGCCGTCTTGCAAATTCCACAACTCGCTTTCCCATGCCACCAACGACTGCCGGGTGTGGCGTCGGCACATCCAAGCGGCGATAGAGAAGGGGCGGCTAATTTTCAACCAGTACGCCATGAAGGTCGACACCCAACCCTTCCCCGCCGTTAACATGGTAGAAATTACCTACCCTGAAGATTGCCAGCCGGGTCCCTCGTTCAGCATCAACATGGTAGGACCTGGAAACCGCTCTGGCAAAGATGGAGATGAGGGCAGCTGCTCTCATAGCAAGGATACAGAGGAGGCCGCTCCACGCGATCGGCTCCGTCATGATGGCAAGCGCTATGTCACCGAGGGAGAGGTGAAGAATATAAGATATCAGCGACCCCTCTCTGATCACCTCCTCAACAAATATGTGAGTCAGTATGACCAACATCGACGGCCCAATTACGATGATAGAGGAGATCGTCTGGCTAGAGGAGCCAGAAGATATCGTCGGCAGGATCGCGATGAGGAGGAGCACGAGCGCTGTGCCACGGAAGCATCAAGGGAGCAAGATGACAACGCCAGGCATTGGGACTGCCCCTTCTTCAGACACTGCTGGGATTCAGGAATGAGCCGATTGCCCACAATCGGCAATTGCTCAGAATGCAATCACAAAAAGAAGGAGGCAGCCAACGTGTCTGTGTTCGAGCGCCTAGGGCCTCTCCGCCACAAAGCAAACGCGGCTGAGTCACCTCGTTGGGCAGATCTTGAGGATTCGGAAGACGAGGGAGAAGTGGAAGAAGATAGGTACCACCGGCCAAGGTGGTGCCCCGATGGACTCAGCCGTTCCCAAAAGCGCGAGGTTCAGCGATTGCGCGGCCTGGAGGAAGCCGAAAGGTTGTACCGCATACGCTAAGGAAGGCACGGCCCGATCGGCTGCAAAGGTTCAGCGAACCCTGGATGAAGAGGGTCGTCCACGGAAAATGGAGTGGCGCCCTAAACAGAGGAAAGCCGATGATGAGACATCGGCTGGCACAAACATGGTACTCGTCTTGCCGACGGAGCTTAGTGCTCCACGACCTTACGGTGCACTCAAGGTGGACGACAGCAAGCGCATCAAGTCAGAGGTTGGGTTGGTTTTATCCAGCCTGACCAAGTAGCAAGATCAAACCAATGAGCAAAACAGGCGAGGCTGATCCTTGTGATCGGCCCCAAAAAATTTATGAAGGGAACTTACAAAACCTTCAACGAGCAAGCAACATGGAGGCCGATTCCAGCAATCGGCCAAAATTATCCTCACCCACCATTCTGCCTGGGTTCAACATGTTATCCAACAAAGCCGATACCATCAATTTTCTTGACAGAATCGGCTCGGGGGGCATATAATCAGATGAAGATGTGCAGATAAACATGTGAGAACGTACGTGCAAGGAGACATTGGGGGCCGATTAAGGGAAATCGGCCAAATAAAAAAAAACATTTTTGGAACAGCCGATGCAAGGGCATCGACTTCAGAATCGAGAGACAGCCGATGCGTAGCCATCGACTCTAGTTGAATTGTGCGATTTTTATCGAGTCTCCACCAAGTCCAGGCCAGCGGCGGTGCCTTCTGTTGCCTCGAGGAGTAAAACAATGGAAACTTCTCCAGCTGCTTCGAGCCGATCCGGGTTCCTGAACCTTTTTCGTCAAGGATTTCCAATCTTTGGGGGCTAGTTCAGCTGAAACGGAGGATTATCGGTCTGTCGGAGGAAGAAAGAGGATCGGCTGTGGCGCATTCTCTACGACATTCTCGCCTCGAGTAAGGCTCGGGGGCAGCAGGCCTAGTGGATACTCTGTTTAAAGAACCGATGAGGATACCATCGGCTGATCCTTCATTGCAACCTTCTTCACAATGATGGGTACTGAAAAGGATTATTGGGTTTGGTTGGAAAAGTTCGAAGGTTTTCCTGAAAATCCGGCATCTTCCACCAGATTTAGAAAATCATCAGCTGAAGAAGAGAAGGGTGAATTTCAAAGGACCGATGCGGTGCGATCGGTTCATTACGCATTGGCAAAGGGGACGAATTGGCAAGGTCAGTAGAAGAGAGAATCGGCTCAATTAAAAGGAATCGGCAAAATCAAGATTGGGGAAAAGTTCTTCATTGATTAAGATGAGATTTCTTACATAAAGAGCTAATTGCTCTCAAAAGGGAAATACTAGGGGATCCATTGCCCCATTACTACTACTGGCCCTATTCTAGAGGTCCTATCTATGGGCCATCACTGCCCTCGTCGCCGCCGTCGTCGCCACTATCGGCGCTGCTCCCGGCGGGCTCGTCGTCGCTCCAATGGCCGCCGACCGGGCCCTCGTTGTCTTCATCTTCTTCGTCAGCGTCGTCCTCGTCGCTGTCGAAGTCGCTAAGATTGCCCGGCCAAGGGCAGAACCGCTTGGCCGGCGGCTCGTCGGAGGAGCTCTCGTCATCGTCCTCCTCCTCCTCTTCCTGCTCCTCCTCCTCCCCGGAAGAGGTGAAGTCGCAGGAGAAGCTGTCGTCGTCACTCTCCTCCTCCGTTTCCCCAACGGCGAGGAAGCGGAGGTCGCTCTCCCCGTCCGTCGAGGACTCGGTCGGTCCTCGGACCGGATGGAGAAGTCGTGGTCCGACTCCTCCCCGGCCGCAATGGCGCGGCGGGTGTTGGCCGCATGGACCGCCGCCGCGTTGTACTCCGGCGTCGGCTCACGGGACGTGGAGGATTGGCTGGCAAGATCCGATGGGGCGAGAGGAGGAGGAAGACATGGTGGCTGGGGGGGTTTTGGAGTGCTAATGCGGAGGAGATACAAAGAAGAACTGTTCAGAGCGGTTAAATCGAAGGAGGATATAGTGGAAATTCAATGCCACAGCAGTTTCCGAGGAAGTGGTGCCTAAAAAGAAAAAAAAAAACTGCCAGGTCACGCGGAGAAGTTGAGAAGGCAAGGCATCATCATGAGGGACACTGCGACGGTTCTGCCACGACATGACCCGACGAAGGAAAGCAGAGTGATTTTGGAATTACCAATTCCAAAACCAGGGGGGCATGTGTTATCACCAGATTTTGGCTAAATCAGGAGGTGGGCCGCGATCAAGATGGGCTTGGAAGATTACATATGGAAGATCTATGAAGCGGCCTTGCACGGAGAATTTGGGCTAGTTAGCCCGTGTATCTTAGTATAATAGATTGTGTATCGATTTAGAAGTTAGAGTTTATCTCGTGCACGGTTTAGTGCACGCCCACATTAGAAAGTCCGCTGGACTATAAATATGTACCTAGGGTTTATGGAATAAACAACAACTCACGTTCAACCCCAAAACAAACCAATCTCGGCGCATCGCCAACTCCTTCGTCTCGAGGGTTTCTATCGGGTAAGCGACATGCTGCCTAGATCGCATCTTGCGATCTAGGCAGCACAAGCTTCACGTTGTTCATGCGTTGCTCGTCTTGAAGCGCTTTTGATGGCGAGCAACGTAGTTATCATTAGATGTGTTAGGGTTAGCATTGTTCTTCGTTTAAGCATGCTTACGTAGTGCAACCCTTGCATATCTAGCCGCCCTCACGCCTATCTCGGGTGTGGGGGCGGCACCCCGCTTGATCATTATTTAGTAGATCTGATCCGTTACAATTGCTCCTTGTTCTACAAGGATTAGTTTAATATACGCAATAGTTAGGCCTTACAAAGGGGGAGGATCCAGTGGCACGTAGGGTGGCGTTCGCAAGTCCTAAACGGGATGTTCCGAGGATCAACATCATGTTGGTTTTTAGGCCTTGTTTAGAATCGGCTTACGAGCACCGTGCGTGGCCGCGAGGCCCAACCTGGAGTAGGATGATCCGATTATGCGGTGAAAACCCTAAATCGTCGTAGATCTCATTAGCTTCATCTTGATCAAGCGGGACCACCAAGTATTCGTGCACCCCGTACGAATCATGGGTGGATCGGCTCTTTGAGCCGATTCACGGAGATAACTGAGAGCCGATCGAGGCTCGTATTTAATGTTTACATGTATGCCCTGCAGGAAACTAAGCGAGGCATCCCCATCACCTTCCCGACCGGGTATAGGTCGGGTGGCATGCCCTTGCACTTCGCAACGCCGCGTGTGACCGGAAGAGCATTGCGGGCCGTCGCTCGGAGGGGTCTCAGCCAGCCGCAGCTCTAGGCTCTTCCCGGCTCTACGGTGTTGACAAGGCCGCTGCCCGCCGGTGGGTTTTGGCAGTCAACAACGACGCAGCAAGCAAGCTCCCGAGCATGGAGACTGTGCGCGGTGAAGCAGTCGAAGCTTGTTCCGATCTGCAGTCATATTACGGCACAAAATCTGCGCGCAAATAATAATAGTACGAGTCAAAGAATATTTGGCGAAATAATTTGTGCAAATAATACTTAATTGGAAATATATCACCTGATATTTTTGTACCGAAGTGACCGCTTTTCTTTAGATTGTGCAGTCTGTGCTTTGTGCGGCGCGCGCCTTTGTGCGGCGCGCGCGCCTGTCGACGTGCAGCTTCCATCTACCAAGCCAGTTTTGTCTTCATGCTCCAAGTACGAATCGGAGCAATATGTCGATCGGTACATCCTTTCGGCACCTTCAATCTTGCGTGTATTCTGGTCTAGCACCGCAGCCTCTCGGCTGTACGGACGTCTCCTTCCGCGCATACGCTTCCAGAATATGTGCAGCAAAAAGAGAAAACATGCACGTATGTACATAGTTAGATTCAGTCATTTAGGTAAAGTAGTCAATTGATATAATGATGAAGAAGAGAGAGAACAAGCGATGGATTTTGGCATGGTTAAAGGCTGCCACGCGTGAGCAGGGCTCTTAGAAAAATAGTAATCGATCTGCAGCCGGATCTCTTGATCGCACGAGAATTAACTGCTGCTTCCGGCCAGACCCAAGGCATTGCCGAAATCGTTGGTTGCGGTTGAAGCCGCTGGATGACTCGCGCTCGGCTAGCGAGGATGACGAAATTCAATCGCCGAGCGGCTTGTTTCAGTATGAAGTATGATCTGTCGAGTCCGTGGAAGCAACTCGACAGGCCCAAATCGATGCGATCTTGTCGAGTGCAGCCGCCGCCCAGAAGCTTTCTTCCGATCGATCTTCAAGGCGCGTATCTGATTGATGGTGTTGATGATTGATCCCGCTCGGATGACAAAATCCAGCGTCGCGCTCCCCACAGACGGCGCCAATTGACGAGGCGGTTCCTCGGCAATGCTCACCATGAGGGGCTTGGGTTTTAGAGAAAGGCGACGGCTCCTTCTAGAAAGCGCCAATTCCGCTTCCGGGAGCGAGACGATACACGACGTACCCAGGTTCACGTCCCCACGGTGGAGGATCGCTACGTCCTGCTAGCAATCCACTATATGAATATATGTACAGGGTGCCGCCATAGGCGGAGTTGTTGGATCTAGTCTAGTTCTAATCCGCGGGTTGCGGTTTCTAGGCGTGTCGCCTCTACAATTATGTTTCTGATTATGCGTGTCCCTAAATGGTGCCCCTGCCTGGTTTTATATATCAGCCAAACTAGGGTTTACAAGAGTCCTAGTAGGATTCGTGTTGGAGTCTTCTTTCCTTGTAGTCCAAGTTGAGGCGCGTGCAGGTCCAGCTTGTCGAGTCCTCGTGCTGGTCCACCTTCATAGTTTGCACCGGGTATGGCAATGTCGAGTACCCGAAGGGTTATGCCCACGTCATTCCATTTCATTTTTTTTCGAAAATTTCACCAATTTAATAATAATCATCAACAACAATACAAATAACCTCAAAAGTAATAATAATAATAATTACATAATTCTTTAGACCACCTAACAACGAGCCGTAGGCTCGCCACCGTCCTCGCCTCTCCCTCACTGGACATGGGCAAGGTTTATCAGTAGAGTTTGTTATAGTAGATAAATGAGAAGTCGTCATGCTAATGCTCCAGAAGACAAGCGCATCAAAGTAACAACTACTGTCAATGATGACAACCTAGATCGAAAGAGACTAGCCTGAAACAAAAACGAAAATCGATCGGATCCAAGGAGATCCGTCGGGGCACATGGGTCCAATGCCTTTCACATGCGCTAGACACACCACCAGAACGACGACAGGGCGGGGATGATCTTATCCTGACTTCTGGATGTAGCTACCACCTCACCATCCAGAAAAAGACACCGAAAAACAATCTAAACAAAGAACAATAACCCTCCTGCCGATGAGGGACTTTGGCCCGCCATACCTCTCTAAGCCCTCCAAAGACTAGTGCACTAGAGCAACAACCATCACCAAATGATGAGAACCCTAGATCGGAAGAGACTAACATAAAAGCGAACAAACGAACACGAAACCGACCGGATACCAAGAGATCCATGGCACACGACTCTAGCGCCTTTCGTCGGCACTAGACGCATGACCAGGGTGAGGATAGGGCAGTAAGGACCTTATTCTGACTTCACGATGTAGCCGCCGCCTCACTATAAATAAACACCAAAAACAATCTAAATAAAGAATTAATGAAAACCCTCTTGTCATCGAGGGAACGTGGTTCGCCACACCTCCAAGGCCCCAAAGCCACCGAAGGTAGATCGGGACGACAACATTGCCAATGAGGGGGACGGAACCCTTGATGGATTTTACTTGCCGCCTCCAGATCGCTTGTTTCTTGGAGTCCCGTGCCGGTTGAATTAGGTCTTCATTCAACACTCATAATCTCCTGTTCTAACTCTGCCAAACTTTCCAATATGCGCATTCTCGATCATGTCCTCAATCCACACAGTCGACTTGTCTCCTTATACATGGCAGGCATCACCTCCACCTCCATCGCAATTCCGATTCTCCCTCCGACCTCACATTAGATGTCTACGCCACCCACTACCTTGTCCTTACATGCACTACCCTTCGCCATCAATCCATCATCCCCAATCGAGCCCTATTCCCAACCCAACACCCACACCCACACTCACACCCTCACCCCAAAACCATATTATCGCACTACGAACTTTCAAAACCCTAACGCGCCAACCTCATCGTTGCAACACCTTTGATGGTAGATATTCTTTTTGCAAATTGAAGGGTAAAAAAGACATACATTAACCAAGTTTAGTCTTACAAGATCATGCCTTACAAAAAATATAAACATGTCCAAGGAGAATGCTCCGTTTTCATTGACCAACACATGCCAATGGCGCGCCACGAGACTAGGTTGATGGTGCACTTCCTCCGCAACTTGCCAACGTTGGAGAAATATAGTTGTTACATTGAAAAGTCATTTGATGTTGCGAGGAGACGTCAGCCATCCGTATCACAAGATGTCTACCTGAAAAAGAAGGCAAAGGGTAGACGCGGAGACCAACCCCCAACTAGGCACACATAACTTATTGATGAGATACCAGACCACCAATAACATCGCAAATGAGGTGAAGGCACACTCGATGATGACTCTCCCACACAGTTCCGAAGGATTAGATATGGGAAACCAAGCCACACTGCTTTTATGAACACACGAAGATGCCAAAATCTAACAAACTAGATCAATAACTCAAGAGTCCCGACGCCGAATGCAAAGATCCACGTTCTCCGAGGCCTCGCAGCGTCAAAACCGGCCAATGAAATCAACTGCAATGATTTTATTTTTGAACGGGAAATCAACCGCAATGATAAAGGGGTTGTATTGCGACTAGGGTTTTCTTTTGGAGGACAACCATTTGAACAATTTTCACTTCCATAAGAAGCATAAAATTATTAAACGAAGATGCATCGAGTAGTTTGGTTTAATGATGATATGAAGACAAGTCAGTTCACCATACAAGCCCGAAAATAGAACTATTTATAAGCCATGAATAGTATGTCATGAAAGAATTATAGTATGCCATGAAAGAATTATAAGCCAATGATGTAAACGAAAGCAAGTTTCTATGGAGATATTAAGGAGAAAAACCTATTGTTGAACTATATATTAGTACATGTCTCTACCGCATGAAGTATTTCCTTGAAACCATAATAAGGACAAAAGGTAGAAAAGCGAAGAGGACAAGTTAAAAAAAAACAGCGGCTTCTGCACCACTTGTCTCTACCGCAGTCCACACACAAAACCGAACCGCCACCTACACCAATTGTCGCGAATCTCAAAGCGCATCCCACCCCTCGTGCGCTCCCTCCACTCTCTTCCCCTTCCACACTCACATCCATTACACACAGCTAGAAAGCAGAGAGAGAAATAATTCCAGGCAAGCAGCAGTAGGCCCTGTCATCGTGCAGGTGTTCTGAAGCTGGGTAAATCGCGTACCACCATCCCAAGGACTCTCCGCCCGATGGCCCCTACTTCTTCTCCCCCTCGTGAGGATCCCTCCTCCAAGGTACCGCCGAATAGGCAACAACACACACCCTCACCCCAAATCCCTAGCATCGCACCGCGAACCTTTGAAACCCTAACCTTCCAACCTCGTTGTTACACAACACCTTTGATGCGTTGCCTCATCTCTCTTGCAACCAAAAACATGGATAAGAAAACAATTCTGAAATGGTCAGAAATAAGATGGATATTCTTTTTGCGAAGGCTAAAAAATCCATATATTAACCAAGTTCAATATTACAAGATCATGGGTAACAAAAAGTATAAACATGTCCAAGGGGAATGTCGCCGTTTTCATTGACCAACACATGCCAATGGCGCCCCGTGAGACTCTAGGTTGATGGGGCACTTTCTCCGCAATGTGCCAAAGTTGGAGCCATATAGTTGTTAGATTGGGAAGTCATTGGACGTTGCGGGGAGACGCCAACCATCTGTATCATAAAATGTCTACATGAAAAAGAAGACAAAGGGTAGACAAGGAGACCAACCCCAAGTAACCAGAAAGAACTTGTTGATGAGACACGAACCCACCAATAGCATTGCAAACCACGGCGAGGGCATAATGGATGATGACTCTCCCACGCAGACCGAAGCATTAGATATGGGAAACCAAGCCGCCCCATGGATGAACACACGATGATACCAAAACCTAACAAACTAGATCAAGAGCCCCCACACCGAATGCGAAGATCCACGTTCTCCGGGGCCTCGCAGCGTCGAACCGACCAACGAAATCAACCGCCGATGATAAGGGTTGTGCTGCAACTAGGGTTTTCTTTTGGAGGACAAAGTTTCAAGTTTTTTCACTTGCATGAGAACCACCCAATTATTAAATGAAGATGCACTATAGTTTGGTTTAATGATGATATGAAGACAAGTCAATCTACAATACAAGCCCGACAAGAGAACTACTAGACCATGAAAGAATTATAATACTCCATCTCCAAGGCTTTCAGATTTAGAGAAATCTAAGACACTTATTTATGGATAGAGGTATTAGTACATGTCTAACACGATCCCATGCATGAAGTATTTCCTTGAAACCATAATAAGGAGAAAAGGTAAAAAAGGGAAAAGGACAAGTAAAAAAACAGCGGCTTCTGCACCACTTGTCTCTACCGCAGTCCACACACGCACAGAACCGAACCGCCACCTACACCTACTGTCGCGAATCTCAAAGCGCATCCCACCCCTCGTGCGCAGCGCATCCACTCTCTTCCCCTTCCACACTCCCCATCCATTACAGACAGCCAGAAAGGAAAGCAGAGAGAGAAATAAACCCAACTTGCCGCACCAAACCCAACCCACGACTCACGCCGCCGCCCTCATCCCCATCTCCGGCGACCGCCGCCCGCGCCGCCCAAACCCTAGGCCTGGACCTACCCCCACACCGCCTGGACTCTGATGCGTCCCACCCCATGGCCCCCCACCGCCCCCAGCTCCGCCTCCTCCCGCTGCTCCTCGCCGTCGCCCTCGGCCTCGGGACTGCCGCCCCCGCCCCGGACGCCTCAGATCGGGCGGACCCGGACCCGTACTCGATCCTAACCTGGCACGACTACTCCCCGCCGTCGCCGCCGCCCCCGCCGCCGGCGCCGGCGGCGCCGGCGGCGACCTGCGCCGACGACCTCCACGGGAAGGGCGACTTCAGCACCACCTGCGAGGTCTCCTCGGAGGTCAACCTCCACGGCGACATCTACATCGCCGGCACCGGCAGCCTGGTGCTCAACTCCGGGGCCGCGCTCACCTGCGAGCGCCCCGGGTGCGTGGTCTCCGCCAACCTCTCCGGCGAGGTGCGCATCGGCCGCGGCGTGCGCGTCGTGGCCGGGAAGGTCTCGCTCTCGGCCGCCAACATCACGATCGCCGACACGGTCGTCCTCAACGCCACGGGCCTCGCCGGCGACCCGCCCGACCGCACCAGCGGCGTCCCCACGGGCACGCACGGCGACGGCGGGGGCCACGGCGGCCGCGGCGCCAGCTGCTACGTCAAGGACGGGCAGACGCAGGAGGACTCGTGGGGCGGGGATGCATACGCGTGGTCCGACCTCGAGCACCCGTTTAGCTACGGGAGCAAAGGGGGCTCTACCAGTGTGGAGAAGGACTACGGCGGCGTTGGCGGTGGAATATTGTGGCTGTTCGCGACGGACCTGTTGATGAATGGTACAATGCTTGCTGATGGTGGGGATAGCAGCGAGAAGGGCGGGGGTGGCTCTGGCGGGAGCATCTTTATCAAGGCTGAGACTATGTGAGTCTCTGAAATGCTTTGATACTTCATCCTGATTCCTTTCTACTCATTAAACGGTCATACCAACATTTAAGCTAGTTATGTAATTGATTAACTTGAAGGATTGTAAACTGTTAGGTCCTGTTGGTTAGGAACTAGTTGGGACTTGAATATGATGGCAGTGTTTGTATTGCGAGCTATCTAGTTCAAGTGTGAGCTAAATACCAGCGTGCACACACCATTTACATCCATTCCAAGCAGGCCCTAGGAATGATGGCAGTGTTTGTAGTGTGATCATAACATGTTTTAATGATGCAGGATGTTAGCAACCACACTAAATTTATTTGTCTTTTAGGGTTGGGGTTGGTGAATTGAAATTTAAGACATACCCATAAGAGACGAAGATCTCATGGATTAATTTGAAGATTGGTAAACTGTTTCCAAATTGAAGACTATGACCAATCAACCATGAGCTGGTAGGTCCTGTTGATTACGAACTAGTTGGGCCTTGGGATGTAGTAGTACGTGTTATAACTTTCAAACTAATGTTGAAAGTTTGTTGCATTGCGATGCTATTAAATGGAAACTTAGTTTGGTTTACCATATAAATAATAATCATGGATTTTCTACATTATTCCATCAAGTGGATCTGAGGGTTATCATTTGCTCGATATTTATTGTATTCATCTAGCAAGGATTTTGTACTGATAGTAAGCTTCACATTAACACAATATATATGATCACGTTCTATACTAGTGACCAGTGAGGAACAAATCTTCAATCTATTGCAGTGCACCTAGCTTCTTTTATCACAAGTGTCATTTGAATTGAAGAATTTTGGTGTCTTTCCTTTCTTTGTTTAGTAATGTTATTCTGGATTTCTTGTGATTCCCTTGATTCTGTCTTTTCAGTATTCCAGTGAGTACTTGCAGGTTTTCCCTCTCTGATCTTTTTGTTGGTGACAGGCATGGCAGTGGCAAAATCAGTGCTTCTGGCGGCAACGGTTTGGCTGGGGGTGGCGGAGGACGGGTTTCGATTAACGTTTTCAGTAGGCATGATGACACCCAGACATTGGTTCATGGTAATTTTTTAAATCTGAATTTCTGATGCACATCTTTTCTTCACAGTTAATCACTTAATTCTTAACCTGCAACTTTTTTTTTTGGCTCTGTGACGGGCTGCTAGTACAAAGTTGAAGGTTGTACACATTTATAGTTGTATAGTCAAAATCTACCTTATTGTTCTGTTTCTATTTTGCCCACCCTGTTATTTTAATTTTTGGGTATATGAAGTTGCTTTCAAAACCTTGCCATGTTTTCATTTTTCTATAGGTGATTTATCAGGGGTATGAGCTCAGTTGGTCCTTATTTTTTTTATATTACATTCCTAAATTTTGGTTAATAATTTTGCATTTGTAAGAGATCTGATCACCTGTATGCTCTGCACTGTGGTCCTCAAATACAATAATACGTGTGTATTTTCTGTTCAGTCATAGAAACATGCTATGTTAGTACTTGTCTATTCCTTTTATACACTTACTCCGAGGTCTTATCATGTTTATTAGATGAAGTGAAGCTCCCAGTTTGAGTAATTTGAACTTCTTAAGTAACTTTCTTACTGATTTAGGGATGAATCTAGTGTCTAGACAACCTTATTGATTTATTTGTGTTTGCATTTAAAGTGTATCAACTTTGTCAGGTGGACGGAGTTCCGGCTGTCCGGATAATGCTGGAGCTGCTGGAACTCTTTACGATGCAGTACCTAAAAGTCTTGATGTTAGCAACAACAACATGAGTACACAGACTGATACTCTCCTGTTAGAGTTCCCAAATCAGCCACTATGGACAAACGTTAATATCAGGAATAAGGCCAAAGTTGCTGTTCCCTTGCTCTGGAGTCGTGTTCAGGTACACAAGGCATTGCGATGTTATAGTAATACTCCCTCTGTTCCAAATTAAATAATTAATTGACGCAGATTTGTGTCAATTAATTTGGAACGGAGGTAGTAGTTAATGTTCTACCAGTTATGGTGTCTTTAGTACAACACTTCCTTATTTAATCTTATTTTTCTTGGCATGGATCCGTTTAGTGTTGACCATAACAGCAAGTGGATTATCCAATGTATTATCTTTTTATCACAAATGCAATGCAGCTCTATACGGTATTTTGCAACCAAATGGAAGTACTAAGGTTTACATTTGTCATTATCCTCTGTGTTAATATCATGTGAAAAAAGGCACCCTAACATTTAAATTACAGAATGGCCATGTTGAAGTAGTGTTGAGAATCTGCATGTGCTGCGTTGCATTTTTTTAAACTCTTTTTCATGACTTTTATCCCGCATTCCCACAAATATATAATCCAAGTTGAGGTTTCTTTATAGTAAGACATTATCTATGGATTTTCTTTTTGTCTTAAAATGGCTCCATGCTTTTCCAAAGTGCTTGAAAAATAGTCTGGAACCAATTATTTATAATTTCAGGTCCAAGGGCAACTTAGCCTAAAATCTGGCGCTACTCTATCTTTTGGATTGACCCGTTATCCGTACTCGGAGTTTGAACTGATGGCCGAGGAGCTTCTTATGAGTGACTCAACAATCAAGGTAGTTTTATTGTTCTTCTTGTTTGCTGTCTTTCTGGTGCTATTTCACATGTGTCAATCTATACACTATTTTGAACTATTTTTCAGGTGTTCGGTGCGTTGAGAATGTCTGTGAAGATGCTCCTCATGTGGAACTCCAGAATGTCAATTAATGGTGGTGGAGCAGTAGTTGGATCTTCCTTACTGGATGCGAGCAATTTGATAGTTCTAAAGGTCCATTATTGGCCCATTCGCAATGACCGTTATTCCCTTTTGACGCTTTTATTTGACGCTTCTTGTATATTTTGCCAGGAATCATCTGTGATACATTCTACTGCTAATCTTGGAGTTCGCGGTCAAGGACTGCTGAATTTATCTGGAGATGGAGACATGATAGAGGCACCACGCCTTATTTTGTCACTGTTCTACAGCATACGCGTATGATAAATATCTCTGTGCACAACATGTTCTGTTTCTTTGTCTATAACTTTATTGAGTTATTTGTTTGTATATGCATGTTATTTTGGATGTTGACTTTTTAGCCAATCACTGTGGATTCTGGTTATAAGCAACCACCTATAAATTGTTTAATTTTTTGTTTTTTGTTTTTTGTGAAATATCCTTGTCATGATATTCAGCTGCAGGTGCGTACTTTTCTTTGATGCAGCTTGCATTTTTTGCATATCATATAGCCTTTGCAGTGTTTCCCTACTTTATCCAACCCAATATGCTGGATTTGAATTTTTGTAGTTATAGAGATGTCCTGATTAACATAGACTATGTTTCCACTCATTCAACTTGGATCCGAAAGTTAATTGTACTTTCGCGACGAGTCCTCTCTGCTGTCTAGTTTTCTCCTGTACATGATTTTGATTTTTAACTAAACTACACTTATTTGATGTTGCATAAGTTACTAACGCAAGAAGTACCCATAACGATTATTTATTTTGTAGGTTGGACCTGGCTCCATTTTACGGGGTCCACTTATAAATGGAAGTAACGGCGATGTGTAAATACTTCAACCTTCAACGTTTGCATTGAGATTTTATTTTGACATATTTCCAGCCCTGATTTTATTTTGCTTCTTAATGAGCTGTTTACTGTCATGCATCTATTAGGTCCCCAAAGCTGAACTGTGAAGACGAGAGCTGTCCTGTAGAAATAATTTATCCACCGGAAGATTGCAATCTGAATTCTTCACTGTCATTTACTCTTCAGGTACTGTTTCTGGTGTGATGTCTCTCAGGCTTCGTTGCTCTTAATGTAAAACTTACTACCACTCTCCTCTTTAGGTATGCCGTGTAGAAGATATTGATGTCTGGGGTCTCGTACAAGGCACTGTAGTTCATTTCAATAGGGCAAGAAGTGTTACCGTGCACACATCTGGCACCATCAGCGCAACAGGCTTGGGTAATGTGCTATCTTTCTTTTGTTTGCCAGAATATACAGTTGAGTTTTTTGTCCGCGATTATAGGAATTGTTTAATGTCGATGTCTAAGAGTGTATGCTTCCAAACATCTCTACTAGTAAAACTACATATATCAAAATTAATGTTTAAGATTCAGCCAGTTTAAGTATTCCAACCGGATAAGCAAAATGTAAGCTGTCTAAGTCTGAAATACCTCCTTCCCCCTTCCTGTTTTCCACGCTGTATATTATGTTTGCAGCTTCTTGATTGGCAAATCCAGTGGAACACACTGCTTAAAATTTCTCTGTTTAGTCTATACTTTGATAAGCTAGTGTAAACCCCTTTGTAGGAATCAGAAGAACTGTGTATTCCGTTCTTAATGTACTACTTCATGGTGACTTTATATCGGCATATGTTTTAAACTATTCTTTCATATCAAGATGATCTTTTTTTTGTTGTGTATAGTGCATGCGATTTTGGCATTTACTCTAAGACTTAAATTCCATTTCTAATTTCAGGATGCAAAAGTGGAATAGGACGGGGAAGATTGTCGAGTAGCGGCTTAAGTGGTGGTGGTGGACACGGTGGTAAAGGGGGAAGCGGTTTTGTTAATGGAAGCCGTGCTGAGGGTGGAACTACATATGGTAATGCTGATTTGCCTTGTGAACTTGGCAGTGGCAGTGGCAATGACACCACAGGGTCTTCCACAGCTGGCGGTGGTATAATAGGTAACACATATATCCATGATTGGCCCATATTTTGTCTTGGAAGCGCAGTATGTCTTAATAATTTGCCTCTTACATTTTCTGTAACTGCATTCCAGTGTTGGGTTCGTGGGAGTATTCTTTGCCAAGCCTCACGGTCTATGGTACACTAGAATCAGACGGTGGCAGTTCGATTGATGCTGTAACTAATGCCTCTATTGGACCTGGAGGTGGTTCTGGAGGTACAGTTCTTCTATTTGTGCGTTCATTGACCCTAGCAGAGAGCTCCGTCCTTTCAAGTGCTGGAGGCTTTGGAAGAGCTGGCAGTGGTGGTGGAGGAGGGGGAAGGATTCACTTTCATTGGTCTAACATTCCTACTGGAGATGAATATATTCCTGTTGCAGCTATTGAAGGATCAATACTTGCAAGGTCTGATGTGATCTTTTCTCTAATATCACTTCTAATTTTCTGGCTTTCTGGGTGGATTTGAAAAACTACGATATGGGTTACTCTGAATTTGCAGTATGTCTGGTAATTCAGGGCATACCATGATATTAGGAAATTTTATTATTTTCAGTTGTTCACATCCAATCTTGCAATCCCTGGAACATGTATTTGCCTACTCTTCATCTTTATTCTAATTTAATTATGGTAATGTCACGGAACAATAAGGCCAAAAAGCTGAATTAGAATTCAAGTTTGTAGTCCGTGTCGTATTTTTCTGAATATTTGAGTTTTGACTCCCTGCAGCCTCTTGACTTGAACAGTATGCAGTATGGATGACTCTTGTTTATAGACTTTTTATTTGCCTATGTATAACTCTAGATAATATTGACCATTTTGCAGAAAATAAGCTGTTATAATTAGTTTAGCTTGTTTCTAGGATGGTGCTTGAGATTTGAGTGCACTTCACTGTGAGCTTTGTGAGATTGATGGATATACTCTTGGTCTCTGTCAGTTGTAGAGATGTGTTAAGGGGTGCTATGTGGGTGCACACGTGTGATGGCGTTTGTACTGTATGCGTCCTTTGCAGTCGCAAAAGGAAGCATGTTTGTTGGTTTGGAGGTACTAGATATCAGAAATTTGATCCATCAGTTTTGGGACATATCAATTTGGGTGTGTTAAAATGAAATTCATGTATTGAAGTATTTTGATTTATCAAGGTGGATGTGTAATTGTGGTTTGTTTCATTATATGCTTACTATGATCAAATTCTGAAATTCATGGCTGAGTTGTGAACTTGTGATTGTGCATGATGCAATGCAATTTCAGTCGTGCACATTTCCTTTCACCACCAGTCACCAGCAGTTATATATATTGTTACTATGCTGACTATTTATTCTTGTACAGCGGAGGAATGAGCAATGGGCCAGGATTTCCTGGTGAGAATGGAACAGTTACAGGAAGAGCTTGCCCAAAAGGTCTTTATGGTACATTTTGCAAGGTAACATATGTCTTAAACATGATCCACCCCATGTCTTGTATTTATTTGCATCAACTTACTCGATTGTTCTGTATCATGATAGTATTATTTAAGTAGTTGGTTAGTTCTTATGTCCACCACTATAATTAGCAAGAACACTGCACATTCACATTTCTAGCTGTGTAGTGGTGGCTATATGTCTATGCCAACTGTAGTTTTGTCGTAGTTGCTACTTAATGCGGAGGTGCTTCTTTGAAAAATGCAGGAATGCCCTTTGGGAACATACAAGAATGTTACCGGATCTTCGAAATCTCTCTGCGTTGAATGCCCTTCAAGCGAACTTCCTAACCGTGCTGTGTACACAAGTGTGCGAGGTAATTCTTTCTATATCTATATTATGGTGTGATATATAGTGCAACCTAAACATAAGATCACACTGTTGCATTTTTGCTGAATATAGCTTATGTTTGACAGGTGGCGCTGCTGAAACTCCATGCCCGTACATATGTGTGTCAGATAGATATCGCATGCCTCACTGTTATACTGCTCTGGAAGAGTTAATATACACTTTTGGGGGACCTTGGTTATTCGGTCTACTTCTTTCAGGCCTTCTTATTTTGTTAGCTCTTGTTTTAAGTGTTGCTCGGATGAAATTTGTTGGCACTGACGAGTTACCTGGGCCAGCACCAACTCAACAGGGGTCGCAAATTGACCACTCCTTCCCTTTTCTGGAATCACTAAATGAGGTAATTTACAGATTGTGCTGCTCCAACTCATACTCAATTTAAATACCACATGAAGGCTGTTTTTACAGAAAACCAACATGTTGCAGGTCCTGGAAACTAATAGAGCTGAAGAATCGCATGGTCATGTACACAGGATGTATTTCATGGGCCCGAACACCTTCAGTGAACCTTGGCATCTCCCACACACCCCTCCAGAACAGATTACAGAGATTGTGTATGCATGCTTGTCTTTATGTAGTCCTAGCCACCCTTAAACATATTTAGCCCTTCTTGTCATTTTGTTCAATAGTATCCAGTGTTTTGCTGATTATCTGTTACAATTCAAGTACACCTTGGCTGTTGCATGCCCTATTGAAATGACACAACTGATGCTTATTTGTGCCGTATCTGATTTGTCAGGTACGAGGATGCATTTAATCGATTTGTCGATGAGATAAACACCCTTGCAGCTTATCAGTGGTGGGAAGGATCAGTTTACAGTATCCTCTGTATACTTGCGTACCCATTGGCTTGGTCATGGCAGCAGTGGCGTAGAAGAAAAAAATTACAAAGACTTCGCGAATTTGTCCGCTCTGAGTATGATCATTCATGCTTACGGTCTTGCCGTTCGCGTGCGCTTTATGAAGGTCTCAAGGTCTGTTCCTCTGCATTTCACTATATTTCTGAACAGCAAACTGTAGATGTTTGTGGGGTGATAGTATAAGCTTATCTTTGATCTTTTACTTTTGTAGTCTTAAGAATTATACCATCATAATGCTTTTTGTAAGAAAATTGAAGTGACTCGTCACTCGCACTTTGAAACTAGGGTTGGCATGCTTAACTACTGGCAACAAATTTACTCTTAAAGTAGTTATGATGGATAAATAGCCAAACATTGTTAACTTGAACATCGATTTTTAAAATAATCTATAAATCAGGAACATCCTGCATAATTTTAGTAATATCAACATGTATTAAATCATTAGAGAGTGATCCTTTTATAAACTGTGCGCCTTGAAATAGTCTGAACAGTTTGAAAGTACGTCAATTGTAGTGTTCTTTTTCTCTTTTCCAAACTCAAAGTTCATCATTTGGGCTAAAAGGAACGTGTTGTGATCGAAATTAAGACATCGCCTGTTTCTCCAATCTATAGGTGACTGCAACCCCAGATCTGATGTTGGGATATTTAGATTTCTTCCTTGGGGGTGATGAGAAAAGACCTGATCTTCCACCTAGACTTCGTCAAAGGTTTCCAATGTCCTTGATTTTTGGTGGTGATGGAAGTTACATGGCTCCATTTTCACTACATAGTGACAGTGTGCTCACTAGTCTTCTGAGCCAGGTATGATTTTAAGACCTTTCAAACTGTACCGTTCATGCTCCAAAGCTTTCCTTAGAGCCTGATATTATACCCCATTGCAGGCTGTACCTTCTTCGATATGGCACCGTCTTGTAGCTGGATTGAATGCTCAATTGCGTTTGGTACGACATGGAAATCTCAAAGTAACATTTCTTCCTGTCCTTAATTGGCTTGAAACCCATGCAAATCCGGCTTTGGCCGTGAACGGTGTCCGTGTCGATCTTGCCTGGTTCCAAGCTACAACATTAGGGTATTGCCAACTTGGCCTTGTCGTTTATGCTGTTGAAGGAGAACCAGTGACAGCTGAACTTGATGGTAGCCCTAGAATTAAAATTGAGCAGCATTCAGTGTGAGTTATTTTTTTGTTCGTCCTCAGCACATGTGACTTTCTTGTTAAGCTTCATTTATTCATAATGTTTTGTTGCATCATGCAGAGTGCAGGACATGCTTGCTGATGCTCAACTAAGCCACTCAAGGGTTAAGGATGCTCTTATGCGCAAGAGGATTACTGGTGGAATTCTAGATAGTAATACCTTAAGGACACTCAAAGACAGAAGGGATCTTCTGTATCCGTTTTCTCTTATCTTGCACAACACTAAACCAGTTGGGCATCAGGTTTTTCTATGCTACCACTTCAACTTATACAATTATTGACTGAATTATGATATTTTGCACTTACATAGTTCTGTTCTTAACTGCAGGATCTTGTTGGCTTAGTAATCTCAATATTACTTCTCGCGGATTTCAGCTTAGTGTTGCTGACATTTCTCCAGCTATATTCATACTCTATGGCTGATGTTCTCTTAGTCTTGTTTGTTCTTCCTCTTGGGATACTATCTCCTTTTCCTGCTGGAATAAATGCTCTTTTTAGTCATGGACCACGCCGCTCAGCAGGCCTTGCTCGCGTATATGCATTGTGGAACATTACTTCACTGGTCAATGTTGTAAGTACTCAAATATTGGAAGACTCTGCAATTGCATTTGCCACTATAATACTATCTGCAATAGTATATCTAGTACTTCCTCCAATCCATATTAATTGATGTTAAAGTGGATGTATCTACAATTAAAATATGTCTAGATACATCTATATTAGCATCAAGTAATATGAATCGGAGGGAGTATTATCTTTTGTATACCGGATTTCACTTCCATTATATCTCCATAGCCCATATAACCTTCTTCCATACATGTTCAGGTTGTGGCTTTGATATGCGGTTTCGTACACTATAAGTCGTCAACCAAAGCACATCCAAGCACGCAGCCATGGAACCTGGGAACGTAAGAATCATTTTCTCTGCTATAATTGCAAACATATATACTGTACATTTTTTTAGTTCAATTAGGCGCTCAACACATGTTTTGTCTACGTTTTCTTCACCCTCATTTCTTCACATTTGGAATCCTACACAGGGATGAAAGTGGCTGGTGGCTGTTTCCGACTGGACTCATCTTGTTGAAATGCATACAAGCAAGGCTTGTTGATTGGCATGTCAGTAATCTAGAGATACAAGACCGAGCTGTATACAGTAATGACCCGAGCATATTCTGGCAGTCATGACACTAGTGGTAACTGAGGTGCTTCTGGTAGCTTTTTACAACTCGACTTTTTGGGAGTTGATAAAAGAAAAGGAGTGGGGGCAGCACGGCCTTTCTTTATTGACCAGGCCAAAAGAAGCAACTGCAGTGGTTATAGATGCATACTTCCGCGCCCCTCGTTAATCACGTGCAGGCACGCAACCTGTGTTCTGTTGTATATATAAAAGGTGTTCTCGAATCCATTCTTTGTAGGATTTAGACACCATAGAGTTAAAAAGAAATACCCAAGCTAACTGAAGAAGAGGGGGAGGTGTGATTTGTTGTTGTTGCTGTCACTGTTCTTGCGACCTTGCCTCTTGTGTTGAGCTGGGCAAGGCCATCAGTGTGTAACTTTTGTTGTATCTAACTCTAAAACAGAAAACTAACATGCCTCATGATTTTCATTAACAAATAGCATGGTTGATATTATCATGATGACCCAACCATGGTCGACAAGACACTCGATGCACTGGTGGACATTTTAATGGCTTCGGATATGATATTGTACGTTGAGATTTCTTAGTTGTTTTTGACAGATGGCTCTGCCGCTCTTAGGTCTCAGAGCCCAGAAAAAAATATGATCAAGTACTTGTGTTGTTATGAATCATGGTTTTGGATACATGCTAACATCCTGGTTCTTCAATTTGGTACTGAATACCGATCTTCCATGAGCGAGAGAAGAGAGAAAAACCAATGAACCAAACCATGCTCTTGGATTCATCTTCTTCTTGTAAACTTTACTGTTTTTATAAGAAAAGAATTGAAAGAAGTCTAAATAAGCCCCATAATTATCTGGTTTTGGTCGTTAACTGGGGCACTTAACCTCCGTATGTTTGCAAAACCGGACAGAGAGCCCCCTCAGCCCGTGTAGGTGGTTTTCATCGATGCTTTCTGGTATGTGGAGACTGGGCAGTTGCCATGGTGGCAAAGTTAGGCTGGCTAGGTCCCCCACGAGGGTGACCTGGTTAGACTGAACCATGAACCAGTCTTGTCATGGGTGGGCTCGCCGTCCTTGCTCTCCATCGCAGCCGGGCAAACGATTCCTCATGGACGATCGGCGACATGGTGTGTTGATTGGAGTGTGGCGCCGACGAGCAGGTCAGCAGTCATGGGCGTACCAACAACACAGCGGCAGGACATAGCAGCACCGAGTGGTAGCATACCTGCTCAGAGAGGAGGCAATAGAAGATCTGTTTGGGACAGTGAGCTTGTTCATAAATTTGCTCACGGTAGTATAAAATTCAGTATACATTTGCTTACAACATTCAGAGCAAACGAACTCTGCTATTTCAAGACAAATGAAGCTCGTACATTACATTACTAATCTTCCTTTCAATGCCACCATCTTGATTGGGATCTAGCACAATATGTACAACATGATCTTGTCAATCTCAGCATCAGTAGCTAGACACACAAGGGTACATTGACATGCAGTAGCTTGCTTGCATCCTCAATTCACTAGCCCTCATGCTGTCCACGACTACTGCAGAGGAATACCGGAACGGCCGAGGGAACACCGGCGGAGGCGAATACGACTAGGAGCATGTGGTGGCTGGCACTTCGGCGACGGGGGCACGCAGCAGCGGGAGCATGAGCGGGCGGTGACAAGGGAGTCGAGGCGCGAACGGGGGCGACATCATTGGCCGACAGTGGGAGCCGGCGGCGAGCACGTCTTTGGATAGAGCATGCTGGCTGGAACGGCCGGGAGCATATCTTTGGATAGAGTTCGTAGATAGGGCGGCGACGGTCGGTTTTCCAGGGAGAGAAAGCACAAGGGGAATTTGGACTGAGCTAAACCATGCGATATTTTATGAGGTGTTTAATGCTTATAATTGTTGTTTAAATTAAAGAGCCGTGGATGCCTTTAGATCAGAAAGATGTTATGTTATTTACAGATTTATTTTGAATTTTTATTTACATGGCTAATTTCATTGAGTCAATAGACACAACCTAACCTATTATTTAAGGCTTATCGAAGGCGAGCATGTGTCTTCGGAAGCCAATTCACCGCATCTATCCTGCTCGTGGCGGTCCAAACATTTATTTGGCCCGTGTGATTTATTTATACTAGACTTTTGTACTTCTTTGTAATTTGTTTGAAAAGTACAGACTTAAGTACTTCTACTTAATCACATTTGTTTTGCCAAATATTAAGTATGTCATGCTTTATACATTACTAACATCTATCATTGAAAAATAAACACATACAATGCTGAATTATGATTGTGCCAATCTTGCAATAGAAGTTTTTTTTTTTAGACAATGTCACTTAAAAAATTTAAAAATATTTAATTAAATGTGGGGATAGTTAAAACACAACCGAATATTATGCCTCCATGGATTAATGTATGCACTTGCATAAACTACAGTTTAAATATGTATATGTGTATGTCTTTTTTGGTATTCTTCAATTTCTTGGCACATATCTTTGGAGTATACATTTCAACAAATATCTTGATTGCACTTTCTAGCTAGTATATGTTTCGGTACAAGCAAATAAATTTGCAAATAAGGTTCTTGTGAGGAGCAAGTCATCTAATGGTTTCCATGCAGATTTAATGGCCGTCAAATGTGTTTTACATGTGGTAGTGAGTTCGGTAGTTTGTTTAAAACTTATGCTTGTTTTGTATTTGGCACCGAATGATGTCAATTTTAGTAATAAAACATGTACGCAAGTGCTTATATTTGTTTTCTCAAATAAAATCATATTAACCCATGAAATTAAGCATAGGAATGAATCAAAATCAGAGAAACATAGCTAAACTAGCACCTATCTAAACTAGCAGGCACACATATTAGATTGGTTTGTTTATGTGTCTATATTGGTCTATGATATGGATTTGCTTTCGATGATTGGATTTTTTTCAGGATATTTATTATAAATGTAGAAATAATAACTTATATTGTAGTTTTAGTATCGCGTCTATTGGGGCTTTCACTGCCTCGGCCAAGGTGGTTGCCGTATTTTACCCTACCTTTGCATCTCTTGTTTTTTATGATGCAAGAATAGACTCTTATGTCATTGCCATTATTTTGTTTGAATAGGAGGATGACCTTGATCTCTGCATCAAATGATACACACAAACATATATTATTGATTATTAAACAATTCCAAGGATAAACAAACATCGACACAGAACAAATTGGCTACGAAAATAGAAATGGAGGGCATCCAAAAAGATAAAGCCTCGCGGCGCGTGTTCACAAACATAGGATTGACTCTATGGCATATACTACCTCCATCCCAAGGCTTAAGGCCTATTTTTTTTGCAGAAAGTCAAACGAAGTAAAGTTTAACCAAACTTTTCGAAGAATTTATGAACAAAAATGATATTTTATAGGTACCAAATGAAAATATATTTCATTATCTATCTAATGGTATTGATTTTGTACTTTTCATGTTAATAATTTTGATAAAACCTTAGTCAAACTTTAACATAGTTTGTCTTTCTAAAAGAAATATAGGCCTTAAGCCTTAGGACGGAGGTAGTAGCGAATGACAAAAAGTTCACTACTGGTAAACTAAGAACTCGTGATTCGTGAAGGGATTATCACATACACGCCGATGTTGATGTGTCCGACAAGGTATAGCTCGAGAATTTCATTCCTTGGACTGTCGAGTAGCTGGCCTAGGAGGTTCTTATGATTGAGATGGCATATAGACACTAGTGGAAAACTGCTCTTTTGCACCGGTTTTTAAAGGCCATATGCACCGGATGGCCAACCGGTGCAAACCATCCGGTGCAAAGGCTCCCTTTTGCACCGGTTCTCTTACGAACCGGTGCTAAAGGGGTCTCCACGTGGCCGGCTGTGGGGCGCTCGGCGGGGGAGCTTTTGCACCGGTTCGTAATACGAACCGGTGCAAAAGGGTTGGGCCGCGGCAGCATTTTAGTGCCCTTCCCTGCCGCGGCAGACTCTGCCGCGGCAGGGAATTGCACTAAAACACTGCCGCGGCAGAGACTCTGCCCCATTCGAAATACGGTATAATATTAATGCAGACAATTCACATATATATATATATATAGGAAACCATTGTATTACATATATCGATCAAAGTGACACACGTTCATGCATATATATATATGTCTACATCAACATTGATATTGGCGGTTGTCCACATAGTGTTCTCCATCTGGAGCTATGACTTGCTCAAGTAAGAACCCCGCCAGTTCTTCTTGAATTGCTCGTACACGCTCTGTTGCTAGAAGACCGTTCCGCAACCGTTGGATCTAATAATTTGAAGAAGGTACGATGGTCAGTATATATATATATGTGTGTATGTGAATGAAACACAAGGTGATCGATAAAATAAAGCCATGAATGTTGTTTAATTACTTACATCAAGTTGTTCCAAAATGTCCCTCTTATGGTGGGTATTCTGGCGGATGAACTCGCAAACGTAGAACCCGCATAAATTATTCCCGTCCTCCTCGCCTCAAGCACTTTACGAGAACAAAGTTCAATCAAAATAATATATATATAATCAAGGATGATAATAATGGTATTGAAACTACAATCAAAGAGATGCGCGGCCTAGCCGTAGTACTTACCGGTACATGTTTTATTCGAAGTTCTTTATTCTTTAAACCCGGAGACTTGTTGGTGAACCGTTTCCAAGCCTTGAGGAGGATATCAGCCATGTCCCCCACGCCTCAAGGGGTTTACTCTTCGAGTCCATGACTTCTACTATCCCGGTGTCGGGTTCAATGACTAGCAGGATATAGTGAAACCTGCGGACACACATATATATGCATAACTCATCAATTACACTTAACACATGGAGTAAGCGAAAAAGATTTAATGTGTGAAGACAAGAACACTCACGCGAAGTTGTAAGGAAATAGTATTGCCCTTTTGTATGAGTTTTTCCTTAAGACATATACCAAGTTATTCTCCGTGTCCTTGGGAGAGTTGTCGACAGTATACCCATTCACGGTATATGGGTCAACGAACCCAAGATCATAGATTTGCCCCTTGCGGCATTCGCGAATCTTCATTCTGCATAATACGGTGAGAGTATGGTTATATGCTAGCAATAATGGACGAGTCGCGGTAGAGACTTAATTACATAAATAATACTTACGTACAGTATGCACTCAGCAGAGATTTGTCGAGGGCGTCTTGGTTGAATAACTGAAATAATTCACAAAATTCGATGTTCATCACGTCGGCTCGCCCGTAGTGCCCATCTCTTATTGCCACCATGATCCAGCTCTCGCCGTCCTTACATGCATCCAAGTACCAATTATGTAGTCTTCGCAGCTGTGTTGATAGATTAGGCAACTCCGCAGCTCGACAAGAGGTTCCCCGTATGTGTAATGGTATGCTAATTGGACATCGTCCGTGGCCATGAATTCGATGCGGCTTAAGTACTCAGGAATACTCATACCGGCCGCATCCGCCTCATCTTTGTATAGTTTTACCATCGTTGGATCAAGGCACGCTAGGACATCGGGATACACTTGGAGCGGGGGGCACGAGTTTTTCCGGGCTCCAAGCTCGGGGAACTCGGTTTCCCATCTACCTTACTTTTTTCGCACCGCTCTTTTGCTAACACATTTGACTTGCGAATAGACCGGTCATAGTTCGATGAAAGACTTGGCTCAGGTTGATGAAGGTTCTTCAGCAGTTTCAACTTCTTTCCGCAGATATAGCTGGCTCCGGCTCAAGCCGGGGCTTTTTAAGTTTCAACATTTGTTGCTTGTGCTTGTTCAGCTACGATCTTGGCATTTTCCTCAACCGTATAGTCATAAGGTCTCTTGGGAGGAACCTTAGGCACTCTTGGGAGGGGCTCTTCTTTGCGTCTCGGTGATTTGTTACGACTCAGCCGTGTCGTAGCGGCCCGCCTAATTTTCCTCTTATACTTGGGCGGCGGAGAAGGCTCACGCGGCGGCGGAGATGGCTCACGCGCCGGCGGGGAAGGCTCACGCGCCGGCGGGGAAGGCTCACGCGGCGGCGGAGATGGCTCACGCGCCGGCGGGGAAGGCTCACGCACCGGAGACGGCCGCATCGGTGGAGAATGCCGGCTCGGTGGAGACCTTGTTGGCGCCTTCCAACCCGGAATCACAATGAATTCCTTTCGCCATAGAACTCGTAGTGTTCTTGGCCTCTCCCAGCTCTAGCAAATCCCCTTCACCGGCAGGGTGGTCAAGCCTCGCCGGCCCATACCCATCCATAACTTGATCCACCCCGGCAACAGCGTATCCAGGTGGAACCGGCTTGAAGTGATATCTTTGATCGGTACCGCGGTAAGACATAGCCGATCGCCGCCTTGAGCGTTAAGTAGCCCATCGTTTGGAAATGTAGCTCACAAGGTGTCGACTCCGTGATAAAGTCCACAGGGTAGAGATCGAAGGCATCTCGCGGATCCACAGGGAGGGAGGAGCCATCTCGCGGATCCACATCCGCATCATCACCGTGCAGCTCCGTGGAAGCCACGCTGCTCTTCCGCTGAGATCCCCGGCCGGTAGCATCGAATGCAACTTCTTCTATCCGCGGATTAGGTTGAGGTTGGGTGACTCGTGATCGAGCTCGACATTATCATCCTCACTTGCTCCTCTAGCTTAGCAACGCGTTCTTGAACCACATCCTTTTGCCTCCGACGGCTTCTATCGGGATATTTCTTCGTTTCGCAGGAAACCCAATACACCACGGCTTGCCACCTGGTATGGTTCGTGTTCGTCCCGGGTGTTCGGGATTCCCAAGGGCGCGTGTGAGCTGGTCCTTCTCTCTTTCGGGACGGAACTTCCCTCTTCAACTTCCTTTGCAGCATTTCTAAAGGCTTCGATGGGAAGTGGGTTTTCCCGATGTCTTTGTGTATATATGCAGAACCCTTGTGCGTCCAACGTGCCCCCATGCGCGTAAAACCAATCCCTTGACCGCTGGTTCCATTTCCGTACCTCTGGCTGGATCCCGTTCTTAATTAGGTCATTCTCCCATTTCTCCCACTTAGGTCTGCCAGCCTTGTAGCCTCCTCGCCCCATGGTATGGAAGTACATCTTATTAGCAGCATTTTTCTTGTTGGTGTCTGACCTTGTCTTTGCCCTCTCCGATGTCTTGTACTTCACAAATGCCTCCCAGTGGTCTTTTATCTTCTCATAGGGGCCCTTGAAATCTGGAGTCTTCTTTTCTTGACAAAGGAGTTGTCCAATTTCTTCTTGTAGTCGTTGAACTGCGTTGCCATCTTCTTAAGAGCCCACTTCTTGACTCTTCGTTGTATGCTATTCAGCTCGGGATCCTCGTGGTCCGGCCTTTTATTATCACTATCGTAGTCAGCTCGGCTCCGGAAATGTGAAATTTACCATGAGTTTCCTAAACATCAGATTTTTGGATCTCGTATCGACGTAAGTAACTCCTTCGTCCTCCTTTGCAGTGTTTCTTCCATTCTTGAGTGGTGATCGGGATGGTGTCCCTAACAATAACTCCGCATTGACTTACAAACTTTTTGCGTGATCCTTGGGAGAAATCGGTTCGCCGTCTATAGCGATTTCCGTGATGATGCACCTTTCATGGTCTTCCATCTTTCTGGCCGCGCCTCGTTTAGTTCTGCCAGTAGAGTGTGTTGATTGGGAGGTCTAAAAGAAGAAACAACGTTAATATATGTATATGCACATATATGTAGGCTTGGTTAATTAATATATATACACCTCGACGTGGTGAGCTTCTCCCTCGCAGTCGTCACCTTCTCCCTCACCGGAGCCGTCTCCACGGTGGTCTTGATCATCTTCCTCATCGGAGCCGTCTCCTCGGGTTCGCTCGTCTCCCTCGCCGGATTGGTTTAGGTAAAGAGAGGTGATATCGTCATCATCACGGATAATCTCCTCGACGAGGTATTCTTGTTCTAGGTCTCTTTCCATAGTTTCTGCAAAGACTTAAAAGTTATTCTAATGCTATAAACACAACGAAGCTAGATTCTCGCAAAGACTTACAAGTTTCTGCAAAGACTTACAAGTAATTAAGAATAATGCTCAATACATGATCAATAATAGTGCTGAAAGCGGATAGTGCAGCTTACATGCATACATAGATCGATAATACATCAATCACTACTACAAACACTCAACCGCGCAGACCGGGTCCTAGAGGGCGCCGACCGGGTCCCGAGCCGCGCCGGGTGTGCCCCCAAAGCCACGGAACAACAACGGGAGCATAGCTAACATGAGATCCCTGCATAACGCTCCATCCGGTCCTATACATGTTGTCTAACGCATACATGTAACGGCGAACGTGCTGGTCCTCCGCTTCAATGCGCTGAGCTACCTCCTCCGGCGGGGCCGGCTCCCTCTGAAACGAACGTGGCCCATAAGACCTCCACCAGAGAATATCCGGGTCGACGACGGGACCCGGATTCCGCACCAAGGTGCGCGCCCGGAAGATAACACCTCCCGGTGCCACCCTGGCGGAGCCCGGTCCCGGACTTCCCCATCCGCTCGCATCTCCTCTAAAACTTTCCTAGCTCCAGGACGCTGGAGGCCGCGGCATCGTATGCAAACTAACAAATATAATATTGAATTTGAATAAAGTGCTTATGAATATGAATCAAAGTAATTAAAAATTTTCTAACACATACTAATATAGTACTGACATATTCCATCTAATTTTTTCCTAATTTCCTAAACTAACTAAAATTAGCTAAACTAACTAAAATTAGCTAAACTAACTAAAATTTTCCTAATTTCCTAAACTAACACATCCAATTTCCTAAACTAACAAAACTAACACATACTAATTTCCTAAACTAACACATACTAACTAAAATTTTCCTAAACTAACACATACTAACTAAAATTTTCCTAAACTAACACATACTAACTAAAATTTTCCTAACACTAAAATTTCCTAAAAACTAAAACAAAAAAAAGGAGGCAGGGGTGGCACGCGCGGCGCCTACCTCGACTCGGCGGCCGGCGTGGCGGCGCGGGCGGGGCGTCGGAGAGGAGGAGGCGGCTGGGCGGAGGGCGCCGGACGGCGGCGGGCGGAGGGCGCCGGACGGCGGCGGGCGGAGGTGGCCGGGCGCGCGGCGGCGCGGGCTGCGCGCGCGGACGAGGCCGGCGAGGCGGCGGGCGGAGGGTGCGGGAGGAGGCGGCGGCGCGGACGGGGGCGGCAGAGGAGGAGGCGGTGGCGCGGACGGGGCGGCAGAGGAGGAGGCGGCGGCGCGGACGTGGGGCGGAGGGCGCGGGAGGAGGCGGCGGTGCGGACGAGGCCGGCAGAGAGGAGGCGCGCGGCGGCGCGCGCGGGCGGAGGGCCCGGGAGGAGGCGGCGGCGCGGACGGGGGCGGAGGCGGGCGGCGGCGCGGACGGCGGCGGCGCGCGCGGCGGAGGACGGCGCGGCGGCGCGGGGAAATTTTGGCAGAGTTTCCCCTGGAAACTTCTCCTCGCGCGATGGAGAAGAAGGTGGGCGCGCGCTCGGTTATATCGGGGACCTTTGCACCGGTTCGTGGCTGGAACCGGTGCAAAGGGTCTTTGCACCGGTTCCGGCCACGAACCGGTGCAAAAGGTCCCCAGTTGGACTGAAATTTTTTGAAAATTTTGCTGCTACTTTGTTTATCTTCCCGCCTTTTTTATATGTTTCGCGCGGGATCAAGTTCCCGCCACGACGCTGCGCGGGTTGCCGCCACGACGCCGCGCGGGATATATTCCCGCCACGATGCCGCGCTGGACATTTTCCCGCCACGACGCCGCGCGGGATACGTTCCCGCCACGACGCCGCGCGGGATACGTTCCCGCCTAAACACCATTTATAAATAGTACGCCCCCGTCTCTCCCATTTCACTCATCACCAAACCCTAGCCCATTGCACAATGCCCCCAAAGCCGCACCCTCCGCCGGTGGAAGTGGACCCGCAGCTCGCGGAGATAGAGGAGTGGGAGGAGCTGTCGCGGCAAGAGGCGGCAACCGAGGAGGGCAGCAGCGGATGAGGTGGACCCGCAGCTCGCAGAGATAGAGGAGTGGGAGGAGGCGGCGCTAGCGGCTACCATAGAAGCATTTGAGAGGCAGAGTCTCCAGTGAGCTGCATAAGCGGCCGCGTGTGACGGATCCGGATAGTGAGGAGATGCATAAGCGTCGTCGTGAGGAGGAGCTGCGGCAGGGAGGCGGCAGCCGGGAGGGCAGCAGCGGATGCGCGGAAGAACTAGTAGAAGTTGTTATTTTAGTTTAAATTTAGTTAATGTTCAATTTTTATAAAGCAAGTGTTGTCGTTGTTTTAGTTTAAGTTTAGTTAACGTATCTTGTTAAATTTCAATAAAGTCGTTGTCGTTTTATCCCGGTTAATGGCCGGAACCGGTGCTAAAGACGGTTGATTAGTTTATATACCCCTTTTATCCCGATTCATCGGCTGGAACCGGTGATAAAGATGGTGGATTAGTTTATATATCCTTTTATCTCGGTTCCTGGCCGGAACCGGTGCTAAAGATGGGGGGGCTAAATCTGGGGGAGGCTTATCTGTTATTTGCCTTATCTGGGGTGGTTTCATCTGGGGGGAGGGGATTATCTGGAAGCTGCTACTATACACCCAACAACCAGTAGGTGAGGATAAATTTGCAAACATGTGTATCTAGAAAAATAATAAACTTGGATAATTGCATTTAGTTCAAACGACCAATGTTACTGATACATATCACAACAAACGCTTCACAATATGAGCTCAAGGTACATTATGATCGCTTCGACCGTAACCATGGAGTATCTTCAGCATTTAACGCGATGGTTGGATCAATGTTCACTGTGAAGGGCGGAATTTCAGCAAACTTATTATAATATTCTGACATGTCCGTCTTGTCCTCGACTCCCACGATGGTTCTTTTCCCTGAAAGAACTATGTGACGCTTTGGCTCATCGGATGAGCTCGTTTCCTTATGTTTTCTTTTCTTCGGTCTAGAGGACATGTCCTTCACATAGAAAACCTGAGCCACATCATTGGCTAGGACGAATGGTTCGTCTCCGTAACCAAGATTGTTGGTATCCATCGTTGTCATTCCGTACAACTGGTCTACCTTTACCCCTTTTCCATCCAGCTTGAACCATTTGCACCGAAATAAAGGGACCTTAAAAGAAGGTCCATAGTCAAGTTCCCATATCTCCTCTATGTAACCATAATATGTGTCCTTTTTGCCACTGCTAGTGTTTGTTGCATCAATGCGGACACCACTCGTTTTGGTTGGTGCTCTTTTTATCTTGGGCGAACGTGTAGAAGGTATTTCCATTTATCTCGTACCCCTGGAAAGTCACTATAGTCGAAGATGGTGACCCAGCCAACATGTACAACTGATCTACAATATTGTTGTTATTAATGAGATGTTCTCGGAGCCAACCGCCGAATGTCTGCATATGTTTATGCGTAATCCGGTCTTCGGATCTGCCTCGGATGTTCCGAGCGCACAATATTCTTGTGATCGGTGATATACGGGGCCACCAAGGTGGAACTTTGTAGAACCGTGTAGTGTGCTTGAGTGAAAGAAATGCCGTCCCTACATATCATTGATTTCCTTCCTAGCGTGCCTTTTCCACTTAGTCGCCCCTCATGTCGCGATTCAGGAACACCAATCGACTTAAGGTCGGGAATGAAGTCAACACGGAACTCGATGACCTCCTCTCGTTCCATAGCCCTTGGAGATGCTTCCTTTCGGCCTAGCACGGTTATGAACATATTTCTTTAAGACCCCCATGAACCTCTCGAAGGGGAACATATTGTGTAGAAAGACAGACCGAGGATGGCAATCTCTTCGACAAGGTGAACCAGGAGATGTGTCATAATATTGAAGAAAGATGGTGGAAACACCAACTCAAAGCTAACAAGACATTGCACCACATCCTTCCGTAACCTTGGAAGACTAGCTGGATCGATTACCTTCCGAGATATCGCATTAAGGAATGCACATAGCTTCACAATGGGTATTCGAACATTTTCCTGCAGAAGCCCCCTCGGTGCAACCGGAAGCAACCGCGTCATAATAATGTGGCAAGTCATGCGACTTCAGTGTTCTGGAATGTTTTCTTCTCCATATTTATAATTCCCTTTATATTGGAGGAGAAGCCGGACGGGACCTTGATACCGTAAAGGACTTCAAAAAAGATATCCTTCTCTCGCTTTGGTAAGAGCGTAGCCGGCGGGACTTAAGCGACTCCCCGTATCCTTGTAATCCTCGTTCTTGCTTGTCTTTTGGGACTTTCATACGATACTCGGTCCTCCTGTGCTTCCGGTGTATCTTTTGTCTTCCCATACACGCCTAAGAAACCTAGCAGGTTCACGCAAAGATTCTTCGTCACGTGCATCACGTCGATTGAAGAGCGGACCTCTAGGACTTTCCAATAGGGTAGATCCCAAAATATAGATTTTTTCTTCCACATGGGTGCGTGTCCGGTAACGTCGTCATTCGGAACAGATTGGCCGCCAGGACCCTTTCCAAAGATTACTTTTAGGTCCTTGACCATATCAAGTAAAGCATCACCGGTACGGAGTTCGAGGCTTCACCCGGCGATCTGCCTCACCTCCGAAATGATTGCCTTTCTTTCCGACGGGGTGCCTCTTTGGAAGAAATCGACGATGCCCCGTGTACACAACCTTCTTACATTTATGCAAATAGGCACCTTCGGTCTCATCTAAACAGTGCGTGCATGCATTGTATCCCTTGTTTGTCCGTCTCGAAAGGTTACTAAGAGCAGGCCAATCATTGATGGTCACGAAAAGCAACGCTCGTAGGTTAAATGACTCCTGTTTGTACTCATCCCATGCATGTACACCTGGTTTGCTCCACAACTGTAAGAGTTCTTCAAATAATGGCTGTAGGTACACATCAATGTCGTTGCCGGGTTGCTTTGGGCCTTGGATGAGCACACGGCATCATAATGAACTTCCGCTTCATGCACAACCAAGGCGGAAGGTTATAGATACATAGAGTTACAGGCCGGGTGCTATGACCGCAGCTCTGCTCCCCAAAAGGATTCATTCCATCCGTACTTAGACCAAACCTTAAGTTCCTCGCGTCATCCGCAAAGTCCGGGAACTCTCTATCGATTTTCCTCCACTGCGACCCATCAGCGGGGTGTCTCAAGCATCTCGTCTTTCTTACGGTCTTCTTTGTGCCATCGCAACAACCTCGGCATGCTCTTTATTTCTGAACAAACGTTTCAACCGTGGTATTATAGGAGCATACCGCATAACCTTGGCGGGAACCCTCTTCCTAGGGGGCTCGCCCTCAACATCACCAGGGTCATCTCGCCTCGATCTTATACCGTAGTGCGGTGCATACCGGGCATTTTTCCAAATTTTCGTACTCAGCGCGGTAGAGGATGCGGTCATTAATGCATGCATGTATCTTCAGCACCTCTAATCCTAGAGGGCGAGAGAACCTTCTTTGCTTCGTACGTACCGTCGGGCAATTCGTTATTCTTTGGAAACCTCCTCTTCATTATTTTCAGTAACTTCTCAAATGGCTTGTCACATATACCAGCCTCTGCCTTCCATTGCAGCAACTCCGGGGTGGCACCGAGCTTTGTGTTGCCATCTTCGCAATTTGGGTATAACTTCTTTTTGTGATCATCTAACATGCCCTTTAACTTTCGCTTCTCGTTTTCTCGTTTCGCATCTCTGTGTGCATCGGCGATGGCCCGACGAAGATCATCATCAACGGGCTCATCCGATGCCTCTTCGTCTTGATCACCTCCTCCTGCATCTTCATCTTCATCATGCCCTGTTGCGGTATCACCGTAGTTAGGGTACATATCATCATCCTCTTCTTCTTCTTCGTCGTCTTCCATCATAACCCCTCTTTCTCCATGCTTGGTCCAACAATTATAGCTGGGCATGAAACCTTTCCAAAGCAGGTGTGAGTGAATGACTTGCCATTCGGGGTATTGCTTCAAGTTATGGCAATCAACACATGGACAAAACATAAAACCATCCGTCCGTGGGTTTTCCTCGAGCCACACGGATAAATTCTTCCAGGCCCGATCTGAACTCGGGTAGACGTCGGTCAACGTACATCCATTGCCGCCGGTTCATCTACATCAAATAATTAATTAAGTTTATCAATAAACAATTACAAAACATCATAATATTTATAAATAGTGGAAATTAGCACCGTACAAATGAAAGGGTTAAGTTGTTGCTTAAACCTTGATCGAGGAGGAAATAAAGAGGAGAAAGCTTAAGTGTCGCTCCGGCACCTCATCTCATTTTTGTTGGGTGTAAAATCAAGCGGCATCACTCTCTCACACATTTCATCGAGCACCTTATGTGCATGCCAAAGAGAAGCAACTTAGCACTCAACACACACACCTTCTCCTAGCAAAAATGAAGTGAGTGGGCTGTTTGGCAGTGTAGCTGAGCTGAAATAGGGCTGGGGACCTTTAGCACCGGTTCGTGTTACGAACCGGTGCAAATGATCTATCTTTGCACCGGTTCGTAACACGAACCGGTGCTAAAGGTTCCTCGGCTGACACGTGCTCGGCGACGAACCTTTTGCACCGGTTTGTGTTACGAACCGGTGCAAAAGATAGATCATTTGCACCGGTTCGTAACACGAACCGGTGCAAAAGGTCCCTCGGCCGGCTGCTCCCCACGAACCGGTGCTAATGACCCCTTTTAGCACCGGTTCGTGCCAAATCCGGTGCAAATGACATTTGAGGCAAAAAACCAAAGCCCTTGTTTCTACTAGTGAGAGAAGCCTTGTGGGATCCGATCCCGTTACTCTTTTTCGAGATTTCTATCGAGCGGACTTGAGAAATCGCACGGCCACACGACGCATGGATGGCCTCCCGATCTTCAAAACGCATAGTGGGATGGCAACTTCCTTCCCCGACGCACTACATGAATGGCGTGCTGCACCGACGGTTAAAAGTCAGGCCCGTCGACGTATGGGCCTCTAGGCTAGCCCGCCAAAATGGCCGTTGGCGTAGCGATGTCCTCGGCGTAGGAAACTCTACGCCGACAGGTGCCCTCAGCACATTACGGGTCGTCGGCGTAGGTCTGTGCATGCGGCCCACCAACCAAACTTAGATCGTGACGGTGCTGTCACGGCGTTAAGGCTACGCCAACAGCCACCCTCGGCATAGCCTTCTCCTCTATTTATTTAAACTACGTCGACGGTGAGGTTGAAAATTTTCCCCTCCACACACACCCCTTGGATCTCCTTTTTTAACTTTCAACTAAATGGAAGAAAATGATAGAAAAATCACAAAGTTGAATCTTTGGAGAATCATGTATGTTACATAACCTACTATTAGGGAAAATTAACAAATTTGAATTTCGACTTTTTTTTGCAAAAAAAAGTTTTAGAAAATGTAAAATAGCATTAACTTTTGCATACGTTATTGGAAAAAAAAGTATAATATATAAAAAATGATCGTGCGAAAAAGTTACATTCGAATTCACCAGGGTTTACCCACTTAGCCAATTTTAGATTTACAAAATTTCAAATGGAAATATAAAAGCAGGAAGATTTTAATTTTTACCAGAAATTCAGGATTTCATTTTATTTTAGTTTTTTAGAAAAATAAAAAATAAATAATTGCATCCTCGGTAGAGATTATTATTACTTTACCATTGATGTATATTTAAATAACTTTTAAAATTCAAAATAATAAAGATTTGTGATATCACGATCTAAGGATTAATATGATTGATATGGTAGTATTATCAGCAACGTTTCGTGAAAAAGATGGAACCTCATTCGAAAGGATCCATGATGGTAAGCATGCTAGGGGTGAAGGATGGGTGACCTAGGTGAGAAGTTTGACTATGATGAGTAATTTAACCTAAGATTAAGTGTAGTGTTAGTATTAAAATGATCCATGTAAGAGATAATAAAAAAAACTGAAAAAAATTGAAAACTTTTTTTGATTTTTTTTTCAAAAGTTAACGGACGAGACAGCGTGGGCTACGCCGAGGGAATAGACTTTTGTCCGCATAAATTTAGCTAGAGACACTATAACAGATAAGAAAGTGTGAAGTATATACAGGGAGTGGTGTTTTGGAACATGCAGCATATGCTCCCTATATTTTTGAAATGCATCTTACACATATTTTAAATTTCAAAAAAATTGAAACAAAAAATTCACACGTACATCTTCACGTGCTACGTGCTTACAAAGTCGTTTCATAAAAAATAAACTTATCATGTAACATGTGTAAAAAAGACAAAATTCAGTGATAAAAACAATGCTTTTCACAGGATAAGTTTTCTCTTTTTTACATAAGCCACACAAAAAAAATATTTTTTCGTAAAACTTGACGTACACACATATATTATGGAGATGTACATGTAGAATTTTTTATCAAAATTTTTTCATACTTCGAAATATGTTTTGTTGGTAGAGGGAGCATACGTATCCGGGAGCCGAATTGAATTTCCGGTATACATATGAGTACATATGGTAGAAGAAGAACGCGGTTGCATACAATATTTCCAGCATGAGAAGTCATGGAAGCAAGGAGTCGTTTCTACTCCGGGAGCACATGCTCCTGGTTTTTAAAATAAAATTTCAACGTATTATATCATGTCGAAAAATTCCGACAAAATATGTCACAGATACATTTTGATGTTCTATGTGTTTTCAAAGTCGTTTCACAAAAAATCGATACTTTTTATGTTATGTGTAAAAAAGTTAAAATTTGATGCTAAAAATAAACTCTTCACAAGACATTTGCTTGTCATTTTTACACAGGACACAAAAAAATACCGGTTTCGCGCCAAACTTGGCATACACTCATGGATTGTTAACATATATGCGTGAAATTTTTGTTCGTAACTTTTGTGATATTTTAAAATGTTTTTCTCAGTAGCACGAGCATATGCACCTGAGATTAAAATTGCATTTCCGGGCAATAGATAAATAGAAAGAGTGAATAGGTTACGTAAGAGTAGCACTCATATGAACAATTTGCAATACCAATGAAATTCCCCAAATCTAAGAGTCACAACAAAAATGAAGCCAATATCTCTCAGCACCAGCATCATCTGATATGTAAAGCACTGTGGATATATATAAATCAGAAAACCTCGTAGCTGTGTAGTGTCAATTGAAGAAAGATCAACTAAATTAAACTACAGATTGGTATGTCACTGCACAGTTTATCCATCTGGATATCTGTAGCAACGCCTGCAAAAATAGATAAAAAAAATACAAACTTAATCAAAAGTAATCACAAGTAGAATCTATATGACTTTCAACCGAGATTTAGCCGGAAAAAAAATACGTTGATAGTCAATAGTAGCGAGCAGAAACTATATACCTTCAACCGAGAATTAACTATTTGGATTCACACGGAAGCTTCTCCATAGAAAAATTCTGACAGTACTATGTAACATCCCAAAAATTTAAAAACAAAGAAAATGAATTTTCCTATATCCAAATTTTGGAACCAACACATTTTTTTAGTAAATTAAGTTTGATACATAGTGATCATGCTTATATGTTGTGATCTTGCCATGATTGTTTGTTGAAGTATTTTGAAATGATCTTAAACCCTAAAACCCTATCCTTTTCACCTTCCAAGGTAAAACCAAATAAAAAGAAATTGAATAAGAAAAGGGCCTATGTGCCTATGGCTATTTTTGGTAAAACTTTTACCTAGGCTTCTCTACCTTGAATAGATGTTTTTAAAACATTAACCAACCTAACCTAGTACCTACCAACTAAATCAGGTGAGAAACAAAAATAAAATACACCTATGCATAGAGGCATATGTGGCACATTGCCATTTTACCAAATCTTGACCTATGCACTCACACTTTCCCCAAATGGTTTGGACCCTTTACCAAACTCAATCTAACCCTAAATAGACCCTACGACATGCCCCAATGGGATCAAGTGAACCAAAATAGAAAAAAATAAGGAAAATCCAATTCAACACACACTTGTGCTTATGGACAATTTGCAAAACTTTGATCTAGGCCATTTGGCTTGCACCATTGGTTGGAAATGGTTCTTAAACACTTATTAACACTTTTTGAACCAAAGAAACCCAAATCAAATCAAGAGAAAATCAAAAACATATTCACATATGATAATGGTCATATGTGCCCCTTTTAATATCTTACCCACTTTGAGCCCTTTTCTTAAGAGATTCTTAAACCAAACCCTGCCAACTCTTTGTACCTCATCCAAGAACACATCAAGGTGAGCAAGTTTTGTGTTGACCACCATGGTGGACTCTGCCTCCATTGCTTAGAATAAGGTTGACAAGTGGCAACTTTGAAATAGAGAGAAGATCATACACATTTTGTGATTTTGCAAATCAACTCACATTTGACCACCACCACCACCACTCTACTGCAAATCTTATATGATTTCAATCCCCCAAAATTCATTCAAAAATTCCAAAGTTTGTCTCTTGCGGCCATATGATCGAACACCTTATGTGCACCATTCTGCCAACCACACACATGCCTTTACCCATCAGTTTCTTGACTAAACCAGCCCAACTCTGCGTCACCTCTGACCTCTCCTTACCCCTCTGCATCAAAGGCCAGCCATAGTACCACAGTACAAAGAGTGACATGATGAAAATCCACACCATGCCGGCCATATGACACACACATGCTCACCTCCTCTCCTCTCACATCTGGATGACCATACCATGTCCTTGAGCTTGCCCTGACCTTGATGATCACGACCGTGCACGCTCTGACCACAGGAGATGTCGACATTGCCCAGAACACGCGCGGCCAGACGCGCCCACGACGCCCAGAGCGCGCCAGGACGTGTCACTGGACACGACAGAGCACCAATTTCTCCCGTTGACTCCGACCACCCCCAGCCCTCTCCTCTCTCCTACGCACTCACCACGTTACCACCTACCTCCCAGACACCGCCATTGGACCGCGGGACCCCTGTAGCCACCGTCATCGTCGACGACGTCCGCCGGTACCGCGCCAGTACATGATGTCGACCGAACTGCTCCGTCCTCCATTGGTTGCGCCACGACGCGCGTTAGCACCGCCTCGACGTCGCCCACAGTGCGCAACCACCCCGCTGACCTCTCGCGACCCCTAGCTCCAACGCCGCCATGACCTGCTCCGCTCCGCCTCGGCCTCGTCTCGACCCTATAAAAAGAGCACGCCCCTGGACGATTTCAGCACACCAACCGCTTCCCCTCTCCCTCCTGACCTTCCTCGACACCTCTCCGCTCCACATTGTCCACTCCGCCGCCGCAATTTAGCCGGAGACCGCCGCCACAGTAGCCCAACGATGGAGAAGATCCCGACCACCTCTGCCGCTCCCATGACCACCGTTCGCCTCGTCGTCATCGACAACGTCGCCTCACGTCAACGTCGTCGCTTGCCGGACCCTGGTTAGCTCGCCCACCCTCTAGCCTCGCCGCGCCAGAAGCTCCTTCTCGCCGGAGACGATGACGTTCATGCGTCGTCGATCTCACTTCTAATCTAACGGTCCACATCGAAACATACCGCTTCGGGTTTTACAGCTCGCTGACAGGCATGCCCCACTGTCAGGCGGCCCGTGGCGTGCGAGACGCGCTAGCTGGGCCGGCCCGTTGATTTTTTTTCGTCTGTTTAGCCCGTTAAGCTTTCCCGCCTAGGCCCATAATTCAAATTCGTTTAATTCCTTTTTGATTCAAATACAATACTGGCACTCACTTAGAATTTGAATAATTCGAAATCCACTCAGCCAAATTTAGTGAATTTGTTGTTGTTGGAAAGCTTATGAAAGGCTCCATCCAACCCCACTGGTTTGAACCCTAGATCTATTATAGATTTTGAATAGTAAAAATATCAAGTCAGAGAGTTTTCAGAATTCAAACAAATTTATAAAATCAACCATAAATGATTTTGAGGTGATTCCACCTCTCATAATTCACTTTTCAATTACTCTAATTGTTTATGCAAAAATATGATATGGGTACTGGATATGATCATGGGCTAGAGAAAAATATTGGCTATGTAGTCAAATTCTAGCCCATTTAAACTATTTCAAAATTAGGGTTTCAAATCTATGAGGTGTAGCACCTCATTTAAATCATCTTCCCAAGTGGTATGAAGTAATGTGATGACCCTTGTTGCTTGGTCTCATATTTGCTCACTTGAGGATATTAAATCAAATAGGATTTAAATTGCATGAGGTATAGAACCTCATTTAAATCATGTTTCTCAAATAATAAGTGTGGAGTGCTGACCTTGGTCAACATGTGACCATACATTGTTATTTGAGGAGATTAAATCTTAACAATATTCAATGAGAGGAAATTATTTCTCCAAACTAAAGAGAAACCCTAATCCACATTTCAATGAGAGGAAATTAATTTTCCTAACACTAAGTAAGAAAACCCTAGCTTAATATGGAGTAATGTTAGGTGATGATACTAGATCATCTTGAGTGAGCCATTCAGGCTACTTAGGCTCATTAAGTATTGATTGATGTTTGTATCCTCATATTATTTTATAGACGCTAGTACCAGAGACTATCAAGAGGAGGAGGTATTCTACCAAGAAGAAGAAGAGAACTTTGATCACTACCCCAATCAAGGCAAGCTAGACTAATGCAAGCTATATTATTGCAAGCTATACTCTTGCAAGCTACACTAATGCCAAACTCTACAAGAGCAAGGCACCATTGCATATTACTTTGTGTTTAATGATCCCAACCCAAGTTTTTACCTTACAAGTTTTTGACTTTGGTTCATCAAAGTTTATTTTTGATTCATGATTCACTTGGTATAGATATGGAGTAGTACAAGAGCATCACACTTAGCCTAGAGAGCTACAAGTTAATTAGTACCCCTCATGACTAGTTGCTAGTGCTAAAACTAAAGGTGACTACTCTAGATGGGAACTTTTGAAAACCAATGACTTTGAAAAACCTTGGAATGATGAGTCATTCTATTGAAAGATTCTTGAAGGTGCATATGTCATGAATGACTTGGTGACTTTGACATAAACTGATGATTGGGTTCGGATGCGATACCATTCCAATTCTTGAGTACCCCCACAATACATGATTATGGGTAAGGCTTTAGCTGGAAATTTATGTGTCTTAGTATGGGTTCCCTCTGAACAAGCGTCATAGGGGTTATGCCGAGGCTGCCTCCGTCGAAAGTGAAATGATGTGAAATGACGTGAAATGAAGTGAATGTCCGGCCCAAGCCCTGTGCAGTTCCCAGGTTGACGGTTTGTCTTCACTGGAGGCTAAGCTCATGGGGAGAGGTGCCTATACTAGAGTATGTAAATGAAAGGTTATGATTGGTAGTTCGCGCACTGAGTGCGATAAATCAGGGCCAGTTACCCATGACGGACTATTGCAATTGTTGTGGCACAAGTGTACGACCTCTGCAGAGTTTAAATTATTCGAATAGCCGCGTCCGCGGTCATGGACAGTTGGAAAGGCCATACTGTTCCGTCATCAGAACTTTTTCCAAAATATGAATGGTGACTTGTGACTTGAATTTGAAAGGTGACTTGGACTTTGAATCACAACAGAGTTGTGGGAATGACACTAATGTTCCCACTTGAGTTAAGTTAGGCAAATGAGGAGTCTTTATTTACTAAATCCTTATGAAATAAAACTGGCTTTATGCAAATGAACCTAGAGCTTAGAACCCCATTGATATATTTGTTAGTGCTTACACTAGTATTAGTTTGCGAGTACTTTAAAGTACTCATGGCTTTGTCTCTGGCTATTCAAATGGCCAGACTATGAAGAAGAGCCCCAGTACCAGGATGAAGGACAGCATGACGTCTACGACAACTAGGACTACTCCTGACGTCAACAGTTGCCTGTGGAACAGATGGACCTCTACTACGTATTTCCGCTTTGTGTTATGTAATTGATCGATAGATCAAGTGTTGTAATGAGACTGGATCATGTGATCCTTTTGTTGTAAGACTATTATGATGTGGTAATGAATGATGTTCTGTGATATCAATCTATTATGTCTCGCAAAAAACAATATTCCTGGGATTGCGATGTATGGCATAATAGGCATCTGGACTTAAAAATCCGGGTGTTGACATACTATGTCTAAAAAAATCATGTCAGGAGCTCTCATGTAGTGTTGAAGACATGTGAATCATTAAGTGTAAGCAAGAATGCACAAGTGGTACACAATAAATAGCCATTACTGAAATCATCAGCAGGTACTTTGGATAGGATTAACAGTGACACATAGTTTGAATCGGAAAAAACACAGTTGATATTCATGTTCGCATGTCCACCCTTTGCGAATATAGTTGGAGCAACCGTGGATATTTCTTTTTGTATCTTCAGCCACTGTTCGGTCAGATTACTGCAAGAGTCTTAAAAGGGCATAACCGCTCTTCCATGTACAAAAAAGAAAAAGAAAATGTATACTATTTTATATTTTGGCAAGAATTAAAGAGTATTCTAACCATCTTCTGTAGATGCAAAATGTCCTAGAAATCGCAGCGTCAAAGAGAGACAGAGAGAGTCACGACACGGACGGTGGTGCAATGCATCCAAAAGGGAGCACCGACTGTGTCGGGTCCTCCCATAGTTGTGCTGCCTCAGGAGGGAGAGGAGGGTGTCGATGTCCTCCGCCTTGCTCCTCTTGTCAGCTCCTCCCATGGCCCCGCTGCTTTCGGAGGTAGAGGAGGGCACCCATGCCTTCCGGCCTCCTCGCTCTTATCCGCCTTGGGAAGGAGATAGGGGCATCGAACTCCCCCATGTGGCCAGCAAACTGATACGTCTCCAACGTATCTATAATTTCTGATGTTCCATGCTAGTTTTATGACAATACATACATGTTTTGCTTACACTTTATAATGATTTCATGCATTTTCCGAAACTAACCTATTAACAAGATGCCACAGTGCCAGTTCCTGTTTTCTGTTGTTTTTGGTTCCAGAAAAGCTGTTCGGGCAATATTCTCGGAATTCGACGAAACAAAAGCCAAACATCTTATTTCACCGAGACGGACCAGAACACCGAAGGGGAGCCGGATAGGAGGCCCAGGGCCCCCAGACCACAGGGCGGCGCGGCCTAGAGGGGGGCGCGCCAGCCTATGGTGTGGGCCCCCCAGGCACCCCCTTGCGCCGCCTCTTCGCCTATAAAATCCCTAGAGACCTAAAAACCTGATACCAATTGACGAAACTCCAGAAAGACTCCAGGGGCGCCGCCGCCATCGCGAAACTCCGTTTCGGGGGACAGAAGTCTCTGTTCCGGCACGCCGCCGGGACGGGGAAGTGCCCCGGAAGCCATCTCCATCAACGCCACCGCCTCCATCATGCTCCGTGAGTAGTTCCCCCATGGACTACGGGTTCTAGCTGTAGCTAGTTGGTACTCTCTCTCCCATGTACTTCAATACAATGATCTCATGAGCTGCCTTACATGATTGAGATCCATCTGATGTAATCGGTGTTGTGTTTGTTGGGATCCGATGAATTGTTACATTATGATCAGTCTATCTATATAAGTTTGTGAAGTTATTGTTGCTGCAATCTTGTTGTGTTTAATGCTTGTCACTAGTGCACGAGTGGCATGATCTTAGATTTAAGCTCTATAATTATTGCTTAGATTGTATCTACAAGTTATTTGCACATATTGCTGTCCGGAACCCGAGGCCCCAAAGTGACAGAAATTGGGACAACCGGAGGGGAAGGCTGTGATATGAGGATCACATGTTTTCACGAAGTGTTAATGCTTTGCTCCGGTGCTCTATTAAAAGGAGTACCTTAATTTCCAGTAGATTCCCTTGAGGCCCGGCTGCCACCGGCTGGTAGGACAAAAGATGTTATGCAAGTTTCTCATTGCGAGCACGTATGACTATATATGGAAAACATGCCTACATGATTGATAATCTTGATGTTCTGTCTTAATGATATTTCAATCCTATCAATTGCCCAAATGTAATTTTTTCACCCAACACTTGTTATTGGAGAGTTACCACTAGTGTAGATAGCTGGGAACCCCGGTCCATCTCTCATCATCATATACTCGTTCTATATGTCATTGGAAGTAGTATCAACTATTTTCTCGGTGCCATTGCCTCCGTGTTACTATTACTCGCTCGTCGTGTTATTGTTACTATTGCTCTCATATCACTGCTGCTTTCACATCACCCCTGTTACTAGTGCTTTTCTAGGTGCAGCTGAATTGACAACTCAGTTGTTAAGGCTTATAAGTATTCTTTACCTCCCCTTGTGTCGAATCAATAAATTTGGGTTTTACTTCCCTCGAAGACTGTTGCGATCCCCTATACTTGTGGGTTATCAAGACTATTTTCTGGCGCCGTTGCCGGGGAGGCATAACTCTACTCATAAGTTCACCTGGGGAGTACACTCTACCTCTCTCTCTGTTTTTATTTTATTTTGTTTTGCTTAGTTTACTTTTGTCTAGTTTGTTTGTGTTTAGTTTATTTCTGTCTAGAATTATTTTGCTTACTTTACTTTTGTCTAGTTTGTTTTTGTCTTGTTTTCTTATATACCCAAAAATCCATAAAAGTTTAAAAAACCGAAAAATTAAAAACTGTTGTTATGGGAGAACCCACAACCTATTTGGAGCTTATTGAAATATATATGAATTATAGAGAATCAAGAACGGGAAAAGTTATGAGTGCTGTGATAGAAAAATTGAATACAATTGCTAAAATCTTGCTTAAACGCCATGATATAAACTGTTGCTCTAAACAGGATACTAAACATCTTAAATTTGAATCTGGCTTTAGTGAGGAAGTTTTAATTAAGAACTATAATTGGAATAACTATATTCATTTTGGGTTCGAAGAGGTAGAACAATTTGTCTTATTTATGGGAGCCTCTGAGATAGAATCCTTCGTGTCTAAAAATTATGAAACTTGTGTTGCTTGTAAGGACCTTAAAGATTATGTCTCTTCTATCCTTAATTTTTGCGTAGAAAGTTACAGCGATAATCCTTATATCATTTATTATAAAGAGAGACTCATTAATGCACAAGAATGCACTCACAATCTGCAGGAACCAGTGGAAGAAGAAATTGCTGAACCTGAAAGCTCATTGGATGAAAAAGAGGAGGAAATTGATGAACCTGAAAGCTCATTGGATGAAAAGGAAGAGGAGAGTGATGAACAAAAGGAGGAAGAATGGATTAGCTACCCATGCCAACCTTCTAATGAGAGTAACTCTTTATCTCTTACATTATTTGATTGTCCTCCATGCTTACCAAAGGAGGATGAATATTATGTTCCTGTGGATTCTCTTGAAATATTCCCTATGAGTAAAACTTGTGATAATAATTCTGCTACTGTTATTTATGATAATCCATGCTATTTTGATAAATCCTATGAAAATGCTTTGTTTGTGCCTGATGTCGAAATGCATGGTACTAAAGAGTTTTGTTTAGCAAATTTTTATGATAAAGCTCTAGATGATGGTCATATGTTATTTGATAATATTAATTGTACTCCTAATGAAAATGGGATTGGAGAGGTCTTGAATTTATCTAGGAGTCCCATATCTTTTGAGATTGATCGATCATCTTGTTATATTATTGATGAAAGTGGGTTTGAAAATTTTAATCCTATTATTTTTGAGCTTGATAAAAATTATGTGTTTATGGATCATGAAAAACATGCTTTATGTGATAGTTATGTTGTTGAGTTTGTCCATGAAGCTACTGAAAATTATTATGAGAGAGGAAAATATGGGTGTAGAAATTTGCATGGTACTAAAACACCTCTCTATATGCTGAAACTTTTGAAGTTACTCTTGTTTTATCTTCCTATGCTTGTCACTTTGTTCTTCATGAATTTATTTGTGTACAAGATTCCTATGCATAGGAAGTGGGTTAGATTTAAATGTGTTTTGAACTTGCTTTTTGATGCTCTCCTTGCTTCAACTCTCATCTTTATGTGAGCATCATTAAAATTGCTGAGCCCATCTTAATGGCTATAAAGAAAGCACTTCTTGGGAGATAACCCATGTTTTTATTTTGCTACTGTTTTGTTGTGTCTTGGAAGTTGTTACTACTGTAGCAAACTCTCCTTATATTTATTTTATTGCAATGTTGTGCCAAGTAAAGTCTCTAATAGAAGGTTGATACTAGATTTGGATTTCTGCGCAGAAATAGATTTCTATCTGTCACGAATTTGAGTAGGTCTCTCTGTAGGTAACTCAGAAAAATCTGCCAATTTTCATGCGTGTTCCTCAGATATGTACGCAACTTTCATTAGTTTTGAGTTTTCTGATTTGAGCAACGGAAGTACCTCTTAAAAATTCGTATTTACTGGCTGTTCTGTTTTGACAGATTCTGTCTCTGTTTTTTGCATTGTCTCTTGTGGACTTTAAGTGAGGTTTTCTAGACGTGGAGAGATGTAGCTAATGTTTTATTGAGTTCTTGCAATGTGTCACTACAGGACTAAAGTGGATTAAAGTTTTTTGAGTACTAACCCCTCTAATGAAGTTTATGAGAAATTTGGTGTGAAGGAAGTTTTCAAGGGTCAAGAGAGGAGGATGATATATGATCAAGAAGAGTGAAAAGTATAAGCTTGGGGATGCCCCCGTGGTTCATCCCTGCATATTTCAAGAAGACTCAAGCATCTAAGCTTGGGGATGCCCAAGGCATCCCCTTCTTCATCAACAACTTATCAGGTCACCTCTAGTGAAACTATATTTTTATTCGGTCACATCTTATGTGCTTTACTTGGAGCGTCTGTGTGTTTTTATTTTTGTTTTTGTTTGAATAAGATCGGATCCTAGCAATCCTTGTGTTGGAGAGAGACACGCTCCGCTTTTTCATATTGAACACTGGTGTTCTTCGTTTTACTTTTAATGTTCATGACAAAAGTTGGAAGCTATTGCACTTATTGTTATTTGGTTGGAAACAGAAAATGCCTCATATTGTCTTGGATAATTTGATACTTGGCAATTGTTTTGAGCTCTCAAGTAGATCATGATTAAGCTCTTGCACCATGTAGTTTGAACCTATTAGTGGAGAACTACCGTAGAGCTTGTTGAAACTGGTTTGCATGATTGGTCTCTCTAAGGTCTAGATATTTTACTGGTAAAAGTGTTTGAGCAACAAGGAAGACAGTGTAGAGTCTTATAATGCTTGCAATATGTTCTTATGTGAGTTTTGCTGTACCGGTTCATACTTGTGTTTGCTTCAAACAACCTTGCTAGCCAAAGCCTTGTACTGAGAGGGAATACTTCTCGTGCATACAAAACCTTGAGCCAAAACCTATGCCATTTGTGTCCACCATAACTATCTACTATTTGGTATTTTTCTGCCATTCCAAGTAAATACTTCATGTGCTACCTTTAAACAATTCAAAAGTTATTATCTCCTTATTTGTGTCAATGTTTTATAGCTCATGAGGAAGTATGTGGTGTTTTATTTTTCAATCTTGTTGGGCAGCTTTCACCAATGGACTAGTGGCTTCATCCGCTTATCCAATAATTTTGCAAAAAGAGCTGGTAGCGGGGTTCCCAGCCCCAATTAATTAACTTTCATTAATAATTCTCTTCACATGTTTTGCCCTGATTCATCAGTAAGCAACTTAATTTTGCAAATAGACACTCCTTCATGGTATGTGAATGTTGGAAGGCACCCGAGGATTCGGTTAGCCATGGCTTGTGTAAGCAAAAGGTTGGGAGGAGTGTCAACCATAAATAAAACTAAAGTACATGTGTAAACAAAAGAGAAGAGGGATGATCTACCTTGCTGGTAGAGATAACGTCCTTCATGGGAGCCGCTATTTGAAAGTCTGTTTGATGAGGGGTTAGAGTGCCCACTACCATTCGTTGACAACAACAAACACCTCTCAAAACTTTACTTTTATACTCTCTATATGATTTCAAAACTTAAAAAGCTCTAGCACATGATTTAATCTCTGCTTCCCTCTGCGAAGGGCATTTCTTTTACTTTATGTTGAGTCAGTTTACCTACTTCCTTCCATCTTAGAAGCAAACACTTGTGTCAACTGTGCATTGATTCTTACATACTTGCTTATTGTACTCATCATATTACTTTGTGTTGACAATTATCCATGAGATATGCATGTTGAAAGTTGAAAGAAACTGCTGAAACTTAAATCTTCCTCTGTGTTGCTTCAATGCCTTTACTTTGAATTTATTGCTGTATGAGTTAACTCCTATGCAAGACTTTTTGATGCTTGTCTTGAAAGTACTATTCATGAAAAGTTTTGCTATATGTTATCTTTTTGTTAGCAAACTATAGATCATTGCCTTGAGTCACTGCATTCATCTCATATGCTTTACAATAGTATGATCAAGATTATGTAAGTAGCATGTCACTACAGAAATTATTCTTTTTATCATTTACCTACTCGAGGGCGAGTAGGAACTAAGCTTGGCGATGCTTGATACGTCTCCAACGTATCTATAATTTCTGATGTTCCATGCTAGTTTTATGACAATACCTACATGTTTTGCTTACACTTTATAATGATTTCATGCATTTTCCGGAACTAACCTATTAACAAGATGCCACGGTGCCAGTTCCTGTTTTCTGTTGTTTTTGGTTCCAGAAAAGCTGTTTGGGCAATATTCTCGGAATTCGACGAAACAAAAGCCAAACATCTTATTTCACCGAGACGGACCAGAACACCGAAGGGGAGCCGGAGAGGAGGCCCAGGGCCCCCAGACCACAGGGCGGCGCGGCCTAGAGGGGGGCGCGCCAGCCTATGGTGTGGGCCCCCCAAGCACCCCCTTGCGCCGCCTCTTCGCCTATAAAATCCCTCGAGACCTAAAAACCCGATACCAATTGACGAAACTCCAGAAAGACTCCAGGGGCGCCGCCTCCATCGCGAAACTCCGTTTTGGGGGACAGAAGTCTCTGTTCCGGCACGCCGCCGGGACGGGGAAGTGCCCCCGGAAGCCATCTCCATCAACGCCACCGCCTCCATCATGCTCCGTGAGTAGTTCCCCCATGGACTACGGGTTCTAGCTGTAGCTAGTTGGTACTCTCTCTCCCATGTACTTCAATACAATGATCTCATGAGCTGCCTTACATGATTGAGATCCATCTGATGTAATCGGTGTTGTGTTTGTTGGGATCCGATGAATTGTTACATTATGATCAGTCTATCTATATAAGTTTGTGAAGTTATTGTTGCTGCAATCTTGTTGTGTTTAATGCTTGTCACTAGTGCACGAGTGGCATGATCTTAGATTTAAGCTCTATAAAGATTGTATCTACAAGTTGTTTGCACATATTGCTGTCCGGAACCCGAGGCCCCAAAGTGACAGAAATTGGGACAACCGGAGGGAAAGGCTGTGATATGAGGATCACATGTTTTCACCAAGTGTTAATGCTTTGCTCCGGTGCTCTATTAAAAGGAGTACCTTAATTACCGATAGATTCCCTTGAGGCCCGGCTGCCACCGGCTGGTAGGACAAAAGATGTTATGCAAGTTTCTCATTGCGAGCATGTATGACTATATATGGAAAACATGCCTACATGATTAATAATCTTGATGTTCTGTCTTAATGATATTCCAATCCTATCAATTGCCCAACTGTAATTTGTTCACCCAACACTTGTTATTGGAGAGTTACCACTAGTGTAGATAGCTGGGAACCCCGGTCCATCTCTCATCATCATATACTCGTTCTATATGTCATTGGAAGTAGTATCAACTATTTTCTGGTGCCATTCTCTGTGTTACTATTACTCGCTGTCAGTATTCTTGTTACTATTGCTCTCATATCACTGCTTGCTTTCACATCACCCTCGTGCTTTTCCGGGTGCAGCTGAATTGACAACTCAGTTGTTAAGGCTTATAAGTATTCTTTACCTCCCCTTGTGTCGAATCAATAAATTTGGGTTTTACTTCCCTCGAAGACTGTTGCGATCCCCTATACTTGTGGGTTATCACAAACTTGGGAAGGGGAGAAGACCGGCCGATGGCTGCCTTGGTAGGGGAGAGAAGGAAAGTCTGGGCTGCCTCTGTGCGCACCTCAAGGCTAGGGATGGTTGGAGGTAAAGGAGAACAGCCTCCTCCGTGGGAGGACATGGGATGCAATGATTGGGAAAAAAGATAGAAGTCATGTGTTCTTTTGGCATCGTGAATCTTGGAGTTCCTAGATTATTCTAGGGTGAGGCCGCACCGCTTTGACCGCTGATCGCTAAAAAGGAAACGAAGGAGTCGCTCAGCCGGTAGCCGGCCACCCAATCGTCCGAGGAAAAAAATGAAGGAAACTATCAATTGAGTGTGAAGATAAATAAGGGGACATGTGTCATTTAATGGATCAAGGTAGACGACCAGAAATTGTACATCTACAGTGGCTCAATCAACACGGAAGCGCAAATCTGTTCACCTTTTATATAGTGTAGTATAATATATATCTACAATACCTAATCTATGTCATATTAAAATATTTTATGATGAATTCAATGGTATTGATTTAAGATTCTAAATTTTGATATTTTTGATGATAAATTTGATCAAAGTTTACCCAATTTAACTTAAAAAAATTATAGGCACTATAATTTGATATAGAGGGAGCATTAACTCCTTACATGGATCGGTTCCTCTAAAATCAGTTTTGGTGAATAGGTACATTTTTTATTCTGGACAATGTCAAATATGTACTTTAGCTGCTGAGGACGTGTACCATCTCTTATTTTCTTGCCCAGCAGCCGTGGAGATTTGGGAAGATCTGAGACTTACCTCTATTATTAATGAAGCAATTAGAGTTGATCGATCGGGTTTTACAGTATTGGAATTCTTATTGCGACGGTTAACACAGACTATGGTTGAAAAAGCAAAGTCTAAACCCCGGGTTTTGTGTGTTTGATGACAACACTTGAACAATCTCACCGTGTGCATTGAGTATCCTTGTTAGATTTGCAAGTGCACGGTGACCTTGCTGGATAGGTCAAGATCGGAGGACTGAAGCGTAGCTTATAGGTTTTTCTGGTTTTCTGTGTGTATCGCGAGGTAACATGGTTGGAGAGAAAAAGAAGAGAAAGCAGTTTTTGTCAGGCCGGTACTACCGGTACTAATAGCGGTAGTACCGCTACCACTACTAGTACCGCCCCATGGTACCGCTCTGGAGTTCTGCGCTGGTTTTGTCCCACAGAACAGGTTACGGTACCTTTACGGTACCTTGAGCGGTAGTACCACTTGTGAGCGGTAGTACCGCCCGAGGTACCGCTTAAGTACCGTAACGGAGTTACGGCCATACCGCTCTGGTACCACTTCGGTACCGCTTGGGATCCAGTAAGGTTTGGAGCCCATTGCGTTACCTCGAGCGGTAGTACCGCTATGTGTCCACGTGGATAAGTTCTGTGGGATTTCGAATCCAGAGCGGTAGTACCGCTCCCCAAAGCGGTAGTACCGCTTAGGAAAAAACTGCAGGTAACGGTTGGATTTCGGGGGGCCTATTTAAAGGGCCCTTCTTCCCCAACACGTTTTTATCTCTCCTCTCTCTCTCTCCTCCATTGTTGCTGAGCTTAAACCTTGAGGATCTCCCCAACCATCCAACCAATCTTGCCCAAATTTTGAGGAGTGGTGGAGGAGGCCCCGATCTATAGTTCTACCAAGAGAGATTTCACCAATACTTGCTAGTCCTTAGTGGATCTTGGTGTTAGGGTTCCTATGGTGGGATCTTGGAGAAACTGCACCTATGGAGGCTAGCTTGGTGTTGTGCTAGCTCCATAGGTTGTTGGGAGCTTCCTTGTGGTGTGGAGCTCGCCCCAACCTTGTGAAGGAATCACCGCCTCGATTGGTGCCATAGTGGAGAAGGGGGAGCCCCTTTGTGGAGCTCTCTCGAGGAACAAGGTGAGGCCTTCCTTCGTGGTGTGGCCGCCTAGCCTCTTGTGTGAGGCTAGCACCTCCTCAACGCAGACGTACTCTCTTTTGTGAGAGGAACTGCGGGAAACAAACCTCGCCTCGTCTTCGCGCCATCCGGTTGTCCCGCTCCTTACTCTTACTATCTTGTTCCTTTGCTTGTTGCACTTGTCTAGGATCATAGTAGGAACACCGCCACCGCTAAAGCAATCACCTTTACTTTCCGCACCGCTAAAATTGAAAAAGGCTAAAACTTGACGTAGCGTTCATTCACCCCCCTCTTGTTCGCAACGATCCATTCAATTGGTATCAGAGCAAGGTTTTCTTGCTCGGGCTTTACCGCCTAAGAAATGGCCGAACAAGAGACGGTTGTGAATGGGTCACCTTCCCTTGAGCCACCCGCTCCATCATCTCCCATCGATAGCACAACGGCTACGTTGGATGACCTCAAGAAATTGGAGTCATCCATCATTAGCCAAATGAAGGCAATGATGATGGAGTTGGTTGCTCAAAAACCAACCCCTATCATAGATCCTAAGGCAAGTGCCAAGGATCCCTCACCAAAAGCTAACCAATTTCCTCTTGTTGATTTTGTTGTGCAATCGACAAAAGATCCACAAAAGGAAGGGCTTGGGGAGACCGGCACTTCAACAAAGGGGAAGGATGAGACACCGGTTGCGGAACGTCTAGGGGGTAATCATGCGGTGCCACCACCAAGTGATTACACCATAAACGTTCCAATACCTATGCCACATATCTTGTCGCATGGTTCACCACCGTTACTTGAATCAAATAGCTTTGAAAATTGGCAATTCTTAATGCGTTCTCATGTGCGCAGCGCATCTACCGAGCTTTGGCGCATCATTGAGAAGGGCTACTCACCACGAGACCCAAAGAGCTTGACAAGAAGAGAAGTGGTGGATGACCAACTCAACGCCACCGCCATCAACATGATTCACATGGCCGTCACGCCCAAGGACCGCGCTCATATCCGCTCGCTCAAGACCGCCAAGGAAGCATGGCATAAACTCGACAAGCTCTTCCTCGGAAATGAGAGCATCCAAAGCTCTCGTTTTGATGAAGTGAACAACATGGCCGACAACTTCGTCATGAATGAAGGAGAGACCCCCAAAGAAATGTATCGGCGCCTCATCGCTCTCGCCGTACAAATGCAAGATCTTGGAGCAACGTTTGTGGATGACCATTGGATCAAGCGCAAGTTCTACAACGCTCTCCTCCCTTATGAGGAAGTGAAGTTGACGGCCATCCGCCAAAACGCCACCTTCCGTGCTATGACATCCGATGAAGTTCTTAGCGAAGTCATCGCTTTGGACATCTCCAAGAAGAATGCGGAGGATCTTGTTGCTCGCGCCCACAACACCCGCAAGCCCAACCTTGCATTGAAGATGAAGGTTCATGAGGATAGTGAAAGCGATGAGGATCCCATTGAGTGGGGACCGGATGATCTGATACGTCTCAAACGTATCTATAATTTCTTATGTTCCATGCTAGTTTTATGACAATACTCACATGTTTTATATACACTTAATATCATTTTGATGCATTTTCCGGTACTAACCTATTAACAAGATGTCGAAGCGCCGGTTCTCGTTTTACTGCTGTTTTTGGTTTCGAAATCCTACACGGAAATATTCTCGGAATTGGACGAAACAAAAGGCCACGTTCTTATTTTTCCGGGGCTTCACGGAGTCCGAAGGAGAGACGAAGGGGGGCCGCGAGGAGCCCACACCCTAGGGGCGCGGGCCACCCCTTGGCCGCGCCGCCGGTGGGGACCCCACCTTGGGACTCCACCGACATCGCCCCTTCGCCTATATATGCTCCCAGATGCGAAAACCCTAAGCGACCCGACGATATTCCATGAAGAGTTCCGTAGCCGCCGCCATCGCGAAGACAAGTTTCGGGGGACAGAAGTCTCTGTTCCGGCACGCCGCCGGGACGGAATTGCCCCCGGAAGTCATCTCCATCGACACCACCGCCATCTTCATCGCTGTTGCTGTCTCCCATGATAAGGAGGGAGTAGTTCTCCCCCGAGGCTAAGGGCTCTACCGATAGCTATGTGGTTCATCTCTCTCTCACATGTGATCTTTATGTGATCATGAGCTTTGTAATCTAGTTGAATATGTAGATGTTACTCTTGCCTATTATGCACTCTAGAGGTTACTTTAATATGAACTCCGGATTCACTCTCCACGGTGTGATGGTGACAGTGTGCGCATCGTGTGTGATTCCTTTATGAAGTTGTGGAGCTTGTTTACTCCGGCTTGAGGGTGCTCTTGTAGCCCTACACAATGAATGGTGTTTGTTATCCAACAAGAGAGTGTTTGAGATTAGCATTTATTTATTCAGTTATGTGATCATTGTTGAGAGTGTCCACTAGTGAAAGTACGATCCCTAGGCCTTGTTTCTAAGCATTGAAACACCGTTTCCAACAAGTTACGTTACATGTTTGCTTGCTGCCATCTTTATTTCAGATTGCAATTACTACTTACAATCATCCATATTACTTGTATTTCACTATCTCTTCGCCGAACTAGTGCACCTATACATCCGACAAGTGTATTAGGTGTGTTGGGGACACAAGAGACTTCTTGTATCGTAATTGCGGGGTTGCTTGAGAGGGATATCTTTGACCTCTACCTCCCGAGTTTGATAAACCTTGGGTGATTCACTTAAGGGAAACTTGCTGTCTGTTCTACAACCTCTTGCTCTTGGAGGCCCAACACTGTCTACGGGAATAGAAGCGTGCGTAGACATCAAACTATTTTACGGCGCCGTTCTGCAGGGAGGTAAGGTAAAAGGTATTCACATCCTCCGACTACTAAGCTATTTCCTAGCACTGTTGCCGGTGTGTGAGTGCTCGAAGCTATTTCCTTTAGATCCTGCAATTGCATCTTTTTGTTTCTTGTTTTTATTTTCACTAGTTAGGCTTAATGGAAAACAACAAAAATTTTAGAGATCCTTATGAGCTTTATATTGAATTAGGACATGATGTGTTTGAAGAGAGAATTAAAAAACCCATGGAACTTTGTTTGCAAAATAGTTGTAGCAATGTTATTAGCATGAACTCTTTGAACACTATTATTGCTAATGCTATGGAAGAATTTAAGCTTGGGGAAGCTGGTTGTGATATTTTTAGTCCCCCAAGTTTTGAGGAGAAAATTTTCTTTGATGATACTTTGCCTCCCATTTATGATGATTATAATGATAGTGGTATTTTGGTGCCACCTACTATGGAGGCTATAAAGAAAGCACTTCTTGGGAGATAACCCATGTTTTTTATTTTGCTACTGTTTTGTTGTGTCTTAGAAGTTGTTACTACTGTACCAACCTCTCCTTATCTTTATTTTATTGCATTGTTGTGCCAAGTAAAGTCTTTGATAGTAAAGTTGATACTAGATTTGGATTTCTGCGCAGGAACAGATTTTTAGCTGTCACGAATTTGAGTAGATCTCTCTGTAGGAGACTCTAAAAATTCTACCAAAATTCATGCGTATTCCTCAGATATGTACGCAACTTTCATTCAATTTGAGCTTCTTCTTCTGAGCATGTTAAGCGCCTCAAAAAAATCCGTCTTTACGGACTGTTCTGTTTTGACAGATTCTGCCTTTTATTTCGCATTGCCTCTTTTACTGTGTTTGAGTGGATTTCTTTGCTCCATTAAATTTCAGTAACCTTGGGTAATGTCCAGAAGTGTTGGGAATGATTTTGTCCTTGCTGAACATGTGAATTTTTGATTATGCACTAACCCTCTGATGAGTTTGTTTTGAGTTTGGTGTGGAGGAAGTTTTCAAGGGTCAAGAGAGGAGGATGATATAAAATGATCAAGAAGAGTGAAAAGTCTAAGCTTGGGGATGCCCCCGTGGTTCATCCCTGCATATTTCAAGAACACTCAAGCATCTAAGCTTGGGGATTCCCAAGGCATCCCCTCTTCATCGACAACTTATCAGGTCACCTCTAGTGAAACTATATTTTTATTCCGTCACATCTTATGTGCTTTACTTGGAGCGTCTGTGTGCTTTTATTTTTGTTTGTGTTTGAATAAATTTGGATCCTACCAATCCATGTGTGGGAGAAAGACACGCTCCGCTTTTTCATATGAACACTGGTGTTCTTAGCTTTACTTTTAATGTTCATGGCGAAGGTTGAAAACCGCTTCGTTCATTGCTATTTGGTTGGAAACAGAAAATGCTTCATGTGGTAATTGGTATATGGTCTTGAATAATTTGATACTTGGCAATTGTTTTGAGTTCTCAATTAGATCATGTTTAAGCTCTTGCATCATGTAGTTTAAACCTATTAATGAAGAACTACCATAGAGCTTGTTGAAATTTGGTTTGCATGATTGGTCTCTCTAAAGTCTAGATATTTTCTGGTAAAAGTGTTTGAACAACAAGGGAGACAGTGTAGAGTCTTATAATGCTTGCAATATGTTCTTATGTAAGTTTTGCTGTACCGGTTCATACTTGTGTTTGCTTCAAACAACCTTGCTAGCAAAAGCCTTGTACTGAGAGGGAATGCTTCTCGTGCATCCAAAACCTTGAGCCAAAACTTATGCCATTTGTGTCCACCATAACTACCTACTATGTGGTATTTTTCTGCCATTCCAAAGTAAATTGCTTGCGTGCTACCTTTAAAAATTTCATTCCTTGTCTTTGCAATACATAGCTCATGGGAAAGTAGAATAAAGAACTATTGTGGTAATGAATATGTCGCTTATGTATCTTATTTCTTATAAGTTGCTTGTTGAGCGGTAACCATGTTTCTGGGGACGCCATCAACCTGTTACACCTTTGTTGAATATCATGTGAGTTGCTATGCATGTTCGTCTTGTCGGAAGTAAGGGTGATTTGTCATGATTAAATGGTTTGAGTATGCATATTGTTAGAGAAGAACATTGGGCCGCCAACCAAAGCCATGTATCATGGTGGAAGTTTCAGTTTGGACATTAATCCTCAATCTCTTATGAGAATATTATCAGTTGTTGAATGCTTAAGCATTAAAGAGGAGTCCATTATCTGTTTTCTATGTTGTCCCGGTATGGATGTCCTCAAGTTGAGATCTATCAAAATTGAGAAATCAAATGCGATCTATCTCCTTGGACCTTTGTACAGGTGGCATAGAGGTACCCCTTTGTGATACTTGGTTGAAACATATGTAATGCAATGATAATCCATGGAAATCCAAGCTAACTAGGACAAGGTGCGGGCACTATTGGTATTCGATGCATGAGGCTTGCAACTTATAGGAGGTTTTATGCATAGCATATATGAATTATGGGAAAAGATACATAAAAGCGCCGCACTGCGTGCTATTCCATGCGGCGGAAAAAAAGTCGCACATCCCCCTTAATAGCGGTGCGCCTTATCCCCTCGTCGTCTCTCTCAACCACATGTTTATTTCTCTCTCTCCAGAATACCACGGAAGCAGCGGCGGAAATTTTTGAGAAGCTCCGCGCAGCGCCGGAGAGGTCGCTGTCGTTGCCGCGCGCACATCGGTAGCCCGCCTCCGTCAAGCACGAGGCCGCAGGGGGAGGCTGCCTCCGCCAAGCACACACCGCTAGGCTGCCTCCAAACGAGCACGCAGCTGCGGGGGAGGACGCCGCCGGGCATGCTCCAGCAGTGGGAGGACGCCGCCGGGAAGCACGCAGCAGGAGGCCGCCTCCACGCGAGTTCGCAGCCGCAGGGGAGGCTGCGCCGGCCATGCACCAGCAGCAGGAGGCCGCCGCCGTCAAGCACAGACCGGACGAGGCCACATATGCTGAGCACGCAGCAGGGGAGTTTGCCGTCGACGACCGAGCGAGGCGGAGGCCAACACCATCGAGCATGCTCCAGGAGGGGTGGCTGCCGCTGTCCAGCACGGAGGAGGCCACCGACGGCGAGCACGCAGCAGGGAGACTTCCGTCAACAAGCTCGAGGAGAAGATGTTCGTATGTTAGCGCAGGAGGCCGCGGCCGAGCAGGCGACGGCGAGGCGCGCTGAAGAGCCCATGGAGCAAAGCGCGAGTGAAGGCAACTTCTCTCGTCACCGCCGGGAAGCACGCAGGGATGGGTCATCGTCGCCGAGAACCAGGGAAGGACATCGTTGCCAGATTAATTTAGTGCTAATTGCCATATTAGTTGATCCTAGTTTCCATATTCCTAATTCCTAGATTAATTAGGTCCTAATTTCCGGATTAATTGGGAGTAATTGCCAAGTTCAAATGAGATTAGTTGGGTGTGGCGTTTTTCTCTCCTCGTGACCACACCTTTGGTAAAAATCTGGCAACGAAGTAAAATTTATGTGGCGGTCATTTATACTTAATCCGGCAATTAGCAACTGTTATTTATTTGAAGTGTCAACCATTAGTAGGCAAGAAAAGGTTGATGCTGTCTTAAGAGGAATGCAAAGGAAGTGAAAACGCCAATTCTCACGAGTCTCTTTTTTAACATGTCGATGCGTTCAGATGCTGTCGGCTGTCCAGGCAAAGGAAAAGTGGTTTTGGCTTTTTTTTTACACCGTACTGGCTAACAGAGCCAACATGTACTTTTAACTTGAAAGAGCGCGTTCGGGATGTTGAATTGGGCTGCCCCACATGAAACAGGCCCGGACAGAGATTAGCCAGCGGGACGTCGCACGGAAACGAAAATGTGCGGCGCCGCCGCGTAGTCAAGTCCATGAATTATTACTACCATTGACAAAATTGTTTCCATGTTTTCAAAATAAAAAGCTCTAGCACATGAGTAACCCCTGCTTCCCTCTGCGAAGGGCCTTTCTTTTACTTTATGTTGAGTCAGTTTACCTACTTCTTTCCATCTTAGAAGCAAACACTTGTGTCAACTGTGTGCATTGATTCTTACATGCTTGCTTATTGCACTCATCATATTACTTTGTATTGACAATTATCCATGAGATATACATGTTGAAAGTTGAAAGCAACTGCTGAAACTTAAATCTTCCTTTGTGTTGCTTCAAAACCTTCTATTAAGAATCTATTGCTTTATGAGTTAACTCTTATGCAAGACTTATTGATGCTTGTCTTGAAAGTACTATTCATGAATAGTCTTTGCTATATGATTCAGTTGTTTAGTCATTATCTTCACCATTGCTTTGAATCACTTCATTCATCTCATATGCTTTACAATTGTATTGATCAAGATTATGATAGTAGCATGTCACTTCAGAAATTATCCTTGTTATCGTTTACCTACTCGAGGGCGAGTAGGAACTAAGCTTGGGGATGCTTGATACGTCTCAAACGTATCTATAATTTCTTATGTTCCATTCTAGTTTTATGACAATACTCACATGTTTTATATACACTTTATATCATTTTGATGCATTTTCCGGTACTAACCTATTAACAAGATGCCGAAGCGCCAGTTCTCGTTTTCTGCTCGTTTTTGGTTTCGAAATCCTACACAGGAAATATTCTCGGAATTGGACGAAACAAAAGGCCACGTTCTTATTTTTCCAGGGGCTTCACGGAGTCCGAAGGAGAGACGAAGGGGGGCCGCGAGGAGCCCATACCCTAGGGGGGCGCGGGCCACCCCATGGCCACGCCGCCAGGTGGGGACCCCACGTCGGGACTCCACCGACATCGCCCCTTCTCCTATATATGCTCCCGGATGTGAAAACCCTAAAACACCCGACGATATTCCACGAAGAGTTCCGTAGCCGCCGCCATCGCGAAGACAAGTTTTGGGGGACAGAAGTCTCTGTTCCGGCACGCCGCCGGGACGGGGAATTGCCCCGGAAGTCATCTCCATCGACACCACCGCCATCTTCATCGCCGTTGCTCGTCTCCCATGATGAGGAGGAGTAGTTCTCCCCGAGGCTAAGGGCTCTACCGGTAGCTATGTGGTTCATCTCTCTCTCCCATGTGATCTTTATGTGATCATGAGCTTTGTAATCTAGTTGAATATGTAGATGTTACTCTTGCCTATTATGCACTCTAGAGGTTACTTTAATATGAACTCCGGATTCACTCTCCACGGTGTGATGGTGACAGTGTGTGCATCGTGTGTGATTCCTTTATGAAGTTGTGGAGCTTGTTTACTCCGGCTTGAGGGTGCTCTTGTAGCCCTACACAATGAATGGTGTTTGTTATCCAACAAGAGAGTGTTTGAGATTAGCATTTATTTATTCAGGTTATGTGATCATTGTTGAGAGTGTCCACTAGTGAAAGTACGATCCCTAGGCCTTGTTTCTAAGCATTGAAACACCGTTTCCAACAAGTTCTGTTACATGTTTGCTTGCTGCCATCTTTATTTCAGATTGCAATTACTACTTACAATCATCCATATTACTTGTATTTCACTATCTCTTCGCCAAACTAGTGCACCTATACACCTGACAAGTGTATTAGGTGTGTTGGGGACACAAGAGACTTCTTGTATCGTAATTGCAGGGTTGCTTGAGAGGGATATCTTTGACCTCTACCTCCCTGAGTTCGATAAACCTTGGGTGATTCACTTATGGGAAACTTGCTGCTGTTCTACAAACCTCTGCTCTTGGAGGCCCAACACTGTCTACAGGAATAGAAGCGTGCGTAAACATCATGATCTCAAGACCAACTATCATGAGCACATGACTCTCGCCGCCAAGAAATTTTGGGAGGGAAACAAGTCCCGAAGCACAAGACCAAGAAGATCACGTGATTATCCAAGAAGCTTCTCCAAGAGCCCAAGGGAGGGGCAAAGGGGGAGAACATGCTACAATTGCGGCGACAAGAGTCATTTTGTCGCGGATTGTATCTTTGAGAGAAGAGAAGATAATGGTGGAAGGCTTGTCCGCAAGGAAAAGTTCAAGTCGCTCTCCAAAGGATTCTCCAAGTTCTCCTCCAAGCCCGATGACAACAAGGTCTCCTTCACCAAGAAGCCTAGAGCATGTATCATTCGAGAAGAGTACTCCTCCGATGAGGATGAAGAACATGAGGACAAGAGCTCCAACAAGGAAGGAGAGGGAGTGGCCGCCATCGCAATTACTACTCCCTCTATCTCCCTCTTCGATTCTCCTAATGAGAACCTCATCACCAACAACGCCCATTGCCTCATGGCAAAGGTATCCTCGGAGGTAGAATCCCCTTCCAAACTCTCATCTTCAACTAATGCTTTATCTATTGATGATGCCACTAGTCTCACCATTAAGCGTGAGATTGTGGGTTTGAATTCTTTTCTCACTAACATGCAAGGGGATACCAAGACTCATGTTGGGGCTCTCTTGGCCCAACTTGGTGCGGCTCAAGACCTTATAGAGGAGAAGGAGAGGCTTGAAAGGGAGGCGGCAAATGAGATTTCCTCTCTCAATCAAGCACTTGAGGAGGAACAAAATTTGCGCATGTCTCTTGAAGCTAGTGTCATCACCCTTGAAGACTCCAACAATGCTATCATCTCCCAACTCACCAAGGACCGAGACCATGCTCTTGGTTTGATGGGTGAGCTGAAGAAGAAGATGCTTTCTCTCGAGGAAGCCAACAAGGAGAAAGATGAGGAAGACCCCAACTCTTGCCATGACGAGCTCGTTGATCAAGTTGCTTCCTTGAGGAAGCACAATGCTCTTCTCTTGGAGGTCAATGCTCTTCAAGAAGAAGCCTTGGATGAGTATTACCGCTTGTGCAAGGAGAAGACCTCATGTTGCAATCATGAAGAAGAAATTGCCACTCTTGAGACCACCAAGGCCAAGCTATTGAGTTTGAGTAGCATGCAAGAAGAGTCTTTGGTGGAATGCCTCCGCATGAGCAAAGAGAAGGTCACTTGTTGTGATCATGAGGAAGAAATAGCCGCCTTGAAGAGGAGCGAAGCCAAACTCATGGAGGTCAATTCCATGCAAGAGGAAGCATTGAAGGAGTACTTTCCTTTGAGCAAGGACCGTGCGTGTTGCAACCATGAAAGTGACATTGCCAAGATGGAGAGAGTCAAGCGTCTACTCATGAAGATGAACTCTCTCCAAGAAGAAGCTTTGATGGAACATTTCCGGGTGAACAAGGCAAAGGAAGTCCAAGTGTTTGATATCACTGACCCTCACCCGGAGCATGAAGATGAAGTCAATCGTTTGAAGTCAAACATTGATAGACTCCAAGTTCAAGCCAAGTACTTGGAAGGAGTCATTGAAGCCAAAGATGGAGCCAAAGAGGGCTCTTGTAATGAAGGAGGAGTGGCTACCAAGCCAAAGAGGAAGAGGAATAGGAGGACCAAGAAGAAGAAGAACAAGGAGAACGTGGAGATCAACCATGAGGAAAGTGGTGCTAGCTCAAGAAGGGATGGAGTACCCAACTCCGCCTCGAAGGGTTTCGCCGGCTCTAACAACCCTTCTCATGTTATTTTTGTTGATTACTATGGACATATTCGTGCTCGCTTTATTGGTCCTCAAGAGGACAATGTTGATTGGACTATTTGGGTTCCCAAACCCCTTGTTACTAACATGATAGGACCCATTGAAAAATGGGTACCTAAATCCAAGACTTGATTCCTTGTAGGACTATGCTTCCGGTGGCGCTAAATGGGTGGTTGATAGTGGAGCCACAAGTCATATGACCGGAAGCAAGAATATTGTTGTCGACCTCGAGCCTTCTCACTCTACCGTTTCATATGGCGACAACACGTGCTCTAAGGTATTGGGTCTTGGCAAGGTGGTGGTAACACCCGACATCTCACTTGTGAATGTCCTCCTTGTCGAGACCCTTGGTTACAATTTACTCTCCGTTCATCAAATTGCTCGTATGGGTCTATGTACTTTCTTTGATGAACATATGGTGGTCCTCTTATGGAGCAAGACACTCCGTGTAGCCTTTGTTGGATATGTAGAGAACAGATTGTATGTTGTTGATTTCTCCGGAAAGACAACATCTTCCGCTCTTTGCCTATTCGCCAAATGTTACAAGGGTTGGTTATGGCGTCGCCGACTAGCCCATGTCAACATGAGGACTTTGCAAAGTCTCCACAAGGGTGGCCACATTCTCGGACTAAAAGAAGATGTCTCCTTTAGCAAAGATCGTGTTTGTAGGGCTTGCGTACAAGGAAAAATGCATGGAGCTCCTCACAAGGCCAAGACAATCATCTGATAAGGGGTGGCCCGATCTTCTCAGTAAGCAACGGTGGTGATGATGATCACGGGGTGATTGCAGCGGAGATAACTTGGATGATAACTTGTATGACGCAACGAGATCTCTCGATTGGTCCCTGTCGCCAATGCAACAGCTCTCAACCCTGCAAGATATTCACAACTCCACACACTTGCGCACGTAGCCGCCGACCACGAAGCGGTAAGTTGCAACCGTCTAATTCCCAATGGAACAACAGATCACACAAGACTTTATCAGGATCTACACAATATCTAGCAATATGGTGTAGGGAATTCAATAGTTTTGCAGAGCAAACAACTAAGAACTAGGGTTTATCTTAAACGTGGTCTAAAACAGCTAGCGGCGTCCTAGGCACTTATATAGGCGTCCAGGACGACCTCTGGTCGAAATTGTACGAAAATAACCGACCCAGAATAGATCTGGTCGAGACGGACTTGGACACGGCCGGTTGATACGTCTCAAACGTATCTATAATTTCTTATGTTCCATGCTAGTTTTATGACAATACTCACATGTTTTATATACACTTTATATCATTTTGATGCATTTTCCGGCACTAAACTATTAACAAGATGCCGAAGCGCCAGTTCCTGTTTTCTGCTGTTTTTGGTTTCAGAAATCCTACACAGGAAATATTCTCGGAATTGGATGAAACAAAAGCCCACGGTCTTATTTTCCACGGAGCCTTCCTGAAGTCCGAAGAGGAGATGAAGAGGGGACGCGAGGCGGCCACACCCTAGGGGGGCGCGGCCCCACCCCTGGCCGCGCCGCCCTATGGGGTGGGCCCCTCGGGCGCCCCCCAACTCTGCCCCTTTGCCTATTTATTCTCTCTGTCGCAAAAACTCTAGTACCGAGAGCCACGATACGAGAAAAGTTCCAGAGACGCCGCCGCCAATCCCATCTCGGGGGATTCAGGAGATCGCCTCCGGCACCCTGCCGGAGAGGGGAATCATCACTGGAGGGCTCTACATCACCATGCCCGCCTCCGGACTAATGCGTGAGTAGTTCATCCTTGGACTATGGGTCCATAGCAGTAGCTAGATGGTTGTCTTCTCCTCTTGTGCTATCATGTTTAGATCTTGTGAGCTGCCTATCATGATCAAGATCATCTATTTGTAATGCTACATGTTGTGTTTGTTGGGATCCGATGAATATGGAATACTATGTCAAGTTGATTATGGATCTATCATATATGTGTTGTTTATGATCTTGCATGCTCTCCGTTGCTAGTAGAGGCTCCGGCCAAGTTGATACTTGTAACTCCAAGAGGGAGTATTTATGCTCGATAGTGGGTTCATGCCTCCATTGAATGCGGGACAGTGACAGAAAGTTCTAAGATTATGGATGTGTTGTTGCCACTAGGGATAAAACATCAATGCTTTGTCTAAGGATATTTGTGTTGATTACATTACGCACCGTACTTAATGCAATTGTCTGTTGTTTGCAACTTAATACTGGAAGGGGTGCGGACGCTAACCCGAAGGTGGACTTTTTAGGCATAGATGCATGCTGGATAGCGGTCTATGTTCTTTGTCGTAATGCCCTAAGTAAATCTCATATTAGTCATCATGATATGTATGTGCATTGCTATGCCCTCTCTATTTGTCAATTGCCCAACTGTAATTTGTTCAACCAACATGCTATTTATCTTATTGGAGAGACACCACTAGTGAACTGTGGACCCCGGTCCATTCTTTTACATCTGAAATACAACCTACTGCAATCACTGTTCTCTGTAGTTCTTTGCAAACAAACATCATTCTCCACACCATACATTTAATCCTTTGTTTACAGCAAGCCGGTGAGATTGACAACCTCACTGTTAAGTTGGGGCAAAGTATTTTGATTGTGTTGTGCAGGTTCCACGTTGGTGCCGGAATCCCTGGTGTTGCGCCACACTACACTCCTCCACCAACAACCTTCACGTGGCCTTCATCTCCTACTGGTTCGATAACCTTGGTTTCTTTCTCAGGGAAAACTTGCTGCTGTGCGCATCACACCTTCCTCTTGGGGTTCCCAGCGGACGTGTGCATCACGCGCCATCAAGACTGTTTTCTGGCGCCGTTGCCGGGGAACGAAGAAAAGTTACACCACAAAGATTTTCAACTCCCACGTCAACAACTGTTTTCTGGCGCCGTTGCCGGGGAGATCAAGACACGCTGCAAGGGGAGTCTCTCACATCCAATCTCTTTACTTTGTTTATTGTCTTGCTTTACTTTACTTTATTTTCTGTTTTGTTTGCTTTCTCTATATCAAAAACACAAAAAAATTAGTTACTTGTTTACTTTACTTAATTTAGTTTGCTTTACTTATTTTTATTACTGTTAAAATGAACACTCCTGAGAACACTAAGTTGTGTGATTTCACTAGCACAAATAATAATGATTTTATATGCACTACTATTGCTCCACCTGCTACTACAGCAGAATTTTATGAAATTAAACCTGCTTTACTAAATCTTGTTATGAGAGAGCAATTTTCTGGTGTTAGTTCTGATGATGCTGCTGCCCATCTTAATATTTTTGTTGAACTTTGTGAAATGCAAAAGTATAAGGATGTAGATGGGGACATTATAAAACTTAAATTGTTTCCTCTCTCCTTAAGAGGAAGAGCTAAAGATTGGTTGCTATCTTTGCCTAAGAATAGTATTGATTCATGGACTAAATGTAAAGATGCTTTCATTGGTAGATATTATCCTCCTGCTAAAATTATATCTTTGAGAAGTAGTAATGTCTACGCACGCTTCTATTCGTGTAGACAATGTTGGGCCTCCAAGAGCAGAGGTTTGTAGAACAGCAGCAAGTTTCCCTTAAGTGAATCACCCAAGGTTTATCGAACTCAGGGAGGCAGAGGTCAAAGATATCCCTCTCAAGCAACCCTGCAATTACGATAGAAGAAGTCTCTTGTGTACCCAACACACCTAATACACTTGTCAGATGTATAGGTGCACTAGTTCGACGAAGAGATAGTGAAATACAAGTAATATGGATGAATATGAGTGGTAATAGCAATCTGAAATAAAGATGGCAGCAAGCAAACATGTAACAGAACTTGTTGGAAACGGTGTTTCAATGCTTAGAAACAAGGCCTAGGGATCATACTTTCACTAGTGGACACTCTCAACATTGATCACATAACTGAATAAACAAATACTACTTTCTCTACACTCTCTTGTTGGATGACAAACATCATTCATTGTGTAGGGCTACAAGAGCTCCCTCAAGTCGGAGTTAACAAGCTCCACAACATTCGGTGTTCATATTTAAGTAACCTTAGAGTGCATAATAGACCATTGCAATTATACCGAGTACTAACATAGCATGCACACTGTGACCGTCGAGGCTATGAAGGGGGAATAGATCGCATCAATACTATCATAGTAATAGTTAACTTCATAATCTACAAGAGATCACAATCATAGCTTATACCAAGTACTACATGATGCACACACTATCAACATTACATCATGGATGAGGAATAGACTACTTTAATAACATCACTAGAGTAGCACATAGATGATATTCAACTAGATCACAAAGCTCATGATCACATAAAGATCACATGAGAGAGAGAGATGAACCACATAGCTACGGTACAACCCTTAGCCTCGGGGGAGAACTACTCCCTCCTCATCATAGGAGACAGCAGCGGCGATGAAGATAGTGGTGGTGTCGATGGAGATGCCTTCCGGGGGCAATTCCCCGTCCCGGCAGGGTGCCGGAACAGAGACTTCTGTCCCCCGAAATGGAGTTTCGCGATGGCGGCGGCGTCCCTGGAGTCTTTCTGGAGTTTCGTCAATCCGTGTAGGGTTTTTAGGTTCCGAGGGGTTAAATAGGCGAAGAGGAAGAGTCGGAAGGGCGCCAGGGCTCCCTCCCCATAGGCCGGCGCGGCCAGGGTGGAGCCCGCGGCCCTATGGTCTGGGGCCCCTGGGCCTCCTCTCCGGCTCCCCTTCGGTGTTCGGGTCCGTCTCGGTGAATTAAGATATTTGGCTTTCGTTTCGTCGAATTCCGAGAATATTGCCCGAACAGCCTTCTCGGAACCAAAAACAGCGAGAAAATAGCAACTCGGCTCTTTGGCATCTTGTCAATAGGTTAGTGCCGGAAAATGCATAATAATGACATAAAGTGTGTATAAAACATGTGAGTATCATCATAAAAGTAGCATGGAACATAAGAAATTATAGATACGTTTGAGACGTATCAAGCATCCCCAAGCTTAGTTCCTACTCGCCCTCGAGTAGGTAAACGATAACAAGGATAATTTCGAAGTGACATGCTATCATAATCTTGATCAATACTATTGTAAAGCATATGAGATGAATGCAGCGATTCGAAGCAATGGTAAAGACAATGAATAAACAACTAAATCATATAGCAAAGACTTTTCATGAATAATACTTTCAAGACAAGCATCAATAAGACTTGCATAAGAGTTAACTCATAAAGCAATAAATTCTTAGTAGAAAGCTTTGAAGCAACACAAAGGAAGATATAAGTTTCAGCAGTTGCTTTCAACTTCAACATGTTTATCTCATGGATAATTGTCAACACAAAGTAATATAACAAGTGCAATAGGTAAACATGTAAGAATCAATGCACACAGTTCACACAAGTGTTTGCTTCTAAGATAGAAAGAAGTAGGTAAACTGACTCAACATAAAGTAGAAGATAGGCCCTTCGCAGAGGGAAGCATGGATTACTATTTTTGTGCTAGAGCTTTTCATTTTGAAAACATAGAAACAATTTTGTTAACGGTAGTAATAAATCATATGTGTTATGTATAAGACATCCTATAAGTTGCAAGTCTCATGCATAGATTACCAATAGTGCTTGCACCTTGTCCTAATTAGCTTTGATTTACATGGATTATCATTGCATAACACATGTTTCAACCAAGTGTCACAAAGGGGTACCTCTATGCTGCCTGTACAAAGGTCTAAGGAGAAAGTTCGCATTGGATTTCTCGCTTTTGATTATTCTCAACTTAGACATCCATACCGGGACAACATAGAAAACAGATAATGGACTCCTCTTTAATGCTTAAGCATTCAACAACAGATAATATTCTCATAAGAGATTGAGTATTGATGTCCAAACTGAAACTTCCACCATGATTCATGGCTTTAGTTAGCGGCCCAATGCTCTTCTCTAACAATATGCATACTCAAACCATTTGATCATGATAAATCACCCTTACTTCAGACAAGACGAACATGCATAGCAACTCACATGATATTCAACAAAGGTGTAATAGTTGATGGCGTCCCCAGAAACATGGTTACCGCTCAACAAGCAACTTATAAGAAATAAGACACATAAGCTACATATTCTTTACCACAATAGTTTTTAAGGCTATTTTCCCATGAGCTATATATTGCAAAGACAAAGAAAAGAATTTTAAAGGTAGCACTCAAGTAATTTACTTTGGAATGGCAGAGAAATACCATGTAGTAGGTAGGTATGGTGGACACAAATGGCATAGTTTTTGGCTCAAGGATTTGGATGCACGAGAAGTAATCCCTCTCAATACAAGGCTTAGGCTAGCAAGGTTGTTTGAAGCAAACTCAAGTATGAACCGGTACAGCAAAACTTACATAAGAACATATTGCAAGCATTATAAGACTCTACATGTCTCCTTGTTGTTCAAACACTTCACCAGAAAATATCTAGACTTTAGAGAGACCAATCATGCAAACCAAATTTCAGCAAGCTCTATGGTAGTTCTTCATTAATAGGTACAAAGTACATGATGCAAGAGCTTAAACATGATCTATTTGAGCACAACAATTGCCAAGTATCAAATTATTCAAGACAATATACCAATTACCACATGAAGCATTTTCTGTTTCCAACCAAATGACAATGAACGAAGCAGTTTCAACCTTCGCCATGAACATTAAAAGTAAAACGAAGAACACAAGTGTTCAAATGAAAAAGCGGAGCGTGTATCTCTCCCACACAAGCATGAATTTATTCATAGAATGAAAATAACAAAACTAAAATAAAAGCACACAGACGCTCCAAGTAAATCACATAAGATGTGATGGAATAAAAATATAGTTTCACTAGAGGTGACCTGATAAGTTGTCGATGAAGAAGGGGATGCCTTGGGCATCCCCAAGCTTAGATGCTTGAGTCTTCTTGAAATATGCAGGGATGAACCACGGGGGCATCCCCAAGCTTAGACTTTTCACTCTTCTTGATCATATTGTATCATCCTCCTCTCTTGACCCTTGAAAACTTCCTCCACACCAAACTCAAAACAAACTCATTAGAGGGTTAGTGCATAATCAAAAATTCACATATTCAGAGGTGACATAATCATTCTTAACACTTCTGTACATTGCACAAAGCTACTGAAAGTTAATGGAACAAAGAAATCCATCCAACATAGCAAAAGAGGCAATGCGAAATAAAAGGCAGAATCTGTCAAAACAGAACAGTCCGTAAAGACGAATTTTTCTGGGGCACTTAACTTGCTCAGATGAAAAATCTCAAATTGAATGAAAGTTGCGTACATATCTGAGGATCACGCACGTAAATTGTCAGATTTTTCTGAGTTACCTACAGACGGGGCTGCTAAATTTCGTGACAGCAAGAAATCTGTTTCTGTGCAGTAATCCAAATCTAGTATCAACCCTACTATCAAAGACTTTACTTGGCACAACAATGCAATAAAATAAAGATTAGGAGAAGTTGCTACAGTAGTAATAACTTCCAAGACACAACAAAACAGTAGCAAAATAAAGACATGGGTTATCTCCCAAGAAGTGCTTTCTTTATAGCCATTAAGATGGGCTCAGCAATTTTAATGATGCTCACATAAGAATGAGAGTTGAAGCAAAGAGGGCATCAAAAAGCAAATATGGAACAAATTTAAGCCTAACCCACTTCCTATGGGAAGGAATCTTGTACACAAATAAATTCATGAGGAGCAAAGTGACAAACATAGGAAGATAAAACACGAGTAACTTCAAGATTCTCAACATAGAGAGAGGAAACTTAATATTATTAAGATGCATATAACCATGTTTCCCTCTCTCATAATAACTTTCAGTAGCATCATTGATGAAATCCACAATATAACCATCACTTAAAACATTCTTACCATGGTTCATATGCATAAAAGTATCATTAATTTTGACATAAGAAGAATTCTTCTCATTAATAGTAATTGGAGCAGGATCATTATCAAGAATTTGAACATGGTAAACAAGTTGCATACTAAGGGAATTGTTTATGGCAATCCAATCATAACTATGACAAGTTTCATAAGGATAATTATAACCTATGTCATAGCATTCTTTATAATAATTATCAAAGATTGGAGGCATAGTGTCATCATAAGAAATAGAATAGTTATCTTTCACGGTATGTTCATCCGTAACCATACCATCATTGTTACTAGAAGGAGATGTATCAAACATATAATCATCAGTAGCAAAAGGATTTTCAAACACCTCATCCCCAAGCTTAGAGCTTTCTATATCATTATGGGAAGAAGCATGGATAATACTAATATTATGGCAATTATTAACATCATCATTTTCAGAATTAGTTTCCCAGAGATTTTCAATATAAAAAGTAGTGTGCTCTTCTAAATCATGATCACTAATGTAGGTAAAGGGCATAGGAAGATCATTGTACTCAGATTCATTATCATAATAATCATTAGGAGCAACATACTTACGGTTACCTATTGTTATCTCATACACGCGGGGATATGCCGTTACCTCTTTCTTTTTATTCCCCCTCTTCTTCTTCTTCATCCCCTTCTTCTTGTTCCCTTCTTTAGGAGGAAGAGGCTTGAAGATAAGCTCCTCCACATAACCTGATTTATTTCCGGAAACAATAGAAGAAACTTGGGAGGGTTCCTCCTTTTCATTAATAAGTTTAAAACACACAGTGGTCCTATCATATTTTGGTAAAGTGTCATCTTCTAAAATATTCTGTATGTAAGTATTTGCATGACAATTATTAATGCAATAAGAAAGACACCCCATGCAGGACATCATCAATATCGAGATCACTCATATGTAACAAAGAGATTTTCCCTGATAACTCTTCACACCACAAAAATAAAGTAAGTTCATCATGCTGATTAGGAGTAATTTCATCATCACAACACAAATTTGCAGCACTCATGGGGTTCGAATTATCATTGGAGGAGCATTGAAAATTAAAATGACCCACTCTATGGCAAAGTTCACAAATATAAGGATAGAGGGCACAAACTTTTTCACCAAGATCATCTAGGGCCCTAGACCATTTTCTAGTTTTTTCATTCCTATGATGGATACAATATTCATCTTCGATTTGATTAATTCCACAAGGTCTATGCATTCCACAAAAATTAACATGCTTATAAGAAATAGTATTTTCGAAGTTTGGGCATGTTTATTGCAATCATTAATAACAGTTTCATCCTTCATGCAAGTGTCTTTAAAAGGTTCATGATACTTATCAAAATTCTTCCTAGGCAATTCAAAATGAGAGGCAAAAGCTTTATAAAGATTTGCAACAACTTGAGAGTCAAGACCATAAGTAGCACTCATATTTCGAATTTTATCAGTATCCATAAAAGTTTCAATGCATTCATAATCATAATTTATACCCGACTCTTTACCTTTGTTGTTCTCCCATCCTTCGGTATTCTCCTGAATCCGATCAAGAAGGTCCCTTTTAAACTCTTCTTCATTGCGTGTAAATGATCCGGAACAAGTAGTATCCAGCAAGGTTTTATCTTGAAAAGAAAGTCTTGCATAGAAATTATCAATGATGATATTACCAGGAAGCTCATGAATGGGGCATTTGAGCATTAAAGACTTCAATCTCTCCCATGCTTGGGCAATACTCTCTCCATCATGAGGCCAGAAATTATCTATGCGGTTTCGGTCTTTGTGAATTTCGCTTGGAGGATAGAATTTAGAATAAAATAGAGGCACAATATCCTTCCAATCAAGAGAATGCCCATCCTTCAGCAGTTTATACCAATACGCCGCTTCACCAGACAACGACATAGAGAATAATTTCTTCCTAACTTCATCCATAGAAATACCTGCACACTTGAATAACCCGCATAATTCATGTAGAAATAGTAAATGATCTCCTGGATGAACAGTTCCATCCCCTTCATAGCGGTTATCCACAACAAGTTCAATAATTTTCATGGGTATCTTGAAAGGAAAACTTTCAGTAGGTGGATTTAAAATATCACAAGCATTATTAGAGTTATCGCATATGGGAGATAAAGTATTATCAGAGCAAATTTTCTCCCCTAAATATGGGAAGCTAAAAAGATCACAAAAACTAGCTTCCTCAAGCTTAGACTTCTCCATAGCATTAGCAGTAATTGCGTTCATACTAATAACATTGCCACTATCATGCAAATAAGGTTCCATAGGTTTTTTAATTTTCGCATCAAACAATTCATGTCTTAACTCATGAAATAGATTAAAAAGCTCATTGTTGTTTTCACACACCGGCAACAGTGCTAGGAAATAGCTTAGTAGTCGGAGGATCTGAATACCTTTTACCTTACCTCCCCAGCAACGGCGCCAGAAAATAGCTTGATGTCTACGCACGCTTCTATTCCTGTAGACAGTGTTGGGCCTCCAAGAGCAGAGGTTTGTAGAACAGCGAGCAAGTTTCCCTTAAGTGAATCACCCAAGGTTTATCGAACTCGGGAGGCAGAGGTCAAAGATATCCCTCTCAAGCAACCCTGCAATTACGATAGAAGAAGTCTCTTGTGTCCCCAACACACCTAATACACTTGTCAGATGTATAGGTGCACTAGTTCGGCGAAGAGATAGTGAAATACAAGTAATATGGATGAATATGAGTGGTAATAGCAATCTGAAATGAAGATGGCAGCAATCAAACATGTAACAGAACTTGTTGGAAACGGTGTTTCAATGCTTAGAAACAAGGCCTAGGGATCATACTTTCAATAGTGGACACTCTCAACATTGATCACATAACTGAATAAACAAATACTACTTTCTCTACACTCTCTTGTTGGATGACAAACACCATTCATTGTGTAGGGCTACAAGAGCTCCCTCAAGCCGGAGTTAACAAGCTCCACAACATTCGGTGTTCATATTTAAGTAACCTTAGAGTGCATAATAGACCATTGCAATTATACAGAGTACTAACATAGCATGCACACTGTCACCGTCAAGCTATGAAAGGGGGAATAGATCGCATCAATACTATCATAGTAATAGTTAACTTCATAATCTACAAGAGATCACAATCATAGCTTATACCAAGTACTACATGATGAACACACTGTCAACATTACATCATGGATGAGGAATAGACTACTTTAATAACATCACTAGAGTAGCACATAGATGATATTCAACTAGATCACAAAGCTCATGATCACATAAAGATCACATGAGAGAGAGATGAACCACATAGCTACGGTACAGCCCTTAGCCTCGGGGGAGAACTACTCCCTCCTCATCATAGGAGACAACAACGGCGATGAAGATGGCGGTGGTGTCGATGGAGATGCCTTCCGGGGGCAATTCCCCGTCCCGGCAGGGTGCCGGAACAGAGACTTCTGTCCCCCGAAACGGAGTTTCGCGATGGCGGCGGCTGTAACATCCCAACCTTGTTATCATAAATAAATGAGTGATCATGTGCATCTCATGCATTTAGTTTGCATTTGAGCAAAATTTGCATCTCAATTTTCCAATTATGCAAACCCTTCTCTTTTCTTTCTCATTCAAATCTCTCAAGATTTCATAAACTAAGCCACATGCATGGTTTTGTTGTTACTCAATAAACCCATGTGTGTGTTTTATTGTTCTCTGGAAAATTGAGTTTAAACAAAGTTCAAAATAGTTTGAATTTGCAATTTTGAAAAGAGAAATAAAACCAGAAATCAAAATAAAGGAGTGAAACCCTCTCTCCCTCTCCCTGGGCTCAGCCCACTCTCTTTCCCTCTCTCTTTCTCTCTGGCCGCAGGCTAGAACGGCCCAAGTCGGCCCAGGCCGCACCCCACCAGCCCAACTTCTCCCCCAGGGGGTTTTCTGCGAAATAGCCATCATCCCCGCCGACCGAAGCAGCTCGGTGGAGAGCTGCCGGCCACCAGATGCTCCGGCCGGCCAGGATGAGTCCCGCCGCCCTCCGGCGGCCATAAATAGTCGCCGCCGTCGCCCCAAGCCCTAGCCCCGCTTTTCCCCCTTCCCTCGCGGCCCCGACGCCCCCAAATTCGCCCAACCCTAACATCATCGCCGGCCGGCCTCCGGCCAAATACGTCGCCGGCGAGCGTCCCCGGCCGTCGCCGACCACTCCATCGAGCTCGTGGTGAGCTCCTCTCTCCCCCTGTGCCCTCGCCCTGCTCCCCCTCGCCCCCTAGCGCCGCCGCCGCGAGGCACCTGCCCCGGCCGCCGCATACGCTCGCCGCCGGCCACTCTCCGGTGGCCAATAGCGGGCGGCGCCGCCACCAAACTAACCAGCGCGTCGCCCTGCTCCTTTTCCCCCACGCGCGCACCCCTGCAACCCGCCCAATCGCCGGATTGAATCCCGGCCGAGCTCAATTGTGAGCTCATGGCCATGCTGACGTCAGCATGACGTCAGCATGACGCCATAATTAGCTTTTCTATTTTCTGTATTTAATTTCTGTATTTTTAAAATAGGAAATATTATGACAGTGGACCCCATCTGTCAGGATTTTAATAATTTCATAAATATTTTAGAAAAGAATAAAATTATGACATGTGGGTCCAACTTTATTATTATTTATATAATTTTCTGAAATTGATTTAAAATGAATTAAATTTTGGAAATTCATAAGTAATTCATTTTAAATCAGAAAAATATAAAATTATATATCTAAATGATCAGAAAAACATTTCCTAATTGTTTATCCATGTTTCATACATCTTTGAACCAATTAAATATGAGCCTTAGTAGAAACCCTAATTTGACCCCCTCATATGTCGGGGTTCGAAGCCGAACCCCTTTAATTTCCATCGATGCACCTAGGGTTACCCAAATCCCCGTAATATGACATGTCATCATATTGTATGTGCATTGCATTGTACCTTGTCTTGATTGTGCTCTTCCATTTCCGGTGTTTGGTTCTTCATCGATAGGGACCGAACGCGAGCCTGAGATCAACGCCACCGAAGAGCAGCGTCAGAACAACGAGGGACAAGGCAAGCCCTAACCTGGTTCATATATGGTTTTGAAATGCTTTACTTCGGTTCTTACATATTGCATCCGCTTCAAATATGTTTTATCGGCAGTTGTAGATATCCTATGTGTGCATAATTCCATCCTTGTAGCCCGGAGTTATCGATCCATCGCTCCCGACAAAACTAGGTCTAAGCTTGTTCGCATCGCTAGAGCCGTATATGTGTTATGCTTAGCCATGCTTAGTCGTTGAAGTCTCGATCCATCCGGTTGATGAATCGAGCTACGAATGAACCTAGTTTGACAGGATGACGTGGTAAGATCGTTGATGATGTTAATAAACATGCTAAAGGCTTGGATGGGCCGCCACATGGGGATGTGGTGATTTGACTCGTTCTCGCCGATACTAGGACCCGAGTTCTTGCCTCTGGAACCAAGACTGAGCGTACAACCACACGGGGCCCATGGGAACCCCTTGGCCCGAACTTACCTAGCTTACCCATGAGTCAATTAGTTTGCGAGTTCCATTTGCCATACGCATGGGGGAAAGGTGGAAAAGGTTTTCAAAGTGCATCATACGAGATGTGGCTAGGGTGAAGGATGCTGGAGGCATTGAACTGGATCCCCTGCGCATAATAACCGGGACCGCCTCGGAGAATGGCTACCTACGATGACGGAGCTCCCCAGTTAGTTTGACTCATGGAATAGGCGAAGTAAGAGAAAGGTTTTGGTCGACCACCCTCTGCCAGCACACCAAGGAAGTGTGTTAATCTATAGTGGCATTAAGAGTCGGTCGGCGCGTGTGGGTAAAGTTGTACACCCCCGCAGGGTAAATCTTTTCGAAAAGCCGTGTCCACGGTTACGGACGACTTGGGAAAGGACGTGATGATCATAGATAACTTGAACCTAATCGTAAAACTTGATGTTAATGTGTGAATAAGGATCCCTTCTCAGGGTGTCGAGGGGTGATCCTAGGTGATAGGTTCAGGTAATGATGAAGATTCGGTGGTTTCAACATGATGATCTTAGAGCTAGAGTTGATACCGCTCTCTTACCTCTTTTTAAAATGGTCTGAATAGACGAGCTTCTACTCCCTCCTGTTTACAAAGAAAAACTAGCTTTCAGCAAAATAAGTTCCACATAAAGCCTCGCATACCCGCTTTGCTAACAGGTTGTACTAAGTCTTGCTGAGTCCCTGTACTCAGCCTTGCATGCTTTGTTTCAGACGAAGTCCTTCCATCTGATGGTGGTTTCTACCTCGACGTCGACGAGTAGTTTGGAGTTCCTCAGGCGGCAGCCTGAGACTTATGGGCTGGGACGTCGCCTTATGTTATGGCCTCTTAGGCCCTTTGCAGTCTTGTTATCTAGATAACATAATTTGCTTTCCGTTGCTTGTTGAATTGTGGTCGGTGACCTCTGCGTGTAATAAATTTGGATCTTAACTCGCTAAGAGTTGTAATATGTTTGCTTTCAGTCGTAGAGTCACTGTTGTGTTACCGATTCTCACCCTGTAGGCCCTAGAGATCTAGGTTAGGCTTATGCCAGATGTGATATCTGGGTTTGTCTAGCCCTGACCTCCGGGGTCGCGACAGCGGCGTCCCTGGAGTCTTTCTAGAGTTTCGTCAATCGGTGTAGGGTTTTTAGGTTCCGAGGGGTTAAATAGGCGAAGAGGCGGAGTCGGAAGGGCGCTAGGGCTCCCTCCCCATAGGCCGGCGCAGCCAGGGTCCCGCGCGGCCCTATGGTCTGGGGCCCCTGGGCCTCCTCTCCGGCTCCCCTTCGGTGTTCTGGTCCGTCTCGGTGAATTAAGATATTTGGCTTTCGTTTCGTCGAATTCCGAGAATATTGCCCGAACAGCCTTCCTGGAACCAAAAACGACAGAAAACAAAGAATCGGCTCTTTGGCATCTTGCAAATAGGTTAGTGCCGGAAAATGCATAATAATGACATAAAGTGTGTATAAAACATGTGAGGATCATCATAAAAGTAGCATGGAACATAAGAAATTATAGATACGTTTGAGACGTATCAAGTAGCATAATGAATTTTAAGAAATTGGATAATGAACATGTTTCCCAAGCATGGGAAAGAATGAAATCCTTGGTAAAGAATTGCCCTACCCATGGACTAACTACTTGGATGATCATCCAAATCTTTTATGCATGATTAAATTTTTCTTCAAGGAACCTATTGGATTCAGCTGCTGGAGGTACTTTTATGTCCATCACTTTGGGTGCCGCAACAAAGCTTCTTGATGATATGATGATCAACTACTCTGAATGGCACACTCGAAAGGACTCCACAAGGTAAGAAGGTAAATTCGTTGAAGAAACCTCCTCCTTGAGTGATAAGATCGATGTTATTATGTCTATGCTTGTTAATGGTAGATCTAATGTTGATCCTAATAATGTTCCTTTAGCTTCATTGGTTGCTCAAGAAGAGCATGTTGATGTGAACTTCATTAAAAGTAATAATTTCAACAACAATGCTTATAGGAATAATTTTGGTAACAACTATAGGCCATTCCCTTCTAATAATAGTAATGGTTATGGTAATTCTTATGGTAATTCTTATAACAATAGTAGGAGTGTACCCTCTGGTCTTGAAGTCATGCTTAAAGAATTCATTAGTACACAAACTGCTTTTAACAAATCTGTTGAAGAAAAGCTTGGTAAAATTGATGTTCTTGCTTCTAAGGTTGATAGTCTTGCTCATCGATGTTGATCTTTTAAAATTGAAAATTATGCCTAATGAAGATAAAGATATTAAGTCATTTGCTATAGCAAATGCTATACAAGTTCGAATTAATGACAATATTAGATTGATGGCTGAATTGCATGCTAGGTGGGAAAGAGAAGAAAAACTAGCTAAAGAGAATAATCTCTACTATATTAAAGCTCTAGCGGTGGTGTCCGTGGTACGTCCTTCCTCGATGCTGCACTGTTGCTGGTTTCCTCGGCCGCCTTCGCGCAGTTACGAGAACACAACAGAAAACTAACAGAGAGAAAAAAAGAGAGAGGAGACAACCGCTCCAAGCACACGCCCCACGACGCCACGATCTACATAGAACCGCCGCGTCAAGCTCCTCCTAATCTATATCTATATACCTAATAATAAAGGAGCTAAGGTTTCTGCCAAAATTTTCGTCCAACTTTTCGTTGGACCGTTTTGCCCTCCCACCAAACCGCATAATACCACAGTTTTGCCATCGTACCGTTTCGAGATTCCTCTTCTTTCTCTCCTACCTACCGCGTATGGTGGATATTTGGGATTCGGGATTCCGGAACGAGGAGATACGAATCTGCGAGCGGTTCGAACTGCCCCAGATCCGCTGGGCCGTAGCTGCGTCGGCCTGGTCTGCAAGACACACAAGCGAGCTTCCCCGTCGAAAGGCTACGGTAGCTAAGCATTGAGATTTTGTTTACAAAAATAGTCCCACCTCGCTCTATTATATGAAGTCTCACCTGTTTATATACGCATGGTTTCTAGAAATCAACAAGCTTCCTTGGAAAACGAGAACTAGCAGCACCATTGTTGGTCTAAGATCTAATCAGGAAGGAATTGAATCCCAATGGAAAAAAGAGGCACCAAGAATCAGGAAGGCTAGAGAGTCGCAGAGCTGAACCTGTTCAATGGATAGGAGCTATACAGAATGGCAGAATTCATAGGTCCATGGGACCACGACCATGGAGAAGGGGCACAGGACACCGGCGCAGAGAAGGGGAAGCTCAGATGTGTGGTTGAGTCAACGAGAAGGATGGAGATCACGGGGGAGTCTGGTGCCCGCGCATGAGAGAGAGGTCGTGGTGAAATAGGGGCATCGATGGATCCCCTTTCCTCCCGGGAAGAAGGTCCTTATCACTTTCTCTATAGCACACACGTGGTGCCATGGACTTATATTTTAGCAGCATAACACCAGGCGAGATTTTTTTTTCTATCATTTTCCATCGATTCTTGTGCACATCCTGAATACGTGTACACTTTTTTTTCCCGACAGTTACATCACTAATACGTGTAAACATTTTTTCCTACCACATTATTGACCAATTATTTCCTAACGAAATATTATTTTCAATAAATGCAAAATGCAAAATTATTTTGGCCGGAGCAGGGGCGCACGAAAGGAGAGTGGCGAGCGGCCGGCCGACGGTGGATGAGCACGCGCGGGTGTTAGGGCGGCGCTGGTGCTCCTGCAGGCCTGGACGGGCGCGTGACGGAAGCGGATGACAAAGGCAGCACAACGTCATGGGAGGGCTCCCGGCGGCGGCGCGACCAGGCGGGGGAGAGCGCGGCTGGCCCGGATGCAGCTGCCGGCTGGGGACGCGGGCGAGCGTGTGGGCTAGGAGGAAGATGAAGAGGACGAAAAAAGGTTAGCAGGTGGATCTTATACTGTAATAGTTGAGAATATGTTGTTTTACAATCTCTATTTACAAGCTATGGTTCGTGGGGTGTATTTTTATTGGTGAAGTTGGGTTTCTTTTCATGGGAGGAGTTCGTTCAATAACTGTACCTGTGAGATAGGCCTCCACTAATGTTGTTTCGAGATAGTTAATTTAATTAATATCTACGTATTTTTTGGCTGAATTTTTAAGACTAAAAAGTACCATTTTCAATTTTTTCGGAAAACGAGCTCACTTGTGCTCAAGAGCACAGAGAAGTTTCCGAAAATGTACACTTTAAATTTGTACGCAATTCTTCGGTGTAGGACTTGAAACCATCGGTGTTTGAGCAGAAAGCCGAAAGTGGGAGGGCGGCGCAGGAGGAATGAGACTTGATCGCGTTTAGAAAATTGGTGGCGGGGTCTTGTTTGCAAAAGTGATAGGGGTATTCTGGTGGTGGGGGTCTAGGGTTTGTTTGCTTGAGTGGGGCTAACTTGGGCCGAAGGGGGCCAGCTAGGGCCTTTGGCCTCTCGGCTGGGCCGAGGCGGCCGACGAGCTCCCTATCTCAGTCAAAAGCTTTTATTTTTATTTGACAAAATATTTCAATTTTTAAGGAATAAAAGGGAATGAGTTTTTCTAAAAGAGAAAATAAAAAGAGGATAGTATTAGACAAAAATAACGAAAAGCAGGGAGTTTTTTTAAACCGAAACAAAAAACACCAGATAATATTACTGAAAAAGCATGAGAAGGCCGGTGTAGAGGATCTTGGTGGCGGAGTGGCGAGCGCCGGCCGGGACAACGGGCAGATACCCTTTGATTTGGACATGGAGCAAAATTTAAGCAGTGTCGGTAATTTTGTCTAAAGTTCATATATTTACTTTCCGACGGAACACAAGGGCATCTTTGAAGAGGCCGTTTTTCTCTCCCAACTACGGCTTCCCTTCTATAGATAGTATTATGGATAGTTTACTGTAAATATTTGTTTCTCCAGATGCAACGCACGGGCATTTTTCCTATCTCTTCCTATGCTTGTACACCCTCCCGCTGTCCCATGTCTCCGGGCGCCTCCACCTCCTCCCTCCCTTCACATCCTCCAATTGTCACGTCGACCAAAGCGATCCAACGTGATTACCTTGCCTTTCCTAGATGCCTGATCGGAGCCGGTGCGCCGCTCGATCTCCGCTTTCCCGTCGCCTTACTATAAGCAATGCCAACGCGGTCGCCGTCAAGTCGCTCGTCGCGCCGCCTAACAGAGCAGCGCCGCCGGGCTCGCGCGAAGGAGTGTCTGAGTGCCGCGGAGGACTGGCATGGCTCCTCTGTTCTTTGCTGTTGGACCGTCCGATGCATCCTTCCATCTCCATTCAAAGCCGGCTGACCTCGTGCGCCCCTGACACGGACACACGGCGCGATCGCTGTACAGCTGCAACTTGAGCCTCCGGCAATGGTGCGTTCCTATCCTCTTTGTTGCTGATGGAACGATACTGGTTGCATTTTTCATCCACTTCTCTGAATTGAGTGCATCCTAATGGGAACGTATCTGAATTTCCATCCCCTTATCTTCTGCAGATGGTAACGATGAGCTAAATGGAATCAATCAACTAGAACCAGCGCCACTATCTATTGTAATGTCTGACTGATGCTATGAGTGACATTTCCTGACAAATTAATTAGAATGGTTTTGGGAAAAGTAGCAAGCCTGAAAAAGTGTGACCAAGTATAGATGACCATGACCAAGTTTATTCTTGGATTGTTTTGCTTGGTTGTTTCTAATGACGAGACTGTATAACCAAGTTTAGATGACAGTATGACAATGGTATTATGTGATTTTGCAGGGAGTTCCATTAGTTCCTCCTTCCCTCTAGCTAATTCCTGCATGCTTAATTATTTCCGCAATTTCAGATCGATGACGACATGGACCCGAAGAGATATGCATAGAGGAGGATGAAGTACAACAGCTTGCTCTGAATTCCTCTTCGAAGGTGTGCATGCCTCAGCTCAGTATGTTCCATCTCGAGACCATTTCTCGAGGAATGCATCTATACAAGAATTGTTGATTGGCTTTGATCAAATTCTTTTAAATTTTGATTTTGAGATTATTTCCAGTTCTCATATTTTGGGTGGAAGCCTATGCTTGCCATTCTTGGATATGGATGACAAAGCCGAAGACATTGTTGACCTTGCGGTGACCACCTTGCTATCGGGCATGGCTGTTATCATCAGCCACCGAGGGACTGCTCATGATGCTGAAGTGCCTGAGAATGTCAAGTTTAGTGATGTTGGTTCCGAACCTGGACATGCAGATTAGGGCAAGTGCATGGTGTGCTATCCCTGTTTTGCATTTTTTAAAGCTTATTTGCTCCGGTTAATTGCAATCAGCCCCATTGTCTGAATAGCAATTCACTTTCCGTTTGTTCGATGCACTGCCTTTGGTTCTTCAGAATTTCACATTTTATATTCAACTGCGTTGGAATGGCCATTGTGATTTTGTTGCACGAAAGGCGTAGTGCTCTGCTTGATACATGATAAATGTGCAATGCCAAATCCATGTATTTTCTTCAAAATTTTGAACTGCATTTTTGATTAGTACTTACTAGCATCATTTATTTTGAGTCAGGTCACTTGCATAGATGAAGTAGCGTAAAAATATTTGGAGCTCAGATGTTGAACTTAGCAAATCAAACTGACTGATTGTTGTGATTTTACTATATTTATTCGAATCCTCACCTCTGGAACCTTTTTTTATGTTTACATTGGAATGAGTGTGTTCTCCATGCGTCGTGAATGTGTAGTTTTTGACTTGGAGTTTCGAAGAACGGTTAGTTTCAGATACATAGTATAATAGATTGTGCAACTGCGGGCCTTATCTATTAATGCATTTTAATGTCGTTAGTATTTGCATCTAAGGAAAAATGATTCGTGCAAAGGCAGTTTTATGATTATGAACAAGACAATGATATTATGCTCACCTGTGATATATAGATGGATTAATCTTCATTTTCAGGGCACGCAATCTAATGCTTTGTTGAATGTGGCATCATGTTTTTCGAAACTGTATGTTGCTTGCTGAATTGATTGATCTTTCCAGTGTAGAAGTTGTCCTTATGATTATTGTTTATTTGACAGCATTCAGTTCCTGCTTGTCTGTTATACTAGGAAGCACTTCTATATGTCAAGACGAAAACTACCATTACTTTTTTTTTGATATGAAAACTACCATTACTAATGATACAGATATGGTTTTACTTCTTTGAAGCAACTACCATTGCTATTGATGTAGCCGTTGCAACTTTCGGCGAGCCAATGCACGCTGGATTTCAGTTCGTTGAAGCTGTGCAAGGATTTCAATTCATGATGTTGGCTTATCATATTTTCTTTCTGGAACTTCAATATTTCTTGTTGGGGAGATCATTGTCTGATGGAGCTCAGTACAAAACAAGTCGGGTGCATCGATCTGAAGTTTGGCATGTCAAAAATGTTGTGTGAACTTCTGAAGATTTTAACAGTGTTTCTCAAAATGGTGTTGCCAACATGTCAAATATACGCTGTACATCTGGAGGGTGTAACTGTATCGAGAGTTAGCGCTTTCACTTGACAGTTCGTTGTGCGAAGATATGATGCATGAGTCCAAGGAATTTCAAAATTACACTTACGTCCTTTCTGACATTCTTTTGGTACACTTGCATTTTTTGTGCGATGAGGAAAGGAAATTAAGTTGATCCGAAAGGTGTGACTAAAACATAGTACTCCACAGAGCCTGTCCAATATCAGCATTATGTCGTACATGTTAGTTTTTCTTTAAAAAAACAAAGGTGGGCAATGTATAAATAAAGTTATCATTGTTCATCCTTGGTAAAAATAAATCCAACTGTGACATGAGACGCAAAATGTGTCGTACAGAGAAATTTTCGTATACAGAAACCATGCAAAAGAAGCTTAAGACAACATTTGTTGTACGAGAATATCCAAAGTACATCTAAGTTAATAACAAATAAGTTGTTGGGCCATTTTTTCTATACATATGGCGGCCCCTACTAAAAAGAAAGTAGAATCTTTAAATTCTAGCAATAGTTTTTATGTGATATATTATAAGAAAGAAATCAGAAAAATCGTGGCAACGCACGGGCAGTCACCTAGTGTAGCTAAAGTTTGGACTATTACCACCACTAGTAATGTTGATGATTCACATGTTTCTAAACCTCCTACTATCAATGGTGAAATAATTGGTGTTGGCAATGTTTCTACTCCTAGTACAAAGCGTGCAAAATTGCCTGAAACTGCTGAAACTGTTTGTGATAAAAGTGCTGAAATTTTCAGAATATTGGGGACAATGATCCCATTGCTTTAGATCATAATGGTTTAGGTTTTGATAATTATCATATCTCTGAAGTTATTAAGTTCTTGCAAAAACTTGCTAGAAGTCCTAATGCTAGTGCTATAAATTTGGCATTTACAAAACATATCACAAATGCTCTCATTAAAGCTAGAGAAGAGAAATTAAAACTTGAAACTTCTATTCCTAGGAAGTTGGAAGATGGTTGGGAGCCCATCATTAAAATGAAGGTCAATGATTTTGATTGTAATGCTTTATGTGATCTTGGTGCAAGTATTTCTGTTATGCCTAAGAAACTCTATGATATGCTTGACTTGCCACCATTGAAAGATTGTTATTTGGATGTTAATCTTGCTGATAATTCTATAAAGAAACCTTTGGGGAGGATTGACAATGTTCATATTAAGGTTAACAATAACCTTGTCCCCGTTGATTTTGTTGTCTTGGATATTGAATGCAATGCATCTTGTCCTATTATTTTGGGAAGACCCTTTCTTCGAACCGTTGGTGCTATTATTGATATGAAGGAAGGAAATATTAAGTATCAATTCCCTCTTAAGAAAGGTATGGAACACTTCCCTAGAAAGAGAATGAAGTTGCCTTTTGATTCTATTATTAGAACAAATTATGATGTTGATGCTTCTTCTCTTGATGTTACTTGATTCACACTTTCTGCGCCTAGCTGAAAGGCGTTAAAAAAAGCGCTTATGGGAGACAACCCATTATTTTATTTCTGCAATTTTTGTTTTATATTTGTGTCTTGGAAGTTGTTGCTACTGTAGCAACCTCGCCTTACCTTTACTTTATTGCATTGTTGTGCCAAGTAAAGTCTTTGATAGTAAGGTTGATACTAGATTTGGATTTCTGCGCAGAAACAGATTTCTAGCTGTCACGAATTTGAGTAGATCTCTCTGTAGGAAACTCTAAAAAATCTGCGAAAATTCATGAGTAATCCTCAGATATGTACGCAACTTTCATTCAATTTGAGCTTCTTCATCTGAGCATGTTAAGTGCCTCTAGAAAATTCGTCTTTACGGACTGATCTGTTTTGACAGATTCTCCCTTTTATTTCACATTGCCTCTTTTACTGTGTTGAGTGGATTTCTTTGCTCCATTAACTTTCAGTAGCTTTGGGTAATGTCCAGAAGTGTTGGGAATGATTGTGTCCTCTCTGAACATGTGAATTTTTGATTATGCACTAACCCTCTAATGAGTTTGTTTTGAGTTTGGTGTGGAGGAAGTTTTTCAAGGGTCAAGAGAGGAGGATGATATAATACGATCAAGAAGAGTGAAAAGTCTAAGCTTGGGGATGCCCCCGCGGTTCATCCCTGCATATTTCAAGAACACTCAAGCATCTAAGCTTGGGGATGCCCAAGGCATATCCCTTCTTCATCAACAACTTATCAGGTCACCTCTAGTGAAACTATATTTTTATTCCGTCACATCTTATGTGCTTTACTTGGAGCGTCTGTGTGCTTTTATTTTTGTTTTTGTTTGAATAAATTCGGATCCTAGCAATCCTTGTGTGGGAGAAAGACACGCTCCGCTGTTTCATATGAACACTGGTGTTCTTAGCTTTACTTTTAATGTTCAGGGCGAAGGTTGAAAACCGCTTCGTTCATTGCTATTTGGTTGGAAACAGAAAATGCTTCATGTGGTAATTGGTATATGGTCTTGAATAATTTGATACTTGGCAATTGTTTTGAGTTCTCAATTAGATCATGTTTAAGCTCTTGCATCATGTAGTTTGAACCTATTAGTGGAGAACTACTGTAGAGCTTGTTGAAATTTGGTTTGCATGATTGATCTCTCTAAAGTCTAGATATATTCTGGTAAAGGTGTTTGAACAACAAGGAGACAGTGTAGAGTCTTATAATGCTTGCAATATGTTCTTATGTAAGTTTTGCTGTACCGGTTCATACTTGTGTTTGCTTCAAACAACCTTGCTATCCAAAGCCTTGTACTGAGAGGGAATGCTTCTCGTGCATCCAAAACCTTGAGCCAAAACTTATGCCATTTGTGTCCACCATAAATACCTACTATGTGGTATTTCTCTGCCATTCCAAGTAAATTGCTTGCGTGCTACCTTTAAAAATTTCATTCCTTGTCTTTACAATACATAGCTCATGGGAAAGTAGCCTAAAAACTATTGTGGTGATGAATATGTCGCTTATGTATCTTATTTCTTATAAGTTGCTTGTTGAGCGGTAACCATGTTTCTGGGGACGTCATCAACCTGTTACACCTTTGTTGAATATCATGTGAGTTGCTATGCATGTTCGTCTTGTCTGAAGTAAGGGTGATTTATCATGATTAAATGGTTTGAGTATGCACATTGTTAGAGAAGAACATTGGGCCGCCAACCAAAGCCATGTATCATGGTGGAAGTTTCAGCTTGGACATTAATCCTCAATCTCTTATGAGAATATTATCTGTTGTTGAATGCTTAAGCATTAAAGAGGAGTCCATTATCTGTTTTCTATGTTGTCCCGGTATGGATGTCCTTAAGTTGAGATCTATCAAAATGAGAAATCAAATGCGATCTATCTCCTTGGACCTTTGTACAGGTGCATAGAGGTACCCCTTTGTGACACTTGGTTGAAACATATGTAATGCAATGATAATCCATGGAAATCCGAGCTAATTAGGACAAGGTGCGAGCACTATTGGTATTCGATGCATGAGGCTTGCAACTTATAGGATGTTTTATGCATAACACATATGAATTATTACTACCGTTGACAAAATTGTTTCCATGTTTTCAAAATAAAAAGCTCTAGCACATGAGTAATCCCTGCTTCCCTCTGCGAAGGGCCTTTCTTTTACCTTATGTTGAGTCAGTTTACCTACTTCTTTCTATCCTAGAAGCAAACACTTGTGTCAACCATGTGCATTGATTCTTACATACTTGCTTATTTGCATTCATCATATTACTTTGTGTTGACAATTATCCATGAGATATACATGTTGAAAGTTGAAAGCAACTGCTGAAACTTATATCTTCCTTTGTGTTGCTTCAAAACCTTCTATTAAGAATCTATTGCTTTATGAGTTAACTCTTATGCAAGACTTATTGATGCTTGTTTTGAAAGTACTATTCATGAAAAGTCTTTGCTATATGATTCAGTTGTTTAGTCATTATCTTTACCATTTCTTTGAATCACTTCATTCATCTCATATGCTTTACAATAGTATTGATCAAGATTATGATAGTAGCATGTCACTTCAGAAATTATCCTTGTTATCGTTTACCTACTCGAGGGCGAGTAGGAACTAAGCTTGGGGATGCTTGATACGTCTCAAACGTATCTATAATTTCTTATGTTCCATGCTAGTTTTATGACAATACTCACATGTTTTATATACACTTTATATCATTTTGATGCATTTTCCGGCACTAACCTATTAACAAGATGCCGAAGCACCAGTTCCTGTTTTCTGCTGTTTTTGGTTTCAGAAATCCTACACAGGAAATATTCTCGGAATTGGATGAAACAAAAGCCCACGGTCTTATTTTCCACGGAGCCTTCCAGAAGTCCGAAGAGGAGACGAAGAGGGGACGCGAGGCGGCCACACCCTATGGGGGCGCGGCCCCACCCCTGGCCGCGCCGCCCTATGGGGTGGGCCCCTCGGCTGCCCCCCGACTCTGCCCCTTCGCCTATTTATTCTCTCCATCGCGAAAACCCTAGTACCGAGAGCCACGATACGAGAAAAGTTCCAGAGACGCCGCCGCCGCCAATCCCATCTCGGGGGATTCAGGAGATCGCCTCCGGCACCCTACCGGAGAGGGGAATCATCACCGGAGGGCTCTACATCACCATGCCCGCCTCCGGATTGATGCGTGAGTAGTTCATCCTTGGACTATGGGTCCATAGCAACAGCTAGATGGTTGTCTTCTCCTCTTGTGCTATCATGTTTAGATCTTGTGAGCTGCCTATCATGATCAAGATCATCTATTTGTAATGCTACATGTTGTGTTTGTTGGGATCCGATGAATATTGAATACTATGTCAAGTTGATTATTGATCTATCATATATGTGTTGTTTATAATCTTGCATGCTCTCCGTTGCTAGTAGAGGCTCTGGACAAGTTGATACTAGTAACTCCAAGAGGGAGTATTTATGCTCGATAGTGGGTTCATGCCTCCATTGAATCTGGGACAGTGACAAAAAGTTCTAAGGTTATGGATGTGTTGTTGCCACTAGGAATAAAACATCAATGCTTTGTCTAAGGATATTTGTGTTGATTACATTACGCATCGTACTTAATGCAATTGTCTATTGTTTGCAACTTAATACTGGAAGGGGTGCGGATGCTAACCCGAAGGTGGACTTTTTAGGCATAGATGAATGCTGGATAGCGGTCTATGTTCTTTGTCGTAATGCCCTAAGTAAATCTCATATTAGTCATCATGATATGTATGTGCATTGCTATGCCCTCTCTATTTGTCAATTGCCCAACTGTAATTTGTTCACCCAACATGCTATTTATCTTATTGCAGAGACACCACTAGTGAACTGTGGACCCCGGTCCATTCTTTTACATCTGAAATACAACCTACCGCAATCACTCGTTCTCTGTTGTTCTTTGCAAACAAACATCATTCTCCACACCATACGTTTAATCCTTTGTTTACGGCAAGCCGGTGAGATTGACAACCTCACTCGTTAAGTTGGGGCAAAGTATTTTGATTGTGTTGTGCAGGTTCCACGTTGGCGCCGGAATCCTCGGTGTTGCGCCGCACTACACTCCTCCACCAACAACCTTCACGTGGCCTTCATCTCCTACTGGTTCGATAACCTTGGTTTCTTTCTGAGGGAAAACTTGTTGTTGTGCGCATCACACCTTCCTCTTGGGGTTCCCAACGGACGTGTGCATCACGCGCCATCACCGGTCTGGGGGCCGGTCGACCGGGCCAGGGACCGGGCTGGCCGGTTCAAACCGGGCCAGGGACCGGGTTCCAACCGGGCTCGGGAATTGTCGCGCAGTAACGTCCCCGGTTGGCATCAGCGTGGCGCCCGGTTGGCGCCGGGGTGGATCCGGCCTGCCGCCCGGTCGGACCTGGCCAGGGACCGGACACGCCGGCGTGGCGGCCGGTCTGACCGGGTGCTGGGCTGGCCTGGACTTCGTCTTCTCCTCTCGCGCATGCCTCCCGCTCCTCTCTCGCGCGTCCATGAGATATCTTCATGTCCAACTCCTTGTCCAGCTCCACGTCCATCTTCACGTCCAGCTGCTCCTCTCCTCCTCGTGCGATGCTTGTCTCCTCTTCATACATGTTGTTTAAGTAGCTTCGCACGAGCTCTTGTAATAGGTCCAATCCTGACTTCATTGGACGTGAGCTTTACAGCAGGTTCATCTTCAGTAGGTAATGACAGAGGTGGTAGTGAGGTAGGGATGTCCTCATCACCCCCCCCCCCCTTCGAAAGGCATCGACCCCGATGCTCCAAGGTCTTCTCCGTCATATGGTGTCAAATCGGCAACATTGAAAGAATTACTGACACCAAACTCATCAACTGGAAGATCTATCGAGTATGCATTATCATTTATCTTGGCAAGCACTTTGTAAGGACCAGCACCACGAGGCTTCAACTTCGACTTCCGCAGCTTCGGGAACCTATCCTTGCGAAAATGTACCCAGACCATATCACCAGGCTTGAACAACATCTCCTTGCGCTTCTTGTTCATCCTTGCAACATTGTTCTTGCCTTTCTTTTCAATCAACTCTTTAGTCTTCACATGGATTTTTCGCACAAAATCTGCCCTCTTGGATGCCTCCATATTAACTCTCTCATGTATGGGCAAAGGCAACAAATCAAGTGGAGTAATGGGTTTGAAACCATACACCACCTCAAAAGGACATAGCTCCGTGGTAGAATGTACTGCCCTGTTGTAAGCAAATTCCACATGCGGCAAACACTCTTCCCACTCCTTCAGGTTCTTCTTGATCATGGATCTCAACAGTTGTGACAATGTTCTATTCACCACTTCAGTTTGTCCATCAGTTTGGGGGTGACAAGTAGTACTGAAAAGTAGCTTCGTCCCCAGCTTTCTCCACGGCATCTTCCAGAAGTAGCTCATAAACTTCACGTCACGATCAGAAACAATAGTCTTCGGGACTCCATGTAGTCGTACAACCTCCCTGAAAAACAGGTTAGCAATATGCGACGCATCGTCGCTTTTGTGGCAGGCAATAAAGTGTGACATTTTAGAAAATCTGTCCACTACCACAAATATAGAATCATGACCTCTTTTAGTACGCGGCAAACCCAACACAAAATCCATACTAATATCCTCCCAAGGTGTAGTAGGTGCCGGTAAAGGAGTATACAAACCGTGAGGCTTCAGCTTGGACTTGGAATTGTTGCAAGTAATGCATCTCTTCACATACCTGTCCACATCCCGCCTCATCTTTGGCCAATAAAAGTGGTCAGCTAGCATGAGTAGCGTCTTCTCACGCCCAAAGTGACCCATCAAACCTCCAACATGTGATTCCTGCAATAAGAGCAAATGCACAGACGATTCTGGAACACATAGTTTGTTAGCTCTAAACAAGAACCCATCATGTATGTGATATTTTTCCCATGCTTTACCAAGAGCACATAAGCGATATGGTTCAGCAAAATTATGATCAGTAGCATACAAATCACATAGTACTTCTAATCTAGGAATTTTAACATCAAGTTGAGTTAATAGCATATTCTTCCTAGATAGAGCATCAGCAACAATATTATCTTTTCCCTTCTTATGCTTAATAATGTATGGAAAAGACTCAATGAACTCAACCCACTTAGCAAGACGCTTATGCAAAGTAGACTGAGCTTTAGGTATTTTAAAGCTTCATGATCAGAATGTATGATAAATTCTTTTGGCCACAAGTAATGTTGCCAAACCTCAAGAACTCTAATTAAAGCATACAATTCTTTATCATATATAGGATAGTTCAACTTAGCACCAGACAGTTTCTCAGAAAAAATATGCAATTGGGCGACCCTCTTGCATCAACACACCACCAATTCCAATACCACTAGCATCACATTCAATCTCAAATTGCTTATTAAAATCAGGAAGTGCAAGCAATGGTGCAGAAGTTAACAATCTCTTCAGTTCATCAAAAGCATGATCTTGGGCTGCGCCCCACTCAAATATTACACCCTTTTTAGTTAAGTCATTTAAAGGTGCAGCAATAGTACTAAAGTTGGGCACAAATCTTCTATAAAACCCAGCTAGACCATGAAAACTTCTAACTTGACTCACATTCATGGGAGTAGTCCAATTTTGAATAGCTTCAATTTTAGACACATCTACTTCTACTCCATGCTGACAGACAACATAACCCAGAAATATGACCTTATCTTTGCAAAATGTGCACTTCTCAAGATTACCATAGAGTTTATTATCACGCAACACTTGCAAAACATGTCGAATATGTATAGTATGATCAGATTCATTGCGGCTGTAGATTAATATGTCATCAAAGTACACAACCACAAACTTGCCAATAAATGCACGCAAAACATGGTTCATCAGTCTCATGAAAGTGCTAGGTGCATTAGTCAAACCAAAAGGCATTACTAACCACTCATATAAACCAAATTTTGTTTTAAAGGCTGTTTTCCATTCAGCCCCTTCTTGCATCCTAATTTGATGATAACCACTACGCAAATCAATTTTAGAGAACACAGCAGCACCACTCAATTCATCTAGCATATCCTCTAATCGGGGAATAGGGTGACGATATCGAATAGTGATGTTGTTTATAGCTCTACAATCAACGCACATACGCCATGTACCATCTTTTCTTAGGAACTAAAATAACAGGAACAACACAAGGACTAAGGCTTATGCGGATATAACCTTTGTCGAGTAGCGCTTGTACTTGCTTCTGTATCTCCTTCGTTTCTTCGGGATTCGTTCTATATGGTGCCCGATTGGGTAGCGAAGCTCCGGGGATCAAGTCGATTTGATGCTCAATACCTCGCAATGGTGGAAGTCCTGCGGGTACTCATCCGGAAACACGTCGCCAAATTCCTGCAAAACATTAGAAACACCAAGAGGAAGAGGGGTCATGTCGTTAGAAACCAAAACCGTACCCCTGTACAAGAGCACAAGAGGCATGGCCGAAGGATCCTCACTAAATTCTCTCATGTCTTCTTTGGTGGCTAATGAGACTAAGGAATTCACTCTCTCACTTTTCGTTATATCACTCACAACATTACAATTCTCTCGCCTATCTAAAGAAGCATCCTCCAAGTTTACTTCAACTTTCTGACGAGATTCATTGACAATTTGCTGTGGTGTCATAGGCTGTAAGTTGATTTTCTTGCCCTTGAACTCCAAGTGATATGTATTGGCACGGCCATTGTGTTGCACAGAACGGTCATAGAGCCAAGGCCGACCCAATAGTAGGTGACACACCGTCATAGGAACCACATCAAAATCAATGCAATCCTTATACGGTCCAATAGCAAACTCAACACGCACCATTTGGTTTACCTTCATCTCACCACTGTCGCTCAACCACTGAATATAGTATGGATGCGGGTGCGGTAGATACTTCAACTTCAGCTTGGTACACAACTCCTTGCTTGCTAAATTACGGCAACTCCCGCCATCAATAATGACCTTGCAAGCCTTGTCAGGACCAACTAAAGCCTTTGTTTGGAACAAATTGCAGCGCTGAGTAGATGCACTAGGCAACACATTAAGAGCACGCTGCGACACAACAATGGTGCGAGCATCGGACGGATATGCATCTTCACCATCAGTGTCATAGTCATCATCTTCTGGAGCATTAGGATCAACATCTTCTCCAGTCTCATACTCATTGTCCTCATTGATAATCATGACTTTGCGGTTAGGAAAATCTCTCCTGAAGTGACCTTTGCCACCACATGTATGACAAGCCATATCACGGTTACGCGCAGTAGGCACATTAGAGCCACTCGTACTTGCAGCAGATTCGGACTTCTTTGTGTTAGACACTGATACGTCTCCGACGTATCGATAATTTCTTATGTTCTATGCCATATTATTGATGATACCTACATGTTTTATGCACACTTTATGTCATATTCGTGCATTTTCTGGAACTAACCTATTAACAAGATGCCGAAGTGCCGGTTCTCGTTTTCGCTGTTTTTGGTTTCGGAAATCCTAGTAACGAAATATTCTCGGAATTGGACGAAACGAAGACCCGGGGGCCTATTTTTCCACGGAGCTTCCGGAAGACCGAAGAACATACGAAGTGGGGCCACGAGGTGGCGACACCACATGGCGGCGCGGCCAAGGGGGGCCCGCGCCGCCTATGGTGTGGGCCCCTCGTCGGGCCCCCGACTCTGCCCTTCCGCCTACTTAAAGCCTCCGTCGCGAAACCCCTGATGCGAAAAACCACGATACGGAAAACCTTACTGAGACGCCGCCGCCGCCGATCCCATCTCGGGGGATTCTGGAGATCTCCTCCGGCACCCTGCCGGAGAGGGATTCATCTCCCGGAGGACTCTACACCGCCATGGTCGCCTCCGGAGTGATGAGTGAGTAGTTCACCCCTGGACTATGGGTCCATAGCAGTAGCTAGATGGTTGTCTTCTCCTCATTGTGCTTCATTGTTGGATCTTGTGAGCTGCCTAACATGATCAAGATCATCTATCTGTAATACTCTATGTTGTGTTTGTCGGGATCCGATGGATAGAGAATACCATGTCATGTTAATTATCAAGTTATTACATATGTGTTGTTTATGATCTTGCATGCTCTCCGTTACTAGTAGAGGCTCTGGCCAAGTTTTTTGCTTTTAACTCCAAGAGGGAGTATTTATGCTCGATAGTGGGTTCATGCTTGCATTGACACCTGGGACAGTGACAGAAAGTTCTAAGGTTGTGTTGTGCTTGTTGCCACTAGGGATAAAACATTGGCGCTATGTCCGAGGATGTAGTTGTTGATTACATTACGCACCATACTTAATGCAATTGTCCGTTGCTTTGCAACTTAATACTGGAGGGGTTCGGATGATAACTCGAAGGTGGACTTTTTAGGCATAGATGCAGTTGGATGGCGGTCTATGTACTTTGTCGTAATGCCCAATTAAATCTCACTATACTTATCATGTCATGTATGTGCATTGTTATGCCCTCTCTATTTGTCAATTGCCCGACCGTAATTTGTTCACCCAACATGCTTTTATCTTATGGGAGAGACACCTCTAGTGAACCGTGGACCCCGGTCCATTCTTTAATACTCGAAATACAAATCTGCTCGCAATACTTGTTTTTACTATTTTCTCCGCAAACAATCATCTTCCACACAATACGGTTAATCCTTTGTTACAGCAAGCCGGTGAGATTGACAACCTCACTGTTTCGTTGGGGCAAAGTACTTTGGTTGTGTTGTGCGGGTTCCACGTTGGCGCCGGAATCTCTCGGTGTTGCGCCGCACTACATCCCGCCGCCATCAACCTTCAACGTGCTTCTTGGCTCCTCCTGGTTCGATAAACCTTGATTTCTTTCGAGGGAAAACTTGCTCGCTGTGCGCATCATACCTTCCTCTTGGGGTTGCCCAACGAACGTGTGAAATACACGCCATCAAGCATATTTTCTCGGCGCCGTTGCCGGGGAGATCAAGACACGCTGCAAGGGGAGTCTCCACTTCTCAATCTCTTTACTTTGTTTTTGTCTTGCTTTATTTTATTTACTACTTTGTTTGCTGCACTTATATCAAAACACAAAAAAATTAGTTGCTAGCTTTACTTTATTTACTGTCTTGTTTGCTATATCAAAAACACAAAAAAAATTAGTTACTTGCATTTGCTTTACTTATTTCATCATGTTTCCTTTTAATTTTACCACAAAGAACATACCGGTAGGACGTGGGTCTATCATTGGGAGAAACAATATAGAAGAATTTTTCACCCATGTTAGTACCGTTGAAGATTTTGAAGATAGACACTTGGTAGAACTTGCTCCTACTTATGAAATTGCTGCTGCTGCTTTAGTTCGCTTGTTGGAAACTAAATTTGTTAATCTTAATCCTATAATCCAACACATGTTTCTTACACTTGGTGATTTGGAAGAGGGGGAAAAGAAAGATTTTGTTTTAGAAACCCTTCTTAGAGAATTCGGTGGTCTAGCAAGAGAGGCTAGAAAGGTCTTCGCTAAATTTAATATGCTTGGTTCTCATACTAATTTTGTTAGTCTCCTTGAAAAAATGGACATGGATAGGATAAGGTATACTAATAATGCTAATGATGGTGGGGAGATCAAAGCACCAATACCATGCAAACTCCTAGCTATGAATGATGCACTAGAAAATAACTATGTTTGGCTTGTTCCTGAAAATTTGTTCGATGAGAGTAGCAAGCCCAAGACTAATGAAAAGGGAGACGCTGAAACTTATGTATCCAATATACTATGCATGGTTGAGAAAACTCCAAACCCCGCTGTAGGTGCACCACCCTTCGATAATACTTGAGATACACTTTCGCGCCTAGGCTGAAAGGCGTTAAAGAAAAGCGCTTATGGGAGACAACCCATGTTTTTACTCCAGTATTTTTGTTTTATATTTGTGTCTTGGAAGTTGTTTACTACTGTAGCAACCTCTCCTTATCTTAGTTTTATGTTTTGTTGTGCCAAGTAAAGTCTTTGATGGAAAAGTAAGTACTAGATTTGGATTACTGCGCAGTTCCAGATTTCTTTGCTGTCACGAATCTGGGTCTATCTCCCTGTAGGTAGCTCAGAAAATTAAGCCAATTTACGAGCATGATCCTCAGATATGTACGCAACTTTCATTCAATTTGAGCATTTTCGTTTGAGCAAGTCTGGTGGCCTAATAAAATCCATCTTTACGGACTGTTCTGTTTTGACAGATTCTGTCTTTTATTTCGCATTGCCTCTTTTGCTATGTTGGATGAATTTCTTTGATCCACTAATATCCAGTAGCTTTATGCAATGTCCAGAAGTGTTAAGAATGATTGTGTCACCTCTGAACATGTGAATTTTTATTATGCACTAACCCTCTAATGAGTTGTTTCGAGTTTGGTGTGGAGGAAGTTTTCAAGGATCAAGAGAGGAGTATGATGCAATATGATCAAGGAGAGTGAAAGCTCTAAGCTTGGGGATGCCCCGGTGGTTCACCCCTGCATATTCTAAGAAGACTCAAGCGTCTAAGCTTGGGGATGCCCAAGGCATCCCCTTCTTCATCGACAACATTATCGGGTTCCTCCCCGAAACTATATTTTTATTCCGTCACATCTTATGCACTTTGCTTGGAGCGTCGGTTTGTTTTTGTTTTTGGTTTTGTTTGAATAAAATGGATCCTAGCATTCAATTTATGGGAGAGAGACACGCTCCGCTGTAGCATATGGACAAATATATCCTTAGGCTCTACTCATAGTATTCATGGCGAAGTTTCTTCTTCGTTAAATTGTTATATGGTTGGAATTGGAAAATGGTACATGTAGTAACTCTAAAATGTCTTGGATAATTTGATACTTGGCAATTGTTGTGCTCATGTTTAAGCTCTTGCATCATATACTTTGCACCCATTAATGAAGAAATACTTAGAGCTTGTTAATTTGGTTTGCATATTTGGTTTCTCTAGAGTCTAGATAATATCTAGTATTGAGTTTTGAACAACAAGGAAGACGGTATGGAGTCTTATAATGTTTACCATATGTCTTTTATGTGAGTTTTGCTGTACCGTTCATCCTTGTGTTTGTTTCAAATAACCTTGCTAGCCTAAACCTTGTATCGAGAGGGAATACTTCTCATGCATCCAAAATACTTGAGCCAACCACTATGCCATTTGTGTCCACCATACCTACCTACTACATGGTATTTATCCGCCTGTCGTGGTATCGTCACGGCATATGCCATAGGGTGGCTAATCGAAGGGGCTCCTGAGAGATCTCACGGCGGTATCCGGAAGCGGGTATGGGCACGAGCGACACGGCGACGTACCCAGGTTCGAGGCCCTCCGGTGGAGGTAAAACCTCTACTCCTGCTATGAGTGTATAAGGTAATCACACAGTACAATGGTGCTCCTAGAGCTGTGTCCGGCTTGCCCTGAGAGGCTAAGGGAGACGATGGTCTCTCTCACAGGGAGCGCGCGTAGGTAGGTGAAAGCAATAAGTGATCGATCGTCCCTCGCACGAGAGGGGTAGTGCGGCTTATATAGGCACCGGCACTTTACATATAAGACCCTATAGTCTACTGGCCGGCTTGGCCGGCTTCGGCTTCCGCTCCTTCCCGGGCGGTGACGTCGGGAGCCGTTGAGGCGTCATGGCTCTGTCCCATCCGGCTGCCCAGGTCAGCGGTATGGAGAGGAGGTGTCTCTGTCGCCGTCAGCCACTGTAGCCCGTACGGCGCGTCGTAGGCCATGATGGCCTGTCCGGCGCGTGGCACTATTGCTCCACAGTGCCCCGCGCTTTACGGAAGATGAAGTCAGCGTGGACTTTGGGAACCCGGATCACCAACCCGGTTCCTTCCAGCGCAAGACTCGCCAGCCTCGAGTCGGTCCGAGGTACGGAACCCCCGGTCGGATATGGCTTGTAGAAGCCGGCCCAACTACGGCATTGTCGGCCGTAGCTAGGCCAACTAGGACCTAGAGCCGGCCGACTTCCGGACCAGCCGGCCACGGCGCCGGCCGGCTGCTCCTCGGCCCGGCCTTTGCCGCGAGCCGGCCGGTGGTCAACCGGCTGCTCCGCGTCCATTGCCCTACCCGGGGTCTTCCCCCGACATTAGCCCCGAAGCTGGCAAGGTCCTGCGTTTAGAAGGACCTAGGCAGGTTTTCCTGGCTTCTTGAATATATTTGACGGCACTTGGAGGGGCCGACTGAGGATTTCCTTTCAGCCGGCTGCGCCCTCATCCGGCTCGTTCTTGCCGGCTGCTTCTAGCCGGCAGCTTTTTACACTTGTATAGTTTTTGCTTTCTCGCAAGATTTGATGGCGCCTCCGCCTTGCTGAAGAGTTTTGGTTCGAGTGGAACTTTTCGTCCGGCTCCGGCTTGCTGCGCGCCGGGGTCTCCGCCGCCTCGGGTCCTGCGCCCGACTTGATCGGTCTGACGCCTGGCCTGGCTGTCGCTTCGTCTGGTCACATCAATGTCCCTCCGGATCCGGTGCGGTTGTGGGCGACGTGGTGTGGCCGTTTCTGATAACCGTAGCGATCGTGGGAGGAGTTACGGTGCAAGAAATCCGGAGACGTGGCCCACGATTGCCACGTGGAGGCCAACTTGCCCGCCGCGGTCGGCTATAAATGCCGCGGGGGAGGGTACCGAGGCGGCACTTGCTCACTTCTTCTTCCTCGCGCCCCTGCTTCCGTCGCTCTCCGCGCGCCCAAGCTCTTCGCTGCTCCGGCGAACGTCCTCCGCTGGCGAACTCCGGCGACCGAAACTCCACCGTTCCGCCGCCGCCGCGCCATCAATCCGGCGCCACGGGGCCGCGCGTCTCGACGGAGCGTCCGCAGCCGCCGCTGTCGCCGCCGCGGTCGCAAGGTTCTTCCTCACCGTTCCGCCTTTCTTGGTCATCTTCTTCTTCTTCGACCTCGTCAATGGCGTCCCCCAGCGGATCATGGAGGGGCTCTTACATGCGCGAGGATGACATCGAGCGCCTGGTGCGCCTCCGGCGGATCCCGCGGTCGGTGATCACGCGGGAGCCTGGCAAGGAGACGGAGCCCAAGCCGGAGCCCGGCGAGCGCGTCGTTTTCGGCGCGCACCTCGACCGCGGGCTGGGCCTGCCGGCATCAACATTCTTCCGGCGGTTCCTCGACCATTTCGGTCTTCAGCCGCATCACTGCCGGCCAACGCGTGCGTCCTCTTGAGCTGCTTTGTGGCGTTCATGGAGGCTTACGCCGGCCTGTGGCCCGACATCGACTTCTGGAGCCGGCTCTTCTACTTGAAGGCCCAGACCACCGAAGGCCGCCTGCGGGCCTGTGGCGCCGCCTCGATCTACACCCGGCCCGGTACGCCTTTCCCCAAAATTCCCACCGTCGACTCGGTGAAGAATTGGCAGATGTCGTTCTTCTACGTGCGCAACGACGGGGCGCTCGTCGACCGGATCAATTTACCGGAGTTCAACCCGGCTCCTCCAGTCGGCCGGATCAATTGGAGCCACAACGCCCGCTCGACGGATCCGAACGCCGAGGTGAACCTGCTGTGGGACTTCCCGGCGACAGCCCACTGATGGCGGGCTGACTGCCGAGGATCTCCTCTGCACCATCGCTGAGCGCCGGGTGCTGCCGCTCCAGATGCGCTCCCACAAGATCGGGCACATGTCCGGCCGGTTCGATCCGAACCGGACGTCCAAGGCGCCGCTCAACAAAGCCCAGGTGGCCAGCCGGGTGAACCATATCACCAAGGCGAACCTCACGGAGAGCTGGAGCTACGGGCTGGTGCCTCACGACAGGGAGCATCCGCCGGCGCGGGTAAGTCCTATGTCTTTGCCATTTTCCGGCTTGCGGCTGCGAGGCCGACTTCTTTTTCTTCTGCCGACTTCCGGCTTGTCATATGTTCATGTTTTTTCTGTCTTTCTAGCTTTTGAGCGCCGAACGCCGAGGACGGCGACCTCGGCGACGAAGAGGTGGACGCCGGATCTCGTCGATCCGGCCGACCAAGCCGGCGAGCATGCCGGCGACGGCGACGCTGCCGCGGGCGCCTCGATCTAGGCGGCCGGGGGAGCACAATCCGCCCCTTCACCGGAGCAGCGGGAGGAGGAGGTGGAGCCGGGCGACGTCCGGCACGGGGCCCATCCCCGCCGTGCCTCTGCGTACGAGGCCGCCAAGCACCACGGCGACTTCGGCGCCCAAGGGCACGAAGCGAGCCGGCTCAACCGCCGCCTTGGAGGCGAAGGCGAAGAAACAGCGCCGGCTGCAGCCGAAGATGGTCCCGGAGAAGGCCGGGTGAGTTCTTTCTCTCTTTCTCTTGTTTGATTCCTTTTCTTTCCTTACTTTTATACTTATTATCTCTCTGTTTATCCGGCCAGGGCCCCTATCAAGTTTGCCCAGGGCGGCGGCTCCCGGCAAGCTCCGCGCGTTGTGTCGCCGCTTCCCCGCCAGCAGAGGGAGCGGACGCCGCAGCCTTCCTCGCGCGCATCTACACCGCCGCCGCCTGCCGCAGGGGCGCCTTCCTTCGCCGTGCCGCTGGCCTCAGCGCCTGATCGCGGCACGCGGGCTGAGCCGGCTCGCCAGGCGACGCTGGACGACATGTTCCCGGGCCGGACTCGTCCTCTGGGCCCAGCTGCTGGGGCTGGTCTGGGAATGCCGCCATCGACCGGAGCCGGAGCCGGGAGGGCTGCGCCGCCCACGATCGGAGCCGGAGCCAGGCCGAGCGTGGTGGTGCTGGACGAAAGTCCGGAGGAGGCACCTCAGGCGCCGGAGGCGACTGGGCCGGCTGGGCCATCTGCTGCGCCCGGAGCGACGCCGCCACCGCGGCCGACGACGGAGGAGCCGGCCCGACAGAGCCGGCAAGAGACGAGCCGGCGCGCACGGAGGGCGCCGACTCGCGCGCGTTGGTGAGGATGGGGACCCCCTCGGCGTCACCGCAAGGCCTGCACGTGGCCAAGGGCGCACTTCTTCTTCAGGTGCCGTCCGCCTCCGACTCCAGCCTCGGTTCGGCTGCCACCATGGAGCAGGCGTGGCTCCGCGCCGACTCCTACGAGGTGACCAGCCGGGAGGGGAACCCCGGCCAAGCGTCGGTGGAGATGTTCTTCTCCGGCCTGCGAGCCAATCTCAAGGCCGGGGCAACCGAGGCCGCGGCTAACGTCGCCAAGGTGGAGGAAGCCAGCAAGGTAAGCTTCGACTGTTTTTGATCCGAATATTATCCCGATAGCCCTCGAGGGCATGGGCCGGCTGCTTGGAGCCGGCACGGGTTTCACCCCGATCGACTAACTTTTTCTTTTTTCCTTAGTGCTGTGGCGGATGGCGCACCGCTCCGCTACAACCGCGCCGTGACCCACTACCACAAGGCCAAGCTGGACCGGGCCGACTTGGCCCGCGAGCTGGAAGCCGCCAAGGGTAAGTTCTATGCTTCTTTCGACTTGGTGTCTTGTTTTCTTTCTAGTCTTGGTTGGCTAACATTTCTTTCTGGCCGACTTGTAGTTGAAGCCGCCAAGGTCCCGCAGCTGGAGTCGGATCTCCGAGCCGCTCGCGACCAGTGCGCCGTGAGAGAGGAGGCGGGCCGATCCGCCGCCCGCAAGCTTAAGCTGGCTGATCGGAGGCCTGCACGAGCTGCGCCAGTCAGGAGCAGAACCACCTCAAGGAGCTTGCTGCCCATAAGAAGGACGGGGAGGAGAAGCTGGCGGAGGCTGAGCGGTCAGGCTGGACGAGGGTGGAGAGGCAACGGCTTGCGCTGCAGGAGGAAGTCACCACCAAGTCCACGGAGCTGACGGCCACCGCCAAGCGCTGGACGGAGGGGATTGGCGCGCTTGATCGCGGCTTGTCGGGTGAGTGCCTCTATGTTTACTTCCCTCTGCCAGGCTTTCAGGCTGTCGAGCGCCGGCTTAGGGTTGGTAGCCGGCAGTGAAACTTATCTTTTTCGCTATCTCCATCTTCGGGCTGGGGGCAGTCGGTCCGTGCCGGCTGCACCGCCAGGCTTTTGCTATGCTCTTTCGAAATCTCCGGCGGAGGCGATCGGTTCGTGCCATGCTGACGCCAGGTCTTTCTTTAGAGGCTTCAGATTTCCATCTTTGTGCGCAGAGGCGATCGGCTCGTGCCGGCTGCCGCCGAGTCTTACTTAGGACTCGAAAAATTTGCATTTTTCAGCTTATTTCGGCTTTTGGTGGTTTCCGACATGCTTCTTCCACGCGGCCTTCCCGGAGACGCAGAGGATGCGGCCTTGGCAGCCGTTGGCGTTGAGCGCGAGTCCGGAGGCGAGCGACTGGCGAGGGCAGCTCGGGAGTATTTCTCCATGGAGGATCACTGGCGTCCATGAGTGCCCGCGTCGAGCCCATCACCAAGCTCGGCTGGGAACTTCGGAAGGCGGCCGAAGAGCTGGTGCCCATGCTGTGGCACGAAGAGGCGGCGCCGCAAGATATCTCCAGGCCTCGTCGCTGCGATGGAGCCGGCGCCAGGATCGTTTCCTCGGCTGGAAGGAATGCGGCCCACCGCGCGCCGGTGCCGACATGGCGCTCGTCCTTTGTCCCTCTCTTGGTACAACGAGGTGGACTCGGGGCAGCTTGAGTTCCAGCGAGCCGGCGTGGAGGACAAGCTCCCAGCCGATCTCCAAGGCCGCCCGCCTTGCTCGAGCCAGACGCCATCGCCGAGTTCGTCGACAAGACCCTCTTCGTTGCGGACCCGAACCCTCCTCGTCCGATGGAGAGTACATGGACGATGAGGAGGCGGAGGACGTGTCCTGAGGACGGCCGGCAGCCGGCTCCATCGATGCCCCTCCAGCTAGATTTCTAGCTACTCGGTTGTTCTTTTGCCAAGACAATTTATTAAATCCCGGGATCGCCAGGTGCATATGTAAGACAATATAATTATCCTTTTATTAAGGCACACTTTAATGTGTTTGTTAATCATTTGTGTGCGGCTTGCTTTCTTCGACTTGTTCACTTTTCCTATCCGCCCCACTCTTTGGCTGTGCTCTTGCGGTCGTACGTCCGAGCTTGCGATCCGTCGCCGGATCAGAGCGGGCAGCTGAGGGAGGCCAGTGGATGCCCGGTCGAACGAGCTGAATTCGGCAATCCAGGCACTTTATGAAAATTTGCAAGTCAATTACGCTTTTACTCTTTCCTTAGTCGTTTTTCGCGTGCCCGGCCCCTAGGCCTTACTCCCGCCAGCCGGACAGCCGGGTTGCGGGCTGTGGCTGGATCGGAAGCCGGCTGTCGGAAGCCGGATCACGTTACTGAGGCGACCGCGTGAGAGGTTCAAGCCAATTGGCGAAACAAAGGTAAAGTCTGCGAAAAACTTGTCGGAAACGGCGCTCTTGGCGCATGCTTTCATAACTCACAAAAGGGATACAAGGGATACATACATTCCTGCTCTCATGTGTAAATGGGCGGAGTAATCGACATTCCAGGGGACGTTTAGTCTCCTCGTCGGCCTTGTCCAGGCTTGTTTTCCTTAGCCACTTGGGCATCTATGAGATAGTAGGAATCATTGCCTACTGCCTTGCTCACGATGAAGGGACCCTCCCATGGGGATGCTAGTTTATAGCTGTCCGGCTGTCCGTTGGATCAGCCGAGGCACTAGGTCTCCTTCTCGGAATACTAAGGTCTTGACCTTCCGGCTGTAGTAGCAGACGGAGGCTTTGCTGATATACGGTTGACCTGGACTCGGCCATTAGCCGGACCTCTTCAACCAGGTCAGACTCCATCTTCGCGAGCTTCTTTGGCTTCAGCACTAGTGCAGAGCTTGATTCTTGGCGCGTCGTGCTCGATATCGGTCGGCGGGGCGGCTACGGCCCCGTATACGAGGAAGAAGGGTGTGAACCCGACTGGCGGTTTGGCGTCGTCGCGCAGCTCCACAGCACGCTGGGCAGCTCTTCAATCCAGCATGCCGGCTGAGCGCTCAGCGGCTCCACCCGGCCGGGGCCGGATGCCGGCTAGGATCAAGCCATTGGCTTTCTCCACTTGGCGTTGGTCTCACGGGTGCGCCACGGATGATAGGTCCATCCGGATCCCCATCTCCCCGCAATAGCGTTTGAAAATGCCTTCAGCCAAGTTGCTGCCATTGTCGGTGATGATGCTATGCGGGTAGCCATATCTCACGATTATTTCCTTGAGGAATGTGACGGTCATGTGGGCCGTCCAGCTTCTTGATTGGCTTGGCCGATCCACTTAGTGAACTTGTCAATCATCACCAAGAGATGAGTCATGCCGCCCGGGCTGTTTTGAATGGGCCCACCATATCCAAGCCCCATACGGCAAATGGCCGGAGTAATGGGGATGGTCTTCAAAGCGGGAGCGGCGTGTTCCTTGCTTGGCGGCGTTGGCAGCCGTTACACTTCTTCACCGGTTCCCTTTGCGTCTACGGCCGCGATCGGCCGGTAAAAACCGTGCCGGAAGGCTTTGGCCACTATGGCTCGGGAGGGCGTGATGGCTTCATGAAGTGGCGATCGCGGGTGGTGTGGTTGGAGGGTTCTTGCCGCTGTGGTGCTTGCGGCGATCGAGCATCTGCTCGAAGCGCTGTACTCGGCTTCCATTGCCGGTCTGTTTGCTTCTGGCGGCGTGCCGCTACCGCGTGTCGACTACGGCTGCCGCATGGGCGAAACCGTGCCGTGGTCCGGCTGGTCGCTGTGACCTTGCCTCGGTAGTTGTCCCGCCGGCTGCCATGCGGGCCGCCCTCGGCCGGCTTGTGCTCAGCAGGCTTGTGGTTGTCCGTCTTGCTGGGGCGGGTGAAAGCGTCGGCCGGGCCTTGCCGGCTTCCTCAGCCAGCGCGTACTTGTCGGCGATGGCCATCAAAACGGCCATCGTCTTGGGCTCGTGCTGGCGTAGCTTGTGCCACGGCGTGGTGTTGGAGCGGCAGCCTCCCATGAAGAAGTTGATGGCTTGCATCTCGTGCACGCCCTCGCAAGAGGATTGCGCATCTCGCACCGGCGCGTCCGGTACGCGCGATCCGTCTCGTCTGGGCCACCGCTTGCACATCTCACAGGCTGTTGCGGGCGACCCGGCAGCGATAGGTGCCGGTGAGATTGCTTGATGAAGGCGGCCTCGAAGTCCGGCCAGCCGTTGATGCGCCGCGGCGGCAGGTTGTTGAGCCATGTGCGGGCGGAGCGCGGGCAGCATGAGGGGAGTGCGCCTAGCCAGCGCTTGTTGCCGAAGATGCCGGCGTGCGGTGGAGTAGTCCGGCGCCAGTCCTCGGCTTAGCGATGCCGTCGTACTCAGGCGTGTCGCGGGGAGGCTGGAAGCCGTCGAGCACGGGCTCGTTGGCGATGCGGGGCCGAAGCGCAGGGCAAGCCGGTGCCTCCTCTTCCGCAATGCGGGATTCGATCAGCCGGTCGAGGCGGTCTACGCGTCCGGCGGGCTCGTGCGCGGGCCCCGGCGGGAGTGGGCGGCTGGCGGCGCACCTGCCTTAGGGCCGGCCTGGTGAGGGCGTGCGGCTCGGAGTCTTGCTCCTGGTTCCTGCTTGGTCGGGCCACGGCTGGCTGTTGCCGCGCTGGTTGAGTGGCACGGCGGCTCGGGGTTGCGCGCGTGGCGCGGCGGGTCGCTGCGCCGGCTTGGTGCTATGGGAGCGGATTCGGCGGCGTGTCCCTGGCATTGCACTGCGGCACCACGGCGTGAAGCTCTAGGGTCTCGGGCATACACAGGGTCTTTCGGTGCTGTTGGCAGCCTTTACCAAATCAGCCACCCGCGGTCGACGGCGGCTAGCTCTTCGCCCTCGAGGCGGTGTAGCTCTTGCGGCGGCTTCGGCCGCGAGCATGTTCTTGTCGGGGTGTTGTAGATGGGCAGCTCCATGGATGGAACGTGCGGCTGCAGTCCGGCCGTCCTTGATCGATCTCGGCGCCTGGTGGCGGCCTGCGGCGGATCTCGCCGCTCGGTGCAGGTGTGCCGCGCCGGAGCTAAGAGGACCGTCGGCGCTGATTAACCTGCTGCGGTGATGTCGCCAGTAGCAAAGCCAGCCAGCTCCTGGTACCTTGAGGAGCAGCAGTGGCCTCCGAATACCTTCGGCAATGGCCGGGCGTGGTCTGGCGCAGTGGTAAGCGAGATGCTCAGCTTTACCCGGACTGCTCCGGCGGTGGTGAGTAAGCCTTTGAGGCGGCGGGCGTGCAGGTGGATGGCTCCGGTTGAGCGTAGTGCGGCAAGTTCTTAGTGACTTCATGACCATCGCAGCTTACCTGACGGCCAAGAGCTGGCAAGCCTTGCATGCGTTCGCGAGCTGGCGCAGCGCTGCTCTGCGGCGGGTAAGCAGCGGCTGGCAGTGCGGCAATGGCGTAAGGCGGCGTGGCGGAAGAACGATGTTACGTGCGGCTGGAGAACGTTAATGAACACATCCGGCGTTATCTGTGATCGAGGGAGCGAATCTCGAGATCAACTGGCGGGCTAAGCTGTGAAGTTGGTGACTCGGCCGGAGGCTTGTCGGATGAACACTGGCGAAATCTTGAAGGCTTGTGGGTGGTATGCAAATATGGTGGTATCGTCTGGCGATGCTGCCGCGATGGCTAATGAAGGCTCTGGAGATCTCGCAGCGGTATCGGAGCGGGCGCGAACCTGGCGACGAAGACGTGCCCAGGTTGAGGCCTCACGGTGGAAGTAAACCTCATCATAATATGAGTGCTATAAGATGTCGTTGCGGTACAATGGTGCTCCTGAAGGCCAGTATCCCGGACTTACCGAGGAAGCTAAGGTGATGGTCTCTCCAGGAGCAGCGTGTTTAACGGACTGGATGAAAGCAATAGTAGTCGTCGTCACGAAGAGAGGGTAGTCGGCTTATATGAGCCGCCGGCATGCGCCGGAACCACAGATACTGGCCGGCTGGCGGCGCAGCAGCTCGTAAT